>NW_006300376.1:2430304-2435633 GCF_000327345.1 Myotis davidii | reverse complement strand
ACACATAGCTCTGCCCCATATCAAAATAGTGCTGAGCCAGCCTCCCAGTCCCTCATTGCCCCAATAGCAGAGCCCAGGATTAGGTTTCTCCAAAACAACAAGGATGAATTGAGTTTCCTTATTTATCTTTCCATTTGAAAGAGAAATGGAGGTTGAAACGCAGAGGGTTTCCTTGTAGTCTCTGTTTATTGACACATGTCTGTGGGCTTCATTTTCTTTATGCAACCAATTACAATCTATTAGCATCATTGAACATATAGCATCCAGGCCCCCGGGCCATGTAAGATTAGAAAGCTCAGACAGGATTGGCCTTGCTTCACTCCAGTTTTGTTTCCTCATCTCAGAGACACGCAAGCTTTGACAGGTGGTTGTACTGAAAGGGGAGGGGAGAAAATGTCGCTGAAAGATCATAATACTTTTCCAATTTCTCAAAGGTTTGTAACACGGAAATAAATCTCCCTAGACCTAAATACACAAGAAGCAAATCCTATTCATGTGAAAAAATGTTCCACTTGACAGGATAAATGCTTTGGTCTACTGTAGGTCAATGCTATGGAAGACCCAGAAGTGAGTTTATAGAGAGTGGAGAAGAAGAGTAAGTTCACTGTGGATCTCTTACCCGATTCTAGATTCACACAGCCAACTGCAGGTGTCATCTCCTAGATGCCCCCACACACCTCTGCCCACTCTTCCAACTCTGCTCACCAACAGTACTATCAATCTCAGTGAATGCCACCATCTTCCTTGAGGGGATCCAAGCTAGAGACCAAGGAATCTTCCCAACGCCTTTCTCTCCCTCTCTCTCCACTTCCAACAAGTTACTCAGTCTTATTACATCTGCCTCCTAAATTTCCCCCATATTTGTCCACACCTCTTCATTCCCACCATCTGCCTCTTCCCTCGCCCAATGTGCTAGCACCTCTCACCTGGGTCACAGCACCAACCTCTTGGTCAGGGCTCTGCTTCCTGCCTGGCCCTCCATGCCTCCTCCATCCAGGGAGAGTGACTCTTCTAACATGCAGACCTGATCCCCTCAGATCTTTCCTGCTTAAGATCCTTCAGTGGCTCCCCCTCTACAGATAAGAGCCAAACAAGGCTCATCAAGACCTTCTGTGCTTGAACAAGTTTGTCTATTCAGATTCTTGACTTGCCACTACTACCCCCTCATTTTCCATCCCTGAGCTATGAAAACTTTTAGGTCCCAGGATAACCTGCCTGGCACTCTCTCTCTTCTCTTGGCCGTTGTATCCTATCCCCACAGCTTGGAACACTTCTGACCCTCTCTCCTCCTCACCTGATTAACTGCTCTTAGTCTTTCAGATCGCAGAAGTCCTTTCTTGACATCACTATGTCCTCCAACAGTACAGTCTGTGTGTCCCATTTTAAAGCTCTGGCCTCACTTAGGAGTGCAAATGCCTTTTTATCGTTTTAGCTGTATTCTCTATTAAAAGGTATGTTCCTTATATGACGTTCTAGAAAGGCAAACTATAGTGACAGAAAGCAGATCAGTGGTTGCCAGGAGTTGAGGGCAGGGGATTGATGACAGAGCAGTCAAGCAAACTATTTTGGGATGATGGAAGTGTTCTACATATTAATTACAGTGGGGGTTATATGAACCTATGCATTTGTCTATACACATCAAACTGTACACTTAAAATGGGTGAATTATTGCATGGGAATTATACCTCAATAAAACTGGTTTTAAGAAAAATAAATCTATCCCCCTTGAGGGCAGGTTTATACTTAGAGCAGGTCTGTAATACATGCCTATGATAAGTCATTGTTAAATGAATGGGTGGATGAATGAATATATTATTTTCTTTTTACTTACTGTTCTGTACATTTGGCATCAATTTTTAAAATATATATGTTTTTTGAAAGTGTTGCTATGACCAACCTTGGCATGCCATGCATGGGACGCAAATTTCCTTTAATAAACATGAGACATAAGACCTGTGCATGTCCTTTGGGAAAAAAAAATGGTTTTAGGACAAATTTCAGACAGTACAATGACATGAGACAGCAGTTCTGCTTGCCCTCTGGAGAGTGTGAGAAATAAGCAGCTTCAGGCGATGGCTAGTGGCCTGCCTGTCCAGAAGCTTCTTGTCTGGAGCCTCAGGCCAATCTAGGTTCTGGATGCACCGTGACCTGAAGGCAATGACTATGACCATTTCCATTCCTGAGCTGCACACGTCTTCTTTGTTCCCAAAGAGCAGTCAGCTCAGAACAAATGAGGTGTTGACTCTGTCCCAGACCATGTCAATGCCTGGACATTGATGCAGAGGGGCTGTGAGTGCCTGCCTTAGCTGGAGACATCTTTGACCAGAGCACAGGTTGTATTTGGTTAACAATGACCTAGACCCGGTTAACCCTTGCTTAGCTACCCAAGGTTAGGTGTCCTGTCTGTTTACAGAAACATACATGTACACTCTCTACCAAGAACAAAAGAATACTTAGAATTGGGAAGGAACAGCTTGCTCGTTGCTTCATTTTCAGATGAGGAAGTTGAGGTCAAAAAAGGGTGAGAGGCATGGCTGGACTGTGACAAGGCAGCAAGGGCAAGATCTCTCTTTCTGGACCTGAGGGCCAGCTACCAGCAGCCTCCTCCCTGGACCACATGCCTCCCTGGTTGGTTTGCTCATCTTAGAGCACAGCCTTCACCAGCCACCAGCGATTAACCCAGTTGCTCAGCCGGTTTTATATATCTAGTGAATCAAATAATGAATCTCAGCATTCAAATGTTCTCTCAGAATTTACTATTGAATGAATGAAAAGAACAAAAAAAACCAAAAGGACTCGTTTTGTGTAGCTCACACAGCTCATTTGGCTGAGAGAGAGGCGAGTCCACCTCTCATAATTTGTTGCTGCCTCCAGGAGGTGCCTGCTTCTCTCCCACCTGTCAAAGCGCACACAAAATGCATCAGTTCTGCTCTCCATGGCTCTCAACACCACCGCCTTTCCTCTCACACACCTGGTGGGGACTGTTGGGCGAATAAACAGATAACCTCATTTGTAAGTAGGTGGCTTGAAATCCAGAGTACATTTTCCAAAGGAAGCAACGTCATAAGGGTTTGGGTTTCCTGGACCTGCCCACAAAGCTGAATTAATCTGTCACACCGCTGAAAAGATAGATATTTTCAGGAGGAAATAAGGGGGGAAAGAAGTAGAGTTGCCATGCTGAAATAACCTGCACAAGAAATGCTCGCTGGGGCAGACCTTACCTGCACTGCCCAGCTTCACTCAGAAGACGAGGGGGGCCGTCTCACTTTTAAGTGAGTGGTCATGCCTCGAAATTAGACTTCCTTTACTAACAGCCAAATCTCTCTCTGACAGCTGCTCAGATCAGCCAGGCATACATTACTTTCATCTTTAATAAACAGGCCCTCTGAAGTCAATGACTGGTCTCCATAGCAACCAGAGCGTTTTTCCACTGATTGTGGGGGCAGAAAGGAAGAAAGAATGGATCACTTTTGCTGAGAGCTGAACCCTAAGATGGCAGAGGAAGGTGGGTGTGGGGTGCATGCATTGTCCTCCATTTCCCTGTGACTCCCAGCAAATTCCCAGCAAGATTGGGGGGTGACTGTTTCTACCTTTGACTAGGCTTGGAGGAAGAGGGGTCCTGATCAGTGATGTAAGAAATGTGGGAAAGGGCTGGTTTAGAGAGCATAGCACACACTAAGGCCCGCACTGCCAAAGAGCTAAAGGCAACTTGATCCAAACTAATTCTCATTTACTGAGTGTGCCAGGCCCTCAGCTACTTGCTGCAGAGGCTATTTACAGTAGGAGAACATGGACAACGTGAGGAGAGGTGCCAGCAAATACCACAGTGAGGGGCAGGAGGAGGCAGGGCAGGTTCCCAGAGGAAGTGCAGCCCCTGCCCTGCTCAGCCCGGAGCAGCGGAGCAGTGGCAGCTCAGAGTGCTCTCCTTTAAGTTCAGCCAGACCTTGTTTTGAGCTCCAGCTGGGAAGACTAATAGCTGGTCAGGCTGCATCAATAGTTTGTTGATAGTTCATCAATGCAGCATGCACTGGGCCTTTAATACCAGAGACCTGAAGAATTTCCACCTTCCCTGAGCTCTCCCTGGGGCTTGACTTGGTCTGCATGACTGGGATCTGATTCACATTCCTAATCCAGGCTGGGGCCTTGGCATCCTGCTTTGTTCTTGCCTACTTCTCCCCTCGGGCACCTACGTCCTAGCTCCACAACCCTAGCTGGGCCCATGCTCTAAATAACCCAGTCACCTAGACCCACACAGACAAAGCTTCTCACTTAATGTCAGCTATGTCCCCCTCTGAGAACTGTGCTTCGATGCCCCCGCAGGCAGCTGGACCCTTGAGTTCACTGACTGCTGCTTGCAGGAACTAAGCCTGTTTGCTGTGGGGCCCTGGAGGTTGTGCCCTGGGCCACTAGCACCTCCTCATGTTACCATCCCACTACGTGTCAGCTTCTGGTTCCCAGTTCTTCCTTCTCACTATACACCAGGGCTGCGGCCAAAATACCGGGAAGCCTCACTCCTGAGTGGGCCATACTACAGGTGGTGTTGACGATGGGTCTTGAAGGGCGGCCAGGATTTGGACAGGAGAAGAGAGACTTCCTCTGTCAGAACAGAGCCTTAATAAGATCATAGGCTGATGGAGTCTTCTCTTCATTCACATTTTAATTAGGTAATCCCAACCCCCTGCTCCTAGACAACGGGGAAGTGTGCAGGGAGTCCTGGCTGGGAGAATCAAGTCCTGCCAGGCCCTTGTTGCATGGACAGGTACTCACCCCAGTGCTTTCCTGGAGTTGGGTTGTGTAAATACAATTGATATCCTCCTAGGGTTTGCAAAGAGGAACTAGACAGTTGAATTCCACGAATAGTGTTATAACCAAAATTCACGGAAATTATTCACTCGTTATTCACAAACTAGAAGGGTCTGGAGGAGCAGGTGGGGACCAGTCATGAAAGGCTCTGTGGGCCACACTAAGGAGCTTGGATGTTTTAAGGAGATAATGTTGAGCTATTGAACAGTTTTAAGATGGGGAATAATGGGGTCAGATGAGGTTATAAGAAAGCTACTGTGCTGTTGTGGGCACACTACTGTGTAAGGGAGTGGAGAGTTTGGAGACTGAGAGGAAGGAGCCAGGAGGTCACTCGCCCCGCCCAGCTGCTCCATGAGGGACAAGGGGAGTCATAGGCTGCAGGTGCGAGTGCACGGTGGCCTTACTTCGGGGTCTCCTCCCTCTCCTTGCCCCTGCTGTGTCTTCTGTATGTTCCCCACAGGTGCTGCCCCATATTCACTTTCTCCTGTGCTTTTCCACTTTCATCTTCCACTTCAGTCCCCATTCC
>NW_006300376.1:2425388-2430259 GCF_000327345.1 Myotis davidii | reverse complement strand
TTTCCCTTGCTTTTTGTCTCATTCTCAGCTTGGAAGGAAAGCTGCCCAGGAAAGCCACCTCCCTCCAGCTTTGGAGGAAAAGACTGGCCCCAGGAGACAAACCCTTCCTCTTGTCTGTTGGAAACAAGTAGGTTGATTTTTCCATCACAAAAGCAGAACACCAAAGGCCGTTGGCCACACCAGTGGATCAGCAGAAGGTCTGTTAGGAGTTATTGTTCATTTTTATCCATTCAGTGTGGATTACTCCAGGAGCTTCTCTTGACCTTCCCTTGACCTGAAATACCTCCTCTACTGATGCCTGAAAGCCCACCATTAAGCCAATCATTCCTTTGTGTTAATCATTACTTTCTCCCCAAGGTTTTCCTTTGTACATTAAAATGCTCCTGGAAGGGGAAATACATAAGTTTCCTAATGCATTGATATAAACAAAGAATGGAGGGGAAAAGTACAAAGGTTTCCAAATCCTCCTCAACAGGATTTGGGTTATAAATCTAATTTGACTAGGTGCAGGATTAACAAAACATGTTTAAATTATAGAACTGCTGGTGTCCATATAATAATTTTCTTTTTTTTTTATCCTTTTCACTGAAGTATACACAATAAAGGGTACAGATCTTAAGTGTATAGTTTAATGAATTTTTATACCCATATAACTACCACCTACATTGAATATACTTACAAACGCCAGAGGGCCCTCCCTGTGCTACTTCCTGGTCAATATTCCCACAGAGATCATTACTGTTCTGACTTCTATCAATTAGTTCTGCCTGTTCTCAAGCTTCCTATAACTGGAGTCATGTGGCTTCCTATCTTATCTTGGCTCAATATAATGTTTTTTTGAAATCCACATATGCTGCCGCATGTATGAGTCATTTGTTCTTTTCTAGTAGAGTTTAGTACACCTTTGTTTGAATACCCTACAATTTCTTTATCCATTTTTCTGTTGGTGGAACTGGGATTGTTTCTGGCTTTTAGGAATAAAGATGCTGAGAACATTCTTGTACAAGTTGTTTTGTGAACATATACGCTAATTTTTCTTGGATACATCCCTAGAAGTGGGATTATTAGGTCAAAGAGTAGGCATATATTTAACTTTACTAGAAATGTTGAACAGATTTCCAAAGTGATTGTACCATTTTGTAGTCCCACCAACAAACGTATTTGAGTTGCAGTTGTTTGACATCCTTGTGAACACTGGGCATTGTTAGCCTTTTTCACTTTACTATTGTGGTAGAGAAACACGGGCAATAAATTTGCCTGAGAGGTGGGTTCTGAGCAAGAGAATGAAGGCCTCACATTTCTAACAGCTGTGGAAATGGAGTTCTGATGAGTTTTGTTTGTGTGTTTGTTCTAATAACAAGAAACTGTAAGGACTAGAAAGCCAGATGAAAGTTTTCTATCAATACCAGCTAAAAAAAAAAAAAAAAAAAGGCAACCTTGGGGGCTGTGTCACCAGTGGAGCAAAGAGCTAACTTAGGCACATTCTAGAACTCTTTGGATCAGGTAGACTGGAAGACAACACTGTGGACCCCTGAAATGGTCCTATAGCAGGGTTCTTGGTTGCAAGCCACAGAGACCAGCTCAAACTAATGTAATCAGGTGACTATGTATTATTGAAAGATATCTGGGTACTCACAGAATTGATAGGAGAGTAAAGGGCCAGGCATAGAGATGGGCAGGAACAGAGGGTCAAGGACAGGCAATTCAGTCTCTTCAAGGTTGTTCCTTGACAAAGGTTCCTGGGGTTCTTGAGTCACTTGTTCACTATTCAAAGTTCCAGGGGAGCTTATCAGATTGGTTGAGCTTAGACCACATGTCAAGTCTCAAGGCTGGGAGAGGTAGAATCTGGTCTCTTCAAGAGCTTCCATGGTGTGGAGCAGATCCCTGGCTTTATACCCCACTAAGACTGCATACATGGGAGGAGAAATCAGAAGTCATTTGGAAGGTGGAATGCATATTGAGTAGCCAAAGAAATGCCACATGTTCACTACAGCCCTGCCTTCAACAGAATGATACTTACAGTATGATGTTAGTAAAAATAGGGGGAATGAGAGAACACTGGCCTGAGCCTGTAGGGTGAGCAAGGAAAGGGAATCTGACATGACAATACAGCCCAGCAGATTTGCTAACCTGTTTTCCAATGGACTTGAATAAGAAGAGATCATGTTACTCAACGTTTCCTAATTTGTCATTTTCAGCAAGTCTGAATCACTCCAGGACCCCTTACAGTGCAGTCGAAGCTGACTAAGAGAATCCCGGGGGTTTGGTGAGGGGTAGGGGCTGTAGAAACTGAGGGCAGGTCACAGCACAGGGATGCCGCTCCTTTTCAGCTCCTTTATCCTGCAGGTGCTATAGGCACAGTGCCTAAGCCTGTGAGCTTCTCAGGGGCCTAAGAAACTATCTGAGACTTGGAGGGGAATTACAGGTTCCCAAATACGTAAAGAAAATTGCAATTTTTTTTTTAAAAAAGTGATGTTCAATTCGCATTTCGGCACCTCTTTCTCCCTCTTTGGTGATGCTCGTACCCCCAGCGCATAGTTCCCCCAATTCTCAGCCCATTTTTCATTTTTCAAATTACAAAGCCACCAGGAAAAGAGAGCAAGCAAGAGGGAGCAGGGCAGGTGACCGGGCTACTCCATACAAAGGGCCACGTCTTGCTCTTCATCTGAAGCAAAGACTCAAACTCAGCTCTTAACTTCAAAAAAGAGCCCTGGCTGGTGTGGCTCAGTTGGCTGGGCATTGTCCTGTGCTCCAAAAGGTTGCTGGTTCGATTCCTAATCAAGGCACATACCAGGATTGCAGGTTCGATCCCTGGCGGCAGACATGCAGGAGGCAGCAGCTGATCAATCGATGATGTTTCTCTCTCTCAAAAATCAATAAACTATTCTTTAAAGAAAAAAGAAAAGACTAAAGCCCTGACCTCAGATTCAGAGACCCAGTGTCTGGATCCCTTCTTTATTCCTCCAATTGTTCAATGGAATGAACTCAACATAGCTTTCTAGCTAGGAAAGATTACAAAACTGTCTGAGTTACCTGAAATAGGCCAGAGGTCCCACCCAGCCTGGACCTTTGGAGCATGCACTTTCCTACAATGGAGAGAACACTGGTCCAGGTGTATATTCCAAGCTTTGTCATGAACTCACTATATGGCCTCAGACAAGTCATAACTTTCATTCTTCTCTTTCCTCTTTTGTAAAACGAAGTGGGTTGACTAAATGAGTGCTGAAGCTTGTTCAAGTTCCACGATCACTTAACCTTAAGTAGACTCATAAGTAAAGGAAGGAGCCATGTTAGCTTCGCTGACACATCTTTCCTCATACGCCAGGAGACCAAAGGATGTAATAAAAGCATCTTTGTCCCCCAAACCATACTCAATCTCCAAGTTATGCAGCCTGTGATCAGTAAAACCTATTTTGCTGTAATTGAGAGGGGTAGTTCTAGGAAAAAATTATATCAAATTTCACTAAATGCGCATTCATTTGGTTAACCAGGCCACTAAGACCGACATACTGTACTGATTACATAATGTGAGTACCTTCAACATCCTTCCATTTTCGGTAAATTGGCATTTCAGCTATAAGTCTAGAGGCCACTATAATTTATTTTCTTTGTGGTAGTGGCAAACATGTCTAAATTAGTCAAATTACTTTAATATGTTGTTTCTGTAAGGATCAAAAATTGTTGATCACTCCTTCCAAGGAAACATCAACCCACAACATGTGGAATAAATCTCCATTTTCATGTCTTCGTTTCGTTTTTTGGTTCTTCTGAATGATTTCATTTTTGTTGGTGGTGCTAAATCAACTTAAATTTTGGATCTGACTAAATACTCTGATATTTGTGCTAATCTTTGACCAAATACTTGCTTTCATTTTGCACTCTACAACAAAACAACATAATTATGATCAATTACAGTGGTTGGCTGGTAAACTCTTAATTCTGTCCATGGCAAGATAAATGAGTTTGCCTAAACAACCTCTTACAGAATAATATTCTGACCTCCTCTCATTCTCTGTCCTTCTCAGAGGAGGCCAGGATAAGTCATGCGGCTGATCCACGTGAATGTAATTTGAGCAGTTTGAAAAATGTGCAAACACATTATTAGCAACATATTTAAACAGCACCTTTCCCTAAGGTGTTTATGATCCTTTAAAGTTATGGTATAATTATTCTTTCCGGCACCACTCTAAAATGTACATGGCACAGAAAGAATTACATTTGTCAAGGAACATGACTGTTATAAATAAGTAAAAATTACTTCCCATGTCTCATACAACACTTTTATTTATTTTTAGGATCTATATATCCCTTATCTCTTTCAAACAGGATTTGAAGCAACGTACAAACTAGTATGTGCAGCATAACTCTAATAAAATAGGAATAAAATAAGGATAGAAGGTAGGATAGCTCTCCCCAAACAAGATAAGAAGGTTTAAAGGAAAATGTGACAGATCTATTACACAGAAATCTAAAAATTCTATGTTGAGCCCTAGCTAGTTTGGCTCAGTGAATAGAGTGTTGGCCTGTGGACTGAAGAGTTCCGGGTTTGATTCCAGTCAAGGGCACATGCCTGGGTTGTGGGCTCGATCCCTAATAGGGGGTTTGTAGGAGGCAGCCGATCAATGAGTCTCTCTATCATTGATGTTTCTTTCTCTATCTCGCTCTCTCTCTTCCTCTCTGAAATCAATAAAAATATATTTTAAAAAATAAAAAAATAAAAGTTCTATGTTGAAAGATTAAGACCAACAGATAAAGGGTTAATATCTACAAATGCCTAAAAACCAGCAAAAGACCAACCACTTAAGCGTTTATTTTGTGCAAATAACATGTTGATTGGGCCCAGAATAAGAAATACAAAGAATCAAAAATTT
>NW_006300376.1:2421099-2425337 GCF_000327345.1 Myotis davidii | reverse complement strand
GATACTTAAATTCTAATCCCTACAGAAGGAGTTTCAAATTAAAACAAGGTAACAGTTTGCACCCATCTCAATGCCATCCTTTGAACTTTACCATTCCCTACAACGTTATCCCTTCAACTCCTCAAACATGATCAACCCAATCTCAGAATCCCATTATGACGATCTAGTTCCTGATGCAACTTCAGTATCAATTACTGTAGTATTCAGAGTACCAGTAAGAAACAGTTGTATGCTCAAATTAGGATAATTTTAAAAGGGAACTATTTACATTGGTATAGATGGGTGTAGGGGAATCAGAAGAGAGAAGGCAATAACCAAGGACTAGTAGCAGCCGAGTATTATTGCCCTAGACTTGAGGAGGAGGGTCATACGGAGAAGGCTGGTTAAGAGAAGTATTGACCTTCCTCAAGGGACTCAGACAGCCCCTGGCAACCTCACAGAGAGGGAGCTAAGGGAATAAACACCTTGAACTCACTTTCTCCCCTATTTTCAATCTCTTTCCAGGGTTTCCTAGTGGCCAAACCCAAGTGGAAGTCAGAGGCAAGTGAACCAGGTCAGCCTCCTGGGTAGAGAGAGTGAATCTGGAGAGGAAAAATGCAAGATCTCCAGCGTGGTGGGAAAGACCATGAGTTTAATTCTAAACAAATGTGCTTGTGGTATCTAAGCAGAGATGTAAAGCAGGTATTTGAGTGGCTCTTGAGATTGGAGAAGTGTCTGGGCAGTTGTACACACTTGAGAGCTCTCAGCATAGAAATGAGGCCATGAAAGTGGGTGAGTTGACTTAAGCAGAGAGTGTAGAGTGAGAAAAGAAAAGGATCTAAGGCTGAACCGGAGCAGTTCCAACATTTCAAGGTCAAGTAGAAAAGAAAAATCTGGCAAAGGGATAGAGAAATACAGCCACAGAGGAGAAAGAAAAAAGTAAACAGAAGAATGTGGGAGCTTGGATACCAAGAAAATATGGTTTCTCTCAAAAAGAAGGAAGGGTCAATTTTGCTAAAGTCCACTGAGAGGTCACATAACATGAAGACTGAGGCGTGTCCATGAGACTTGGGAGCATAGAGGTCACTAGATATTTTGATAAAAATAGCTTTAGTTGCAAAGTGGGAAGAAAACCAGTTGGAGGAAGCTGACGAGTAAACAGGTATGGAATAAGGGCACAGCTCTTCCAACCAGTTTGGGTGTGAGGAGAGCAGAGGAAAAGAGTAGAACCATGAAGAAAATTTGGGACCGAGAAATGGGATTTTACAGATGTGAGTGACTAGAGCATGGTTAGATGATGATGAAAAGAGGGGAACAGATCAAAGAGAGAGTGGGGGATAATTGGTAACATACCTCTCTGAGAAGGTTGGAATCCATGACATGAGGAAGAGAATTGACCTAGCTGGGAGGAGGGACATCACTTCCATTTTGTCAGAAGGAAAGAACAAAGGATGGGCACAGGTGCAAGTGGTTTATAGATGCAGGTGACAGGAAGTGAGGTGATTCCTACCCGAGGGCCTCTATTTCCTCCGTGAAGCAGGAACAAAGACCTCTGACATAAGTGAGGGATGAGATGGGGACTCAAGGCCTTGAGAAAAACACTTGAAATGCTCGTTTCAGAGGCTGAAGTGTGAGTGGACAAGAGGACAGTGGGATTCCCAGGGGTGGAGGTGGTTTAAGAGTCAGTGGAAATGATGACGGGGAAGATCTGCTAAGTCGGGGGATGTTTTTTCTCCCATTGTGCTTTGCTGCCAAGGAGGAGATGTGAAGAAGGTATATTGTTGAGTTCTTCCAGAATTGCTTCCCCCCCCCCCCCGCAAGGCTAGTGTAATAAAAGGACAAAGTAAGTCAGTAAGTATAGGATATTGGCAAGATAGTGATTAATATAATGGACCATGGAATCTACAGTGGCTACAAATGCAAACAAAGGCAGAGTGGGTTGATGGATAAGAAAACGTAGAGAGGCCCAGGAGCTAAGGGCCTCAGTGAGGTGAAGCACAGGGTGGGTAAGTTAGCAGACTAGACTACATAGAATGAGAGGGAGAGTTGTAGTCAGAGTGAGAGATTTGAGAGGTCCAGGGTATGACAGAGAAGTGGATGCTGGAGGTGGTGGAGTAGATTAAGGAATTTGAGAGGCCAGAGTATTGACTAGGTAATTCATGAATCTCCTAGAAGGATGGTGGGATTAAGGTGAAAGAAAACACTGTAAGCTAGAAGGAAAAGTCCTTGGGGAATGAGAGGGAGTGGCTGGGATACCAGTAGATGGCAATGCCACCAGACCCTTAGTGGAGCAGCCAATTTTCCAGGAATGTCTGGATGCTACACCAGGGCACAAGGAGCAGGCTATCCCCATCTCCTTATCTGGGGTGGGAAGGGTATAGAGGAATACTTAGAAGAACTGCAAAAGAAGCAGTAGAGATGGGGTTTAAATTCAGGCAAGGAGACAGAGTTCTCCGGGGGTCTGAGGTACCAAGAATCCTGCTGTGAGCATAGGCAGCAAAGTGACCAGGAGTTAAGAGGAGAAGCTTCAACTTGAGTGTGTTTGGGTCATAGCTTGTGAAAAAGAGCTGCCATTAGAAATATTTCAAAATAAGTGTCTGTGTCCAGAAAGCATTATGCTTGCTTTTCAAAGACATACACATATGCCAACTCAAATTGTCCTTCTTTTTCAATGGTGACCCTTTGTGTGTGGTCTGGCTCTAGAGAACAATGCCTAACCAGCAATATTTTCTCCATACTCAGGACTGTTCTTGGGTTTCTTGGGTTCCAGCTGCTGTTTGCTGAGTCTGGCGTGATTTTTACTTTAGTCTCCTTCTTTCCTAGTTCACTAAACATCATGGTTGTAAAGAAACTACCCACCAAGGATTGCTTTAGGCCAGTGTTCTCTGGATGGTTTTCTATATCTGCCTCTCACCACGTCTTTAGGCCTTGTACTTGCAATTGCCCTTCAGTGATTTCTCTGTGCTGTTCTATCCCCACTTTACTTCTGCTTGGGTATCCACCCTCTGCCTTTATCCATTCCCAGGGCAATAAATGGGGGTTGGGGGCAGCCAGGGTGCCTCCAAGATCACCAGGTGGATGGCAGCGTAATCAATGCCCCTTTTTAATAAGAGAAATGATGTGGGACCTAACTCTCAGGACTTTTTAGTTGCACCTTAGACAGCTAAACAAACTCAGCAGATATTATTAGGTAAAACAAAAGTCAGTATGTAAACAGTGAGACTGAACTTACCATTTTTCCCTTTTGCTAAAGGAAAAAGCCTTTTTCACTTCATTGTAATTGATTACTAAATCTTCGAATGCAAGTTGTAGATCACAAGTGTTTGTCACTGTTTATCTCATTCCCCAGAAGTATACCCTGCACCATAGTGGACAGGCCAACCTAGAACACAAATGCAGTTACGTGTGAAAAACACACTTAGCAAACTGAATTCACTGAGCAACAGGATGACTTAAAGTAGCCACATAAGTTATTGCCGTTTGGATATTTTTTTTTTTAATCAAAACTCTTCCCATAATTTTAGTTCAATGTTCTCTTCCATTTTGTTTTGTTTTTATTGTTTTAAATTTTATTGTTGTTAGAGCCCTCAATATTTTCTGGTAGTGCTGTGTGTGGATTGACTCCATTATTGACCCCACACTTATTATCACTTATCACCTGAAATGCTCACACACTGTCTCAGACGCAGAAACTGCTGCCTGTCAGACCCACCTTGAAGGGCTGGAGAAACGTCTGATGCTAGAAAAAGTCCCATAGTGCAGGTACTCAGACAGAGTGGCAACAGCAACTGCATGGGCTTGCCAGTTTGCTCTTTATAACATAAAACAAACAAAAATGTAATTTACTGTTGCTGTGGGAGATTTAGTTCTAAATTATCGAGATAATTTATGTAATTCCAGCACCTCCCTGCTATCAGAGGCCTTTTTAAAGAAGCTGGTAGAAATTCAGGATTAAAGTTAACCTAAAATCTTATTGCTGACGCCTGAGATAAATGCCTTTTTCCTTATAGGTACAACTTGAGCGGGAAGAATTGAACTAAGTGAAGGCTATAGTCCTTGTTTGAGGAGTCTTCTTGCTTTTTCTTTCTCCTTCTATATGTCAATAAGTCTACACCTGTAGCCCATGCCCCAGCAGTCTTTTTAAAACCAAAGTCACTAATTATACGAGAGATGCAAATCAAAACGACAATGCGTTATCATCTCACACCTGTCAGAATGGCTATCATCAACAAATCAACAAACAACAAGTGTTGGAGAGG
>NW_006300376.1:2396493-2420767 GCF_000327345.1 Myotis davidii | reverse complement strand
AAAAAAAGAAATGAAGGAGCAACATTCCCAGGAAGTGTGCTGACTTGAGAGCCACTAGAGGAAGTGCTTCAAGAAAGAGGAGAGTCCTATGGGGTGGAATGAGGACACATTTGTAATACCTTAACTAATAAAATTTAAAAAAAAATAAAACCAAAGGAAAGAGGCTCACCGGCTGGAAAGGCTGGGGGCGGGCAGGGGGGGGCATTAAGTAATTAACTTGAGGAGGCTCTGGGAGCCCCAGGTGCCTGCCCTCAGGGTGTTAGCAGAACCAGCTGGGCCAGAGCCTCCGCTCCTGCCCAGGGATGAAGCTGGCAGCCTGGGCTCCTCGCAGGCCCCCCACGGCCAGGACCCCACCCTGCTGCCAGGCTGCTGTGGCTGCCATGACACGGGCACAGCGCCCACCTTGCCTCGCCTGAGCTCAATCCCTGATGGCAGTGACGCCGCTGCCCCATTTTGCTTCCATTAAAAAAGTTTGTGTAATTCCAACCCTCAGCAACCGGCTTCCTGCCAGCGGAGGCAGCCTTCGAGGTCACCCTGAGGAGACCAGGGGCTTGTGGCTGTGACAAAGGTGGTTGTGAGCACAGGGGCTAAGGTTGGGGCCACAGGAAGGCTCCAGGGTCTTCACGGCCTGGCAGGCCACCCACGGGACCCCGCTCAGAGGAGAGGGACACCGGCCTGGGCGGGGAGGGGCCCGGGTGCTGAGATGGCACCCTTAGGATCGCCTTGGCTGAGCCTGACTAGCTCACATTGCTGGCATCGGCCAAGCCCCCTGGTCCCCCGCATCAGACACCAAACAGGAGCAGATAAGCCGGCCTCAGCGGGTGTCCCTGTGCTGTGTGCTTCCTTCTCATCCAGAGGGAGCCACCGAGGTGGAGGGGAGGGGAGGGAGGTGTGCAGTGCGGTCTCACTAGGCGCCTCCCAAAACCGGTGCTGGGTGTTCGGGTGGATGTTGGGCGAGAGGTCCGGCTCGTTCTTCCAAGAACACACAGTGCAGTGGCTCTTCGTCGTTCCCAACAACAGGAATGCAACTGAAAACTAACACTCCATTTCTCACCCCACAGATGAGCACACTGTCCGCAGGCCAGAGGCACTGGGCTGGGCCTGGGAGCAGGTGCTGCAGCCCGAAGTGAGTGTGGAAGCGGCAGAATCGGGGAGGGATCTGTCTTGTCCACACAGGCAGGGAGACACAGGGACCTGGCCCGCAGGCCCAGCACCTGCACAGCGACCTACATATACCATGGCTCCCGGGGCAGAGCCCGCAGGGCAGAGGGTGGGAGGGCCTGGGTTAGTGCACCCGGGCTGCTGGGACACCAGGCAGCTCTGAGCGAAAGCGAGAGCGAGAGCACAAGAGCGAGAGCGAGAGCGAGAGCACAAGAGCGAGAGCGCGAGCGCGAGCGCGAGAGCGAGCTGCGTGCTGCTGTGAAGGTCTTCAGAGCATATGATGCTAAATGAGAAGCAAAATATAGACCCGCAGGGGTGGGGGGTGGAATGTGTCATCATGTGCTTTTACTTACATAAACAAACAAAAAAATGATACAGCTGGTGAGGGAACTGGGTGTGGCAGACATCTTTAAGATCATGGTGAACTTTGAACTTCAAGCTATCACCCGGCCGGCTGGTGTGGCTCAGTGGATTGAGCATCAATCTGTGAACCAAGAGGTCCCTGGTTTCATTCCCAGTCAGAGCACATGCCTGGGTTGTGGGCTCGATCCCCAGTAGAGGGCGTGCAGGAGGCAGCTAATCAATCAGTCTCTCTCATCATTGCTCTTTTTATTTCTCTCTCCCTCTCCCTTCCTCTCTGAAATCAACTATATATATATAAAGCTAAAAAGAAAAAAAAGCTAAAAGAAAATCTACCTTAAGATGAAATCTTTGTGGAGAAGAGCAGAACAGGAAAGGCCAGAATATGGGTCCTTGTTGACATCATTAAACTGCTGAATCAACCAACCCTGGAGGCCACTCTACCTCTGGGATTTCAATTTTGTGAGATAACAAATTTCCTTATATTTAAGTCCATTTGGTTCAGAAGTGTTGGTGCAGAAGTGTGGTGTGTGTGTGTGTGTGTGTGTGTGTGTGTGTGTGTGTGTGTGTGTGTGTTTGACAAGAAAAATATGCTAGCCGCCATAGGTACTCACATGTGCCTCACTCATGTAACCAAGGAGGACCCATCAGGAATATGAGTCACTGGGACTAATTCCTGCAATATTTTCTTCATTCCACTCACCCAACCTGATTCCTGGTAGGGGAATTTTTAGTCCTTTGAATTAACTTTCCTTTGTTTCTTCCCCCAATGTTCACACCATTTTCCCTAGCTCTCAGAAATCATTGTTATTCTCCATCTAAACATAACATTTCTTTCAAATTGAATTAAATCTGAAGTCAAATCTACCTAATACTTTCAAAATGTGTGAAGAACCCATTGCAGAGTTGGCCTGAAAAGAATGTCCATTACATAGGAAAAGTATGCCCTAGGGTTGTTTTCTGGAGTCAACAAAATTCTGAGAAGAAACCTCTGGAATTTTTTCAAGACCATCACTGCTTCTGAATATTTGTATCCTTTACTCAGGCCCTATTGTACTTATGGAAGTTCCCCTGTATCTTGTCAGTAAGTGGGTGAGGCTGGATTTGGGGTCCAAGACATCTAAATGGCTGAAATTATGCTGAGATTACTGGTTTTGACCAAATTTGAAAAATTTCTAGCCACCATTTCTCAAATACTTTTTCTGTTTCATTCTCTCTTTCCTCTCATTCTGGCACTCTAATTACAAGTATGTTAGGTTACTTGATACTATCTGACAGATTGTTGAGGCCCTGTTCTTTTTATTTTAATCTATTCCCCTTCCCTGTTTAGATAGCACTCATTGTCTTTAAGTTCACTGATAATTTCACATGTTGTGTTCATTGTGCTGTCAATTCCTAACCAATGAGTTTTCAAGTTCAGATATTGTGGTGCTTCAATGATTTCCATTTGGTTCTTTTTTAAAGTTTTCATATCTCTCTTGAAATTTCCCATCTCCTCACCTACTATAAGCAAATTTTCTTATAGATTCTTTAACATATTTATCATAGTTATTAAGTTTGTGTTAATTCTAACATCTGAGTCACATGTGGGTCTGTATTTATTGACTATTGTTTCTCTTCACAATAGGTGGCATTTTCCAGCTTATTTACACATTTAGCAATTTTTTAAATTATATATTGAGCTGTTGCTTTCCTCTGGGCTCCTTGACTCTCCCTGTGTCTCTCTGCGTGCACATGCACAGATCAGTTGACAGTTGAGGACTTGAGGGAAGTTTGTATAGAGATTTGGGAGCTTTCCCTCTGCGGCTCCTTCCTCTCTGGGGTGTTCTCCTCCCCAATTTACAGTTGCTGTGGGAACCTCAAACTCTAGCTTCTGACTCCTTGGCTTGATAGGACTGCCACTTTCTGTTTGAGCTCTGTTTCCATCCACGGGAAGTGAACAGTGCTGTGAGAGGAAACGCCTGATCAATGGGGGTCTTACCCAGTAGGACTCCCTTTTTTCAAGGGTCATGTCTTCTACAGTTTTTGTCTGCAAAACCAAACTATTGGTTGCTCTCCAGGACCTTAAAATGGGTTTTGTTGTTATTATTTTTGGTTAGGGTTCAGAATTATAATTGTCTTTGGTGGGAAGGTTAATCAAATACAATTTACTCTGCCATTATCAGAAGTTGGAACTGACCTGACTGGCCAAAATTAGACACTAAAATATTGAGTTTGGTAGGAAAGTTTGGTTAGCACACTCTCCCATGTTTCTTTGCACAGACAGGGCTCAATATTTGCTAAACAAATGCTGAAAACTGAAAATTCTCCTAGTGGTGTTACCCGCCATTCATAATTTGGAATGGATGACCTTTTCTTGAAAGCAGCTTTTGATGTGAGACCGAACAAGAGGTTCCTGGGTGTTTCCGTATTTCTGATGACCAATGTCAGCAAACTTGTCACAGTTTTGGCTTAAGCAAAAGGAGAATTTAGTGACCAGCCTAGGTCAAAATTCCATGGTAGGGCTGCCTCTAGGCATAGCTGGATTTAGGGTTCATATAGTATCACCAGAACATACTTTTTTGCTCCTCCCCCCCCCCCCCGACCACCCAGCTTTTGCACCTGCCTATTGCATTGGTAGAATTAATCCCAGCTTCCTGTTGCTGCAAGAGGATGGTAGCAGCTTCAGCCTGCACCTTGTCAGGTGTCCAATCCAGAGAAGAAAGTTAGAGCCTGTTTTCCAGGAGGACCCACAGAAATCTCCCTGGTTCTCATAGGTTCTGCTTGGGTGGTGTGCTCATCTCTGGACCAATCATATGGCCATGAAATAGGATGAAGTGAGTGGCCTGTGGGTGGCTCACCTACTTCACCCCACAGTCAGAGGGGTGTCAATTTCACCAGACCCTCACTGACTGATAAATATCTGGGTTCTTATTCCCTGGAAGAGCAGACACACACTGAGGCAGAAACAACAGAAGTCCACTATGATGGTTATTGGAGGAGACTGAGACCAAGGTACCTGGAGGGACTGAAAAGGTTACAAACTAGGGAGGCAGGGAGCCTGAAAGAGAAACGCTGCCTCTTTCTGATTGCACTTAGGCCCGCTGCTCAGGGCTGCTGGAAGCAGGTGCTGTGCTGTATCATTGCTTCATGGTTAGGTGCTTGGGGACCTGCAATGAGTGAAATCCATGAAATTTAGATACCACAGCGGTATCTTTAAAAGGTATCAGATGGAGAATGGTTTTTAATGTGGAATCCAGGCCTCCAATTAGAGGCTTGTTCCACTTGCTAAATTTGGTGTGGGTTAAATGCCCGGTGACCTCGTGTCGCTATAGCGTTTCATCACCGTGGTGAATGCTTGGGAACAAACCCTCCTCTCCCCGCCCTTTCCAATGGTACACAATCTCTATACCATTAGAGGTATGACTTCTTTTTCCAGATAAATTGCCCAGCCCTCTCAATCTGTCCCATTAGTGAGGAAGCAATCCAAGGGGAAAAGAAGGCTGTGCCAAACACAGCAATGCTTCCGAATGATCATTTGGCTTGGACAAGCATCCCCCGTGGCTCCAAACTATCTAGCAGCATTTGGGGGGTAAGGGGGAGGAGAGAAGACTGCTTTTTCTCTCCCTCTCCAGGAAACCAAAGAAAGTATAGAGGACCCCAGAGACCACTGGAAAATACCTTGGGAGTCTCCCAATTCACTCCAGCCTCATTGGTTGCTCCTACGCACCTTCTAACTTGAACCTGATTGTTTTTACGATAACCCCTTGAAAGACTTCCCTCAGTAATTTAGAGGGCTCCCCCTGATTTTTTTCAAAAAAATGTCCATACTTTTCAGTACCTTACATTTTTCTACGATAAGCATGCCTTTCTTTTGCCACACAAAAAGTTAAAATAAGTATGGCTATTCAGCAGTTAAGGATTCCCTTAGAAGTTCCCTTGCTAACTAGTGACTGGCTGGGAAGTTGCTGCTCACAGCGTTTTAGGCTTTTCCTGGCACTACAACTACATAAAATAATAAAAAGAGAAATATATTTTTTGACAAATTAAAAAATGGAACATGGCAGATGCCTCTGGAAAGAAGAATTCCCGTCAGCTCTTTTCATGCCCCTATTCCCTTTGAGATAAACTAGTCGGATGAGGAAAATCAGTCCATTCTTTGTTTTCTGAAACCATCCAGCTCACTTCCTTCAGTTTCGCCTTCCTAATGAGCTGGGCTTTGGAGAGGTAGAGATATTCTGGTACATTCTTCTTCCTTTCTGCCCTCCCACCACACACCTTGCTTCTTCACGTTGCATCCCACCTCCCTGAGGACACCTGCCACTGACCTCATTCTCAGCTTTGTTTGTTTCCCCGATAAGATTACTGGCCAGGTGCAGGAATCTCTGGTGTGCTGGGCAATTGCCTTGCAGTTCCTGTGACCTACACTCTGGAGGGAGCCGACTTCTTCATTATTCACGACATGCTGGAGTTCCAGTTACCAGCCGTGTCCACCTCCCAGACCAGTCAGAAACTCGTTTAGCCAGTTTCCTTCTTTCGCTCGGTTGTTCCAAGACTGACACACAGAGATTGAGAAAAACACTGAGAGTTTCTGTGCTCCCAGGAATAAATCCCATCAGAACAAGCCTCGGTCTGTTACTAAACTGTGATTGTCATTTCCTCTCCCCGCTCTGTTCTCCCCTCCGCCTCCATCTCCCTTTGCCACGACGCTACGGACCATCAAGTTTTAATGCAGTGCTGAGTTGTTGATTAAAACAGCGTGTTATTTTCTGAATGTCAAACAACATACGACCATAAAGCAGGCCTAACGTCTCAGGAAAACGAATGTGTGCTGCTTCGGCGCTGGATGCAAACGCACAAACGGCTGATCTTTAAAAGCCTCCATGTTCACAAGAAGTCTTGAAGCATTAAAATTGATGATGGTGATTAGGTTGCCTTTCAGAGCAGCAACATCTGTATAACTGAATCCTCCTGGGCTTAGCCATTTTCAGCCCCGGCATATTAACTTGGCTCGCTGTGAGTCTGCTTTTATGTACACACACACAGTATTTAACCAGGAGTGCCGTGGGCCCCAAATTAAAACCATATTTTGTTAGCACCACATGTTCCAGCCTTGACAATATTTATCAAAGGGGAAGCTGCTGGATTTATTGAAAGAAATGAACTTCACCAGGGTCTGGCAGACCGAACCCCGACGGGAAGTGGTAATTACTACCCTGCCTGGCAGTGGCTCTGCCGCTGTTGGGTCAAGGCTGTTTACTCGCGTTGGGCACTGTTTGCTGCTATTACCTCTCCAGTGTCCATCCCCCAACTGCCTGGGCCTCATGGATGTCATCGGCTCTACGTCCATTTAAAACCCCTTCCCCGGCAGAAACGTGTATACTCATTTTCACAAAATGTTCTTTTTCAGTCGTCGACGAGTATACTAAGAAAATATGGTAAAAAAATATGGTTTATAGGAAGACGAGTTACAAACTGTTTTCATAACCAGCATCAAAAATACTATATAGAACCAAAATAAAAAAATTAGTCTGAAAAAGAAACGTTTTTAACAAAAAAATTGTTGGGGAAGGGGTTAATCTTCAAGGTCCTGTTTGTGTTCCTTCTTTTCTGTGAAATCTTTGCTGCCTAAATCCAAGGTCATTTCTTCCTCCTCTGATCTTTCCAGCCTTGGTCTGGCCATCGCTTGGGACCATGGTAAAATGCAGAGTTCTGGGCCCCACCCCAGCCCCTCTGAATCTGCACTTGAGCCAAATCACCAGGGGATTCCTGTACGCACTGAGTTGGAGAAGCGTTGCTCTACCCACACTTACCTTTTCTACCAGTGACTCTCACTGGGAGTCATATTACCCCCACAGGCGTTTTGGAGATGTAGAGGGGATTTGGGGGGCTGTCACAATGATGGGTGCTGGGTGGGAGCACTGCTGGCAGTGGGCAGGGACAGCACAGCTCCACATAAGGAAGACTTGGATCATAAATCTCATGACTTTCTAAAGAGCTGCCAGGCAGTCAAGTAGGTAAAAACTTTTTAATTATCTGAGCCTGGAACCTGTTTACATATAGACACAAAGTACTGCTTGCTGTTATAATATACACTGAATTTTCTAGGAGTTCAACTTCTGTGAAAATTCAGGGAAGATTGTGCTTTGTTTTGTTCAGACTGACTTTAACCTTCGTTCGTCACTTTGAAAACGCACATTATCCATGGTGTCAACTAAAGCTCACTGCCACCAATCTAAAGCCAACTGGAGTCCCCAATCTGGGTTGTAGTGAAAGGAGAAACTTTACTCGGTAAACAGTTTGCCAAGCAGGGAAACACAGCCTTTACTGGAAACCTAAAGTGCACTCCGCAGAAACAAAGGGGATACCCTGATTGGTTCAGTTTTATGCAACTGGAGAATCCAAATTTACACAGTCCGATTGGTACAAATAGGCTGTCCCAATTGGTCAGCTTCATGTGATCTGATTGGTTGTTATGGAGCTGCTTTAATTGGCCACCATCTTCTTCGTCCCATTGAATTAGAAGCTTCTTGAGGGCCAGTCTCAAGCTAATTCCTTTGTACTGCTGCCAAGCTTCAGTGTTGTGTCAAGCAAAATCCCTTCTATTTATTGGAACAAATTCCACAAGAATCCAGTCTTTCCAATCTTGGGTGATAACGTGATTTTTTTTTCTTTTTGGCTACATTGGCCTGGTAGGGGGTCTGGATTTTATTTATATTAATTTTTATAGAGTGAGAGGAAGGGAGAGAGAAACATGAATTTGTTGTTCCACTTATTTGTGCATTCATCGGTTGCCTCTAGTATGTGCCCTGACCAGGGGTCAAACCTGTAATCTTGGTGTATCAGGACCATGCTCTAGCCAACTGAGCTGCCTGATCAGGGCTCAGTGATCTTTATATTAATCTGCTGGTAATTTGCATAAATTGTCTGGGTCTCATTTTCCTCATCAGAACAGAGGTGGACCAGATCAATGGTTCCCAAACTTGGCTGTTCCTGGGGAGATTTAATACAGAGTTCGCTGGGGTCTACTCCAAACATGTTGAAACAGACTTTGGGGGTGGGTCCCAGGTATCTGTAGATTTCAGAGGGTATCAGGTAATTGTGGTAGGTGGCCAGCTTTGCTTCTCAAACTTCATTGTGCCTACAAACTACCTGGGAGATCTTGTTAAGATTTTGATGCCAATGCTGCTGATCCATGAACCAGAAATAAAGAACTTTTAAAGTCTCTTTCAGCTAAATATTCTCCATTACATCAATTACTTAGTAGGTAATGTTATACAAAATGACCCATTAAAAATAGTCCACATTTAGTGTTAGATGACCCAGCTCAGTTAAATTGTGATGGCAGAGTATGGGATTATTTCCTTCGTTTATGAATTTTAAATGATATTTAAAATAATCCATGAAGGATTTATTCCCCTTAAGTTAGTATCCCAGAGTACAGTGTTGAAAGGTTTTCAAAAATCCTGAGACCAGAAAAAATGTTTACCTATCAGCCGACTTTGAGGTGACCTTTTGGGGCACAGGAGGCTCCGTGCTGGGTGTGATCTGAACATCACAAGGACACCCTCCACTTCTGAGTCCTCCCCGTGGGCTGGCGTATGCCTGACATCCCTCTAACAGGGGACCGAGTTTTTCACTCACTTCAGAATTAGCGGTGAGGCTTAAAATGCAAAATCGCAGAGGAAGGTTAAGCCCTGACTTTCAGCAGAATAAAGAAATAATGGGGGAGATTTTCCTGGAAAGAGATTTCCATTGGAAACAGTTGGGTTTGGGGGGATGGGTAGAGCAGAGAATAAGAAATGTGTTTCAGAAAGGGAAGCCAGGGACTGAAGTACACTTGACCTTCTTCATAATTTTGTCCAAAGGAGGCTGCCACTACTGACTAAAACAATCCCACCTGCCTTCTTGTAAAACAGACATCCTCCCAATTCCTTTGACTGCTCACTTCCTGTGTCCAGGAGAGAGGCCCTTGGGCATCTTCCTCCTGCAGTTTTTCTGCAAACAGCTCCCCAACATCCTCACTGGGGGTCCCAGGGAGGAGAAGGATCTGGAGCCTGAGAGTTGGGCAGGAGAACTGGCAGCAGACACTAAAAAAACAAAAGATGAGGAAGAGGAGGAGGAGGAGGAGGAGGAGGAAGAGGAAGAGGAGGGGAAGGGGAAAGGGAAGGGGAAGAGTAGTGGGAAGAAAAGACTTGCCTCTGCTGTTGAACAGCTGCTTAGGCTCAACCTCTTGGCAACACAACCTCCTCCTCATCTGTAACTCCCTTCAAGGTCATTACTGCCAGGTTGAGACAGGTCGTCAACAGGCTGAGGAAATGTGTCTTTTTTCCAGCAATTAAGACACTCAGTCTCCCCTACAAATTCTGAGCCTGTGACACCACGCCAAGGAGCAGAAGGCAGAGGGAAGACCTTTTCAGAGATTGCTGCTCAGGCCTAATTTGCTTCTGGGCATAGTGGCTGAGTATCTAAGATCTGGAACAACGTTTAAAAGCAGGGAACAGACTGGGCGCCTGATAGGACATTAAAGCCTGAAAGAGCTTGCTCTAGCAATTTTCCCCTGGATGTGTTTTCTTTTACCTAGTAATCACTTTTCCTGAAAAGAGGGAGGTGTGGGGGCAGTGGGAGGGGGACTGAAGACAGGCGTACCGACCATCTGGGCTACTGAGGCCGGAGGAAAGGAGTTCCAGATTCAAATTATATCTGTACCTCTATAAACCACACAATTCACTGAGTACCAACTGACAGGCAGACACACCGTGAATGAATGCTCAATTAAACTAATGCCGGGACAGGAAATTGTTCTGTTCCGTTGAAGCTTGCCGCAGTGCAGCCTGGCTGAGCAGGGCGGTCCAGGCCTGTGACAGAAATGGGTGGAAGGTCTCTCTGGTCCCTGCGACAAAGCAAACAGATATGGCTCCCTTCAACCAATGAGAGCAACGCGACCTAAGAAGTTTGGCACTAGAAGGGACTTCATCGCATTTAATTCACACACATCATCTTATAGACGGGGAAACTGGGATTTAGAAAGGGAAAGATTTGTACAAATTCACTGGTAAATTCTGGGCAGAGTTGCATCTAGAATCCAGGTGCCTCCTAGACTCACCACAGCTCCCAGCTCCCAGCTCCCAGCGCCCTTCCACTGCTGCCTCCCCAGAGAACCTGGCAGCTTTCCCGTCTAGTTGCAGTTTTCCAAAAACCCTAGAATTGCTAGAAGAGCAGGTGAAGGTCAACCCAAGCTGACCGTCACTTGCCCTTATTTCCTAGTCTCCTAACTGAGGCTGGACGAGTCTATCATTCACTCTGCCCTCTGAGGTTCGAAGACCAGTGGGACAGGGGTCTTTGCTGAAGGTCCACGGGAGGCTGGAAGAGGGGGGCCTTAGGTTTATGAATTTATACCACCCCCTTGAGAAGTCCATTTTCACATTTAGGGGGAGAAACGAAGCTCTTAGGACCCAACTAATTTAACACACGCTAGTTCCAGCACAGGCATGAATAGGTGAGAAGGGAACTCTTGAACCATGGTTGGTCCTACATCCGGAAGTTTTGATTCCCCATAGAATATATCAGTAGCCTCCTGCAATTAGACACAAATGGGGGCCAACAAACACGCTGCCAAGTGGAGCTATTGACATAAAGCAAGTCTTGGCTCACACCAAATTGCATCAAATTGAAGGAACTTTTTCAGATAGCAGACAAAATTAACCTAAAGAAATATTTATTTATGGTTCAGAAGATATCTCTTCTGCCTTCACCCTTCCTCCCCCGCCCTCCCCCCAAACACACACACACACACACACACACACACACACACACACCCCAGCACAAACACCCAGGCAAGAAGCTTTGTTGTCCTGGGCCCTGTCCTTAACAGTTTTGTTGTCTCTGGGCGTCCTCATGCACCCTCTCTCCACAGGTTGAGGAACTCATCCATCCAAAGCCCATACCTCACCTTCTAGGCCACCCTTCGGTACTAAGACCCCAGAATTCCCTGCCCAGGGGTCCTGAACCCATCCCCAGAATCTGCATAGGCCTCTCCTCGGATCTGAGTCCTGAGGATGGACTGGCCGTGGCTATGCTCACCCCGAGGCCTGAGGAGTGGCTAGGGCACTGGGTTCACTGAGAGTTGGACACCCAAGCTAAGGTGTCTTTAATGAGTGAGGTAGAGCTGAAGGGTGGGCAGGGGAGGGGGCATTGGAGGAAGCAGGTGGAACTCTTAGGGGTCCAAAAATTCTATATTGAGGCATGGCATTCTGGGTCTTTCTGAGGACATATTTTTCAAGGCAAGAGGATAGAATATATTCTATAGCAGAGATGTTCAACTAGAGTACCGTGTCACACTGGTGTGCCACAAGAATTTTTAAAACATGCAATACCTGACTATTTGGTCAGGGGCACTGACCTCTTAGACCAGTGATGGCAAACCTTTTGAGCTTGGCATGTCAGCATTTTGAAAAACCCTAACTTAACTCTGGTGCCGTGTCACGTATAGAAATTTTTTGATATTTGCAACCATAGTAAAACAAAGACTTATATTTTTGATATTTATTTTATATATTTAAATGCCATTTAACAAAGAAAAATCAACCAAAAAAATGAGTTTGTGTGTCACCTCTGATGGCGTGTCATAGGTTCGCCATCACTACCTTAGAGTATCAAATAAAAAAATGGCAACAGCCAATACAACAATAGTTGTCTGGTGTAAATAAATCAAAAGTATGCCTATTTTGTCAGATTGGCAAATAATATATATATTTTTTGGTGTGCCACAGAATTTTAGTAATTAATTTGTTTGTGCCATAAGATAAAAAAGTTTGAAAATTGCTGTCCTATAGTATAGTTTCTAGGCTAGATTTTCAGTTTTTAAAAATTTAGACACATGGTATGTGGGTCTCCATTTGTACTCTTATCCAGTCTTCAAAAAGGAAGCAGCCTTTTTAAAACAAACACAAATACTGGATTCCTATGGTTAGATGGTAGGAAGAGGGGAGGTGGGAGAGAGGTTTTATCTGGGGAGACACACCAGCCCTCCAGTGATGCCATAATTGTTGGGCTTGCTGATTTTTATCCCTTATTCATACAAGGCAGTTAGGCCTATTATATTACTCCTAACCACACACAGATCAAGAAATCAGGTTCTACTAAATCAAGAATTACTTCTAACACTTTCAATACAAATAAAGCAAACTAAATTTTTTGACGGAGACTAGAACTGACTTGTTGGTTTCATCTAGTAATTAACCCCCACCCCACCACCCCCACCCCCAGAGAGCAGATGAACTCATTGACACACAAAATCACATTCTTCTTGCTAGAATATTTAAAAATAAGCGACCACAAATACAACATAACAGCCAGCCTTTCAGGGTCCTAGACCCTTTTGTTCCTCAACTGGACACCCCTAAAATGGCACTAGGGACAGCAGCCCCTTGGGGTGAAGAATCAACCTGGCCCAGGGACCAGAACAATGGGGCTCCTGGCTTTTCTCCTCTCCCCTCTGGAAGGGCCAGATCAGCCCCAAAGCTGGTTTATATCACTGTGCCACAAAATAATTTTTCTACTCAACAAGCCACATCTCACAAGCCTATACCTAGATCTGGGGTTCAAAAGTACTTTCTGCACAAGATTTACACAATCTCTCTTTTTTTTCTATGCCAGTGATACATGCTAAGCAACTTTATCTGCACGTATGCTACGGGACCCAAGAGTTTTGTATTTACATCTACTGAGGGGCTTTCCTCGGACAGACCTGGCCACAATCCACCACAAGCTGGTGTTCCAACTCTTTGCTGTGGTTGCTCTTCACCTAAACTTGGGAAATTCTAATAATTGTGTTTCAACATTCTCGGGAGTTATGGGAATGCAACAGTAAGCCCAAAAAGTAGGATCAGGACTAAAGCCTGTGCCATTAAAAATCCCAGCTTTCTATCCAAAATCCCCTAGGAAGCCCATTAGAACCCCAGGTAAGTTAACTGGAAGAAAATCTTTATCACTTAGCAACAGACAGAAGCAGGTACAAATCTTAGTCTACTGGTATGTACATTTTTATTTATTTTTCTATAGAACAACTTAGCTTCTAAATTAGCTTTCATTTCACCAGAGGAGTCAAAAGTTTATCTCAATTAATTCAGGGTTATATCTTTGTCTAGGGCAGTGGTCGGCAAACTCATTAGTCAACAGAGCCAAATATCACCAGTACAACAATTGAAATTTCTTTTGAGAGCCAAATTTTTTAAACTTAAACTATATAGGTAGGTACATTGTTATTAACTTAGTTAGGGTACTCCTAAGGCTTAGGAAGAGCCACACTCAAGGGGCCAAAGAGCCGCATGTGGCTCGCGAGCCACGGTTTGCCAAGCCACAGTTTGCCAACCACTGGTCTAGGGCATTAAGGGTCTGTGTGTGTGTTTAGGAGCCTCTAGTCTTCTTTTTTTCTCTTCTCTCTTTTTTAATCTATATAATAAAAGCCTAAGCTACCATTATGGCGGAACGATCAGAATGACTGCTCACTGTTTCTATGCCAGTCAGCATCTCTGAGCCTATCAATGGGGCCTGATCAGAAAGGTGGGGCTGATCAGCAGCCCTGGTGGAGGCCTGGAGAGAAATGGAGGCACGGCTGTTGGCCAGGCCAGGAGAGAAAGAGAAGCAAGTTCTTTTTTTTTTTTAATTAAATCTTTATTGTTCAGATTATTATTTGTTCCTCTCTTTTTTCCCCCATAATCCCCCTCCTCCCAGTTCCTGCCCCACCCTCCGCCCTCACTCCCCACCCACTGTCCTCATCCATAGGTGCACGATTTTTGTCCAGTCTCTTTCCGCATCTCCCACACCCCTTTCCCCCCCAAGAATAGTCAGTCCATTCCCTTTCTATGTCCCTGATTCTATTATGATCACCAGATTATTTATTCACTTGATTCTTAGATTCACTTGTTGATAGATGCATGTTTGTTGTTCATAATTTGTATCTTTACCTTTTTCTTCTTCTTCCTCTTCCCTTGTAGGTAACTGAGTTTCTTTCTCTTGCTGCTTTTAAGAGTCTCTCTTTGTCTTTTGCTCTTGGCATTTTAATTATGATGTGTCTTGGTGTGGTCCTCTTTGGATTCCTTTTGTTTGGGGTTCTCTGCGGAGAAGCAAGTTCTGATCAACAGCTGCACAAAGGCTACGGATCAGACCCTGCCTCTCTCTCTCTGCAGTGTTATCCCTTATTCATACAAGGCAGTTAGTGTTAATCCCTAACACTTCTGCCTGCCTGCCTGATCGCCCCTAACCTCTTTGATGTGCACTGACCACCAGGTGGAAGCTCTTTCGTTGAGCATCTGCCCCCTCCCCCTTGTGGTCAGTGCACTCTCACAGCAGGAGCACTGCTCAGCCAGAAGCTGGGCTCACTAAGGAGCAGTGAGCCAAGCGGTAAAGAGCAGTGAGCAGGCAGGTGGTAAGAAGCGAGAGGTCCCAGACTATGAGGGGGTGCAGGATGGGCTGAGAGACCCACTCCTCCCAGTGGATGAATTGCACGCATCAGGCCTCTAGTAGAACTATAATTGACAAAAAGCATTATATTAGTTTCATGGGTACAATGTAATGATTATGACATGATCACCACAATAAAGCTAGTTAATATCTGCAACCACACACGGTTACAGGGCTTTTTGTGTGTGATGAGAACTTTTAAGATCTACTCTCTTAGCAACTTTCCAGTAACAATACGGTATTATTAACTACTAGAGGCCCAGTGCACAAAATTTGTGCATGGAGGGGGGGTTCCCTCAGCCCAGCCTGCACCCACTCCAATCGGGGACCCCTCAGGAAATGTCCAACTGCTGGTCGGACACCCCTCTCACAATCTGGGACTGCTAGCTCCTAACCACTCACCTGCCTGACTGCCTAGTCATCCCTAACACTTCTGCCTGCCTGCCTGATCACCCCTAACCTCTTTGCCTGCCTGCCTGCCTGATTGACCCTAACTTCCCTCCCCTGCGAGCCAATGTGGTTCTGATTGGTCAGTTCCTATGCCAGTCAGCGTCTCTGGGCCTATCAATGGGGCCTGATCAGAAAGGTGAGGCTGATCAGCAGCCCCGGTGGAGGCCTGGAGAGAAATGGAGGCATGGCTGTTAGCCAGGCCGGGAGAGAAAGAGAGGCAAGTTCTGATCAACGGCTGCACAAAGGCTACGGATCAGACCCTGCCTCTCTCTCTCTGCAGGCCTCTCTCCGGGGCTGATCCGCAGTCCCCTAGGCAGTCAGTGCTGGATTGGGGTGCCCGAAGTGGCCCCAGAATTCCAGTCTGGTCAAGCCATCGGTCATTACGACCCTGGCTCTTTATTATATAGATAGTCACCATGCTGTACATTACAGGCCCATGACTGATTTATTTTATAACTTCAAGTTTGTACCTTTAGACCATTTTCACCCATTTTGTCCACCCTCATTACCTACCTCTGGCAACCGCCAATCTCTTCTCTGTATGTATAAACTTGGTTGTTGTTTTTCGCTTCTTTGTTTTGTTAGTGCTGTCATTGGGTTCCATTCCGATAGACCTGGGACACACGATCCCGCTTTCAGGAATCCCTTCATGACTGTAAGTTCTTACTTTCTCTCTGAGCCACTTCCTCCTCCATAGTTCCCAGGGACTGGGGACAGGGACCTTCAAATGGAACATCATGCACTCCCAAATCTCTAGCATATGCCCAGGTCCTTCCTTCACCTCCACAGCTTAGACTTAAAAAAATCAAAAGCCAGAAGAACGGACCTTCTGTATCCCTGTTCTCTGTTGAGCAGACTTTGCTGGAGCAATGAGCACGGACTAACTTTGCACAAAGCAGTAAGGAGATGAGAGGTGAGTGAGAAGGTTAAGAAATAGGCATTAGGAAGAGAAAGACTATATAATATTTCAATAGTAATACCCAACCATAATACTAAAAGAGTTTTAACTATTCTCCTATAGCCTGTGGATAGAGTTATCATCTAAAATACAGACATGATTACCTAACTTTGCTGCCTCAAACCCTGCAGTGGTTGCCCACAGCGGCAGTACAAGATCCTCTCCATCAGAGAAGTGAGGTCCTGGGATCACTAAGCTATTTGTCTGGGAGATCTACTATTTGCATGAGCAGAGAAAGCAAACATTCAAGTGGAATATCCAACCACTACTAAAGCATCAGGTCCTGGGAATAAAACTAACAACTTCCAAACATTTCCAAAAGCCAGCTTTGACTTCTACTTGAGCAAAACTTCTGACCTTATGCTGCAAGATCCTGTTTCATTTCTTAAATACCCTCAGTCCTCTTGCACTCTAACTGCTCTAAATCAACCAATAAGAATAAGCACAACATTAAAAATGCCATGAGTGTAGTTTCAATATCGGCCTGCCCTCCTCCTTCCTCCCCAACAGATCCTGGGTTCTCTTTTCCAAACCAGGGCTTGAGCCTTCAAGAAGTCTTTGTCACCTGACCTGTTTGGCTCAGTGGATAGAGCATCAGCCTGTGGACTGAAGGGTCCAGGTTCGATTCCGGTCAAGGGCATGTACCTTGGTTGCGGGTACATCCCCAGTAGAGGGTGTGCAGGAGGCAGCTGATCGATGTTTCTCTCTCATCGATGTTTCTAACTCTCTATTCCTCTCCTTTTCTCTGTGTAAAAAATCAATAAAATATATTTTTTTAAAAAGTCTTTGTTCATGTCGCTGACCCTATTCCAATCACACCAGGGCCAGTGTGAGCAGCAGAGATCTTGACTGTCACAGTTAAAGGGTTCATGTTGCTTTTCCTAGATTCTTTTTAGTATTAACCTATACAATCTACGGCATAGGGTCTGTACCCCCACATCCTTTGCAGCACCCCAACCACTTAGCACAATAGTCTGCACGCAGGAGGAGCTTAATATGTTAGTTTTGCAGTTTGGTTTCTGGGTCCCCACTCCAGCTGCTGGGTAATCATTTATCAGCAAACAAATTAGTTATCAGCTAGACAGCCAAGGTTGCCAGAGTGAATCATTTGTATTTCCACTGCTGGAAAAAACAATGCATACCACTTGCCTTGCAAAGAGGAGTTTCAACAGAGGCATGTGGTCATGATGCCACTTGACCGGAGAGTTTTGACAGTTTTGTATCTCTTTGGCCTGGAAAGATGAATCAACTTTTATTCTGAAGTTTCTCTTTATTCTGAAGAGTCACTTCAGAATAAAAGTTGATTCATCTTTTATGTATAAAGACATAAAAGTCAGAGAATGTGATCCCCCATAATACTGGTAAACATGACAAATACATATACATGTGGTCTCTGGCTTAGCACCAGCTAGTGTCATTCCTGAGAGCCAAGTGCCCCCTCACCCCCTGCAACATCCAGGACTGGCTCACAGATGGCTGAGGCTGTGCCTGCCTTGGTCCACACCAGGCAGGGCCCCACCAGGTGCCAAGGCTGCTTCTCTCTTGCATTGTCCGATGCTCCCGCTGATGCCCTCTTGGGTGGAGCTGCCCCAGGCCTGGCTCCCAGCACTAAGCCTGTGGGGCGGCTGGGAGAGGAGGAAGATCCCTGCCTCTGGCCTGCCTTGGTCCCCTACCTCCTGAATGGGCACTTCATGAGGCAGCCTCACCCTGGGGTTCTTTTTGAGGGAGGGGGTTCCTTTCCCTCCACTGCTCTTCTCCAATCCCCCCTCCTCCTCCGTGCCGTGCTGACCCCCTACCCACACCAGCTCTGACCCTACCAGGCACCTTTCCTACCACAGGGTTTGGAGTCCAACAGCTGTGTTTAAGTTTTGACTCCACCTATACCAACCACTTCTTTTCTGAACCTCAAGTTTCTTATGAAACAGAGATAATAATGCCTACCTATGGCATTGTCCTGTGGACGAGGCCATGATGTCAACTGGAATGATGAATGACTTAGGGACCGAGGGAGTCCTGTGTGCAAGGGGCTATGTCATGTGTCACACGTTTTCTTGAAGCTCAGCATGGTGACCGGCCCAGAGCAGGTGGTCAACAGGTTCCTTATCCCCCTTCTTCATTTTTTCTTCTCCCTCCTCCCTTCTCTGAGTCAGGTAGGACCTGAGGGTGCTGTGTCTGGTCCGTGGGAGGGGGGGGCTTTATCCTCTCTGCAGCATCTCCTCTTCTTCCACGGGCCGCCTGGACTGCCCAGATCCCCCATAAAGAGGAGCTCTCTTACCTCTCCTGCCCAAGTCCCCTGTCCAACAGGGCAGTTCCATTTCTGTTCCCAGCCAGGTTTCCAAGCTCCATCCCCACCTGGGACCTGCACACCTGGGACCCCATTCCTCCCGGAGGCAGATGACCATTTGTTAGAGATAAGGCTGTTCTGTGTTCTCCTGGCCCAGAGGTGCCCTGAAGGCCCTTTCTCCCACTCTGGAACCCCGGCAGGCCCTCTGTGCCGGCACGCTGCAAGACACTTGCTGGACACAGATAACCAACTCCCAGGAGCACAGTCTCCTGCAGAGCAGAGGCCAGGACCCCGCTGGGCCTTAACTTTACCCGGACAGTTTCATTATCTGTAAAGTGGAGGGGGTAACTATGACAACTATTTCATAGGGCTGATATGGAGATTAAATGAAAATAAATGGGAAAAGGAAGAAAGGAAAGTACCCAGCATATCGTCAGCTTGCAATAAAAATCAAGTAGATACTATTATGGCATTATCTTACTTAATAGACACAGATTATTTCCCTTAAATTCTAGAAACATAGGAGGAAAACAAATAAAGTTGTACTGTGCACCACATAGATAAAATTAAAATCATCAAAGGAAAACTATATGGATTTTGGAAAAACTAATAAATTCTAATAGGTTATTTTCTCTATTGCTTTCATTATAGATTTACACTCTTCAGTAATGTTCCCAGATACTTTTTAAAAATATATATTTTATTGATTTTTTTTACAGAGAGGAAGGGAGAGGTATAGAGAGTTAGAAACATCGATGAGAGAGAAACATCCATCAGCTGCCTCCTGCACACACCCTACTGGGTATGTGCCCGTAACCAAGGTACATGCCCTTGACCAGAATCGAACCTGGGACCCTTTGAGTCCGTAGACCGATGCTCTATCTACTGTGCCAAACCAGTAAGGGCTTCCAGATGCTTTTATAACCTATAATTAAATAGTTTAATAGTCATATGGCCTAACTTAAGAAAACACCAACTATAATTTAGCTATCTGCATATTAAATATGTACCATTTCTTGGCATATTATTAAATTAATAACATTTATCTTATTTCTAATGGTAAAAGCCAACCTAATTATTGTAGAATATTTTAAAATAAAAGGTATGAAAGAGGAAATAAAAATTACCTATACTCTATCACCTAGAGATACTATTCATACTTTGATTTGATTTAACATCTTTTTAAAAATTATTTTATCAAAATAAACCCTTTTTTACTAAATATTATATGAGAATTTTCCATATTGTTCTTTTAAAATACAATGTTTATACTTGTATTTTATTTCACAATAAATTTATATCATAGTTTACATAATCATTTTCATGTAGTTATATATTTAGACTGCTTCTAATTGTTCCCAATTTTATTGTAGACACATATAAATCTGTTTGCACTTCTCTCATTAGTTCCCGTATTTCCTCAGGTTCATAACAACTTGTGAAACAAATAAGATCATTTAATAATTTTGCCCAAATTATGATAGTACAGCCTCCCTGCCTGTTTCCCACTACACAGGGAAGAAATGGACATTGTCTGCAAAGTCTTCACTAGTTTTTCCATTGTTGTTATTTATCTCACTTGGTGTGGATATTCACGCGTTTTTCTGAAGAAATGTTAATTTCTGATTACAGAGTGCTGCCCCAAAACAACCTAGCGATGTCACATAATATATGGCATATACACTATATGTCTCCTAAAATTCAAAAGCCTGACCACCAGAATTTCAGATCAAGGGATGATTCTCAATCCTGGTTCAATCAGATTCATCTGATAAGCTTAACACAAAACCACTGATGCCCAGGCTCAGACCTAAAGATTCTGATAAAATTATTTCCTCCAGGTTTTTAAAACATATACTTTTTTATTTTAAATAATTATAGATTCATTAAAAATTGCAATAATGGTTCAGTAAGGGCCTGTGTACCCTTAGTTTTTTTCACTATTAACATCTTGACCAAAACTAGGATATTGACATTGGGTACAATCCACAGATTTCAGCTTTAAATGCATTTGGGTGTGGGGGGCGGGGGGGGAAGGGGTGCACGCAAGTGTGTAGATTTTATCACATGTATAGATGCATATAAGCACCACCACAATCAAGATATAGATCTTCTGTTCCATCACCATAGAGACCCCTCTGCTATCCCACTTTCCTTCTTACATCATCCTCACCCCCCCGTCTCCTCCTTACTTTTCAGTTTGCAGAAGGTGTCTCAGAGAGAAATCTCAGACATGGTTTCTCACTCCAGCTGCTTGATGCTCTGGCTTCCTACCGGCCTCCTGTGTAGGGCCCAGGGCTGCCCCTCGGCCATGACTGTCCCCAAGCCCATGCCCTATGGCCCACGATGCTGCCTCCGGGGTCCTCCAAAGCCGACAAACCTCAGATGTGCCAAGTGGGACTGTGACGTGTGTCAGTTGCCCAGGACGATCTCTAGGAAATGGAGGCACTGCCTACTCTCCAGCTCTGTCACACTTTGCCACGTGGGTCCCAAAGAAGCATTGCATTTGCCCTCATACACCTCTGCACACCTTTCCCCCTACTGGCTCTGACTGCAGGTCCCTTATCTTTGGAGTCAGAGCTAAGCCCTGGAGCTGGGCTGAGCACTCTGCCCTTTCTCCTTTATGCTCAACCTCAGCCCCAGGAGCCTCTAATCAAAGCTTCTTCGTCACAGTTATCCATTCCTCTAAGACTAAGTAAATAGCTGCCTTCACACGTTCACCAGATGTGTCTGGGCAAAACTGCAGAAGCACAGTTTAGGCTTGGCTGGAAGTCCCACTCCTTTCAGGATAAATTTGACAGCATTAAAAAAAAAGATAAAGTAGCCGATTTAAGCCCAGGGACTAAGTCTTAAGTTTAGCACATTCACACTCATTCAAAATAAAGGTTTTACTGAGCCTAGCTTGGTCAAAATTGTTTGATTGTCTAAAGAAGATAATTATCTCTCTTATTCCTCTCCCATCTAACACCAGATGAGTTCATAGTAATTACGTTTATGCCTCAGTATTTAAGTTACAGAATAGTGGTGGGGGGAGGGGACGTCTGACTTAGCTGAGAGAGGAATTAACATCACCCAAAAATAGACACAAGAATTCTAGGACTTTTTAGCAGGAGAAGGTAGCATGTTTTAGGAAGTACAAGAATAATTGTATCATGCCCTAACCAGTTTGGCTCAGTGGATAGAGCGTCGGCCTGCGGACTGAGGGGTCCCGGGTTCGATTCTGGTCAAGGGCATGTACCTTGGCTGCAGGCACATCCCCGGTGGGGAGTGTGCAGGAGGTGGCTGATTGATGTTTCTCTCTCATCAATGTTTCTAGCTCTCTATTCCCCTCCCTTCCTCTCTGTCAAAGATCAATAAAATATATTTTTTAAAAAAAGAATAATTGCATCATGTTAAGCAAAAGCACAATGTCGCTATTGTCTTCATTGGGAAGTTAAACATAAGTAAAAGAAGGGTGTGTGATTGCCAAGTTGACAAGGGATAGACTGTGATGGCTTTGTAGCATGAGAACTGAATTAAACTTTAACTATGTTTCTAAGAATGTTCTTCCTTGAAGAGTTCCAGGTTAGCCTTGGCCCCAAGAGAGGTTTTGCATCAGATTTGGAAGATGGATGTGAAGGAGTAGCCATATTTTTACTTCCTGAAAGTATTCGCAGGGCATCGGGTGCTGTGGTAGTTGGTGAACGTTGTTGCTGACCTGCCGGCTTGGCTTGTAATCCTGAGGCAACAGCCAGATCACAGTTCCTCCAGCTCCTGCCAGATCTCTTCCATCAGTTTCTCTGAGTCCTGGGCCAGGTGCAAGTGTAGCTCCATGGCAAAGAGCAGCAGTTTGTCCTGCAGGCCATGCAGAGGCAAGGCTAGAGTTGATGAAAGGGAGTTACAGGTTCCAGTTTTTCTTTCCAGGGTCTGTCTGTCTTCGTTCTTATCCATTCCCAGCTCCCTTCTCAGCAGCCATCTGGCTGACCCATAGTGACTTCAGGCTCAACACTAGATGCAGGGCCAACGGCGACCATAGACCACCTCCCCCAACTCATACAAGGGCAAAGGCAGGACCCCTGTACTGCTTATGTATGTCACGTCACTCAGTGGTTCTGCATCTTTGATTGGACCCTGACTGATAGAGAAGTATGTATTGATCGCCTCTCAGAGAGCTATACCTGACTGAACTTGGAATTTGTTGATTGAACAGAATATCAAGTTTAACTGTATACTGATTAGAGTGGTAGAAGATGAGCAAAGTTAAAATGCCCTGTGGAGACACATGGAAATGTATATTCTCTACCCGGAACAACAAAGCCTAGGCAACACTGGACCCGTCTACTCGGACATTCAACCAGCCTGCCTGTTCTTGAAACAGGAAGCATCTTTACAAATGCCTTACTCATTCATTTATTTGGCAAATTATGTATTGCTTGCCTCTCAGGTATGTTTGCCACACACACTATGTCCCAACTAGATTCAAGCAAATGGTAGCTATGGTCCCCAAAAATTGCTTAGACATTTTTCTTCCTCCCACTCTAGCCTTGATTCCAATCTTCTTTCACTTTAATTTTGTCTCCCAAACTCCAGACTCTGGGTTCTGAGGCCCTGATTCAGATCGGGACCCCTTAGATTTCACACGCATTCTTGTGTACCCTGGTCTGGACCCCAGGCTTCCTATGGACGCCGGCTTAACTTGGACCTCGTGCCCTGACACCTCCAATGACCCCGGCAAAAGCTCACAGTGCATCTCCTACCAAAGTCAGCTTCTACCTTTGATTATCTGGACGGTGCTTCCCAGTGGGAAGGAAATAACTGATATCCAGACACCATATTCGGGAGCCAACAGCTTAGAGGGGAAAGTAGCCATATACACAAAACAAAGCAAGCATCTAAGAAGTTCTGAGGGAGAGCACACACTCCCTTCCATCCAAACCAAGGTAATCAGGGAGTCCTCCTGGATTAAGTGACCTTGGTAGGACCGGGAAAATTTTAGCATAACCTGAGCTATAGTTCAAGGGCCAGGAGATGTGCTGGGAAGATAGGAAGGGACAATGCTTCAGATAATGGAGAAAGCCAGAGAATCGGAGCATGAGGTCTTGCATAGACAAAACTCGGTTACTAGTAAATGATTAAAATGGGGAAGGAGAGAAAGTTGGGAACTACAGGTAGGTTTCGGTGTTCCGTTCTGAAAAGAACTAGGGAAACAATAAATAGCAAAAATAAGCCCCCAGTCCATTAGTCACTTGAAACTTGTCTTTCACAAACTTCTTGATGAGGTCAGAAATACCTGAGCAGTGAAAAAGAAGAAAAGCCAGATCAACATAAAATGTGAGTCAGTTGCCTTCAAATCAAGAGTGCACCATTTCCATCAGGATGAGAAGGAAGCCAGCTCTGAGCTCCTGGCAGGTGAGGGGGGCACCGCATACCTGCTAGACTCTGAGCACTCCTGCAGGCTGAGCTGGTGAACGTGGCCTCAGATGCATTTTTGAACCTGATAAACACCATAAACAACATCGCTAATAAAACGCACAGGGAAAGAATTGTTAAAGGTATTTCTGTTATAGATAAAAATAGTACCACATCTTTTAGATTGTTTGTGGCAGTGGGACTTCTCTAATTTTTTTTTTTTAAAGGCA
>NW_006300376.1:2392808-2396280 GCF_000327345.1 Myotis davidii | reverse complement strand
TGAAACAGTTTTTTCTCAGATTCGTCAGATTAATTAAAGTAAGAATGAGTGATGTCTAGACTGATTGAAGCCCCATCCCAAGGACCACAATAGAAGTACAGTCCGGCGCACAAAGGAATTTCAAAGACTCATATTCTCTTTATGTTTACGACAAGACTTTTTAAGTCTTGTCTGACAGTATTACAGATGTCCCCCAACTCCCCCCACCCTCCCGCTTTACCCACCTCCTCCCAGCCCCTGCCCCACCCCAGGCCTTCCCCACACTATTGTCTGTGTCCACTGTGTATGCATATATGTGTATAAGTTCTTTGGTTAAGCTCCTCCGGTCTCCACCTGCCCCCCTTCCCTATGAGATCTGTCCTTCTGTTCCATGCCTCCATGCCTCTGGACCTGTTTTGTTCGTCAGCTTATTATGTTCATTAGATTCCACTTATAAGTGAGATCATGTGATATTTGCAAAGACTCACATTCTTTATTTGAGGTTCTTGGAAAGCATAAAGAGAAGGCAAGTCTATTGCAACATTTATGGAATCTTTCTTCCCCGTCCGCCCTTACCCACCCCATTTCATTCACATCCATTGCATTTGTTCTTATGCATCTCTCTCCACAATTCCCCCAGGCCCTTTTCCAAACCGAGTCCCACACTTGTGTCTTCCTTCTCTTTCCTCTCTTCTTCTTAGCTCTTGATTGTGTATAATGATACAGCCTTATCCCAGTGATTTAAAAAAGAATAAAGTCAGTTCCTTTTAGGAGGGGAAAGAAGAGAGGACATTGGGCAGGCCATGGCAGCATTATTTTGGGTTGTCTGGGAAAGGCAGGAAGACTGCAGACATTCCCACAGAATGTCTAGTCCATTGAGTACCCTCCCTGACAGAGAGGCAAGGTAACTTCATTTATCCTGAGACCAGCATAAGAAACCCAATTCAGAGATGGAAATGAATCCAGGGCCACATATTCATAAAAAATATATCTTTTAGCCATCTTTTGTTAGATTCTTTAATGTATTATTTATTTCTTTTAAGAGAGTAAATACTAGTATAAGATATTAAATAGCACATGCTTTGAAAATTAAGATGAGGCAATGTAAAACTTGATTGAATAAATGCAGCAAGTAACAATAACAAATTATAAATGCTGGTATGTATTAAATTATATCTCTTAATAGTCTGAGTAATAGAGACTTAATGTTAGATAATTTGCGGGGCGGGGGGGGGGGGGAGATAAAACAATGACCTCCCTCATATAAAGGTTACACCCTAACTCCAGTATGGAAAAACATCGTATAATTCATTCCTCATAAACCTCAGGTATTATGCCAGCTCTTAGGGCCACAACAGTGTTCTAATATCTGTGAAGCCAACTTTATAATTTTTGAAGAAAAATTTTAAATAGAACGTTATAATACATGTGCGCTGGAGCAGGTTTTCACTTCCCTGACCCAGGCAGGCCAGCCTTGAGGAGTGAGGGCTGCTGAGCTCCTCCGCTGGGCTTGGCAGAAGCATCCAAACTGGCAGAGGGCAAGGCCTGAGAGGACCTGGGGCTGGCGCCCCCACAAACTGCTCGAAGCCACAAAGGTGTGGAGAGAGAGAACTGTGGGAGGCCAAGAGCCGAAGTGGCATTTCTGCTGTGCATTCAGGCAGCGTTTTTCATCTGTGTTTCCGGAAAGGCTTCCCTTACTTCAGGGTTCATACATCCTCTGTGAACCAGCTAAGCCAGGGAAAGACACCCAGACTCTGGGAGCGAACTAGGTCTCCCCCAAACAAGTAAGCGAGCAGTTGCTTCAAGAGCCCACAGCTCGGACACAGCCCTGCAGCCGCAGTCACTTGCTGCATCCTCACGCCACCCAAGGCTTCACCCTGGCAGGAAAGCAGGGATGAGATATGTATGTAGTTTTAGGCTCTTCGAGGTACTATAACACATGACCACGGACTAGGTATCATAAGCAATAGAAGCATTTCTCACAGTTCTGGAGGCTGGAAGGTCGAGGTCAAGGTGCCAGCATGGTGGGGTTCTGACGAGAACCCTCCTTCTGGTGTATGCACTCTTTCTCCCTGCGTCCTCACATGGCAAGGAGAGAGAAAGGAGTCGGCTCTCTGGTGCATCTTCTCATAAGGGCACTAATTCCACTAGTGAGGGTTCCACCCTCATGACCTAATTACTAGGAAGCCCCACCTCCTAATACTATCACACTGGTGTTTGGATTACAACATATGGACTGGGGGCAAGAGGGAGACAAATATTCAGTCCATTACACACACACACACACACAATTTGCAGACACAGGACTAAAATCACACAGTGTGAATTCTCTTGACAGGTCAGCAACATTCTCTGGTCATGTACTTTTCTAAACAGAGTTCTAAACTGAGGTCAAGAGGGTGTTTGTTTTTTTAATTTTAGAATACTGTGATTTGCTAAAGAGGCCCTGTGGAATGAAGACAGCCCGAGTGATACTACTACTTATGTGAACTTGAGGAAGTCACTTACTTGCTCAGTTTTCTCCGCTGAACATTTGGCATGATAAACCCACCTTGCAGGATTTCCATCAATACTAAATGAATACACTAACGTGTCAATAGCAACAGGCCAGAAGTGGTAACAAGCAAGAATGGAATTTAGAAAAAGGATTTGCTTGGCTCTCACAGATGTTCCCAAAGGTGACAAATGAGGTTGGCGAGCAAGGCAGTGTCTGGTTGACATGGGGCTTTGAGGGCCACCTGCCTGCGCAGTTTGATTTTGCAATCTCCGGCTCTTCGAAACTTCTATGAGAGGACAAGTAGTCACAATGCCACATCTTGTAGTGCAGCCTGCAAGGATGCTTGTAAAACACTCCAAGCTTATTAAACATTCCCAACAGATCTCTTCTCCCAGAGTCTTCCCCGCCCCACACCAGTGAGCCCCAGCACGTGCAGGGGAAACAAAGAAGCAATTCTGAAGCACAAGGAGCTGCCCGGCTCTCCCAGTAGTTTTCCCCAGGGAGGGCAATGTGCCTCCGGACATGCTCGGCTGGAGCTGACCGGGACCTGGGCTGTGCTCACTGAACAGGTCGAGAATGATTTGGCTCTAGCTTTGGGAAATTATGACATCATCTTGTGGCAGTTTACATATCCAACTGTTTACCTTCAGATGCCATTCATTTGTAGGTTGAATAAACTAGGCCTATTTCCACCTCGTGTTCATTTAAACTCCTGATTAAAAAAGCCTTCTAAGACCCATTTCAGGAAAACAGCGCTTGGTTTGATGGGGAAAAGCCCTGGACTGGCAGACCGCAGAGCCAGGTTCCAGTCCTCATCAGCGTCACCCAAAAGCAACGTGTGAGCACGTCGCAGCCTCCGCCCCGCGTCTGCAGGGCGGACTGGGGCATCTTCGGGATTCCTTCCGTTTCAGAGAACTGCAGGACTTAGCACCAAGGAACCAAGGGCTGATTCTGCTAAGGGCTTCCCTGTCACCTGTGGTTACTGCTCCCTCAGAG
>NW_006300376.1:2375862-2392725 GCF_000327345.1 Myotis davidii | reverse complement strand
CCCCCTCTCGCTGCTTCCTGGGTGTGCGGCCTCGGTTAACCACAAATCCGCCCCAAAGCCTCACTGGCAGGCCAGCCGTTGCTTCTTATCCAGTCCCGAAGGGATCGGATTAGATGAGTTACTTTAACTATTAAAATGTTACCTCCCCAAAGCCCTGGCTGTAACCCAGAGGGACGCTGGGCAAGGGGGCCGTCCCCGCTCCTTCACTCCCAGGTGAAATAGAAGTCACCTGCCTTCCTTGGGGTGGCCCGGCGGCGGGGAGAATGGTGAGTGAAACTAAAGCTGTTTTGGCAGTTCACTGCGGTTCTCTGCGCAGGTAGGAAAGGAAGAAAGCATTGGCTTTATGGAAAAGGGCAATTAAAGTTCAGGGAGGAAAGGAAGTGTTGTTATTCTTAATTTTTCACACTCTCTCTGACCCCAACCTCCATTCCACAAATAGCCCAGGGTCCCGTTTCCAGCCAGCAGAAGTATATGGATACCTCTGGAAAGCTATGAATGATTTACAAGCCGGGTCAATAATTAAGTTGTCGGGGAATGTGTACAATACATAACCAGCCTTAACTCTTTATGTTTCAGAAGGCGTGTTCCCAGGGCTGGCAGGAAAACAATGGTTGGAAACAAAACAACATCCACACGGATCTGAACTGCTTCGAGGTAGAAAACATGTCCATCATTATGGGGAAGCTGATGAGCAGATGGCGTTTCCCATCGTGGTCCACGCGACTCTCCAGGATAAAGGAGGGTTACTCGTTAAAGCAGCCACACGCCCAGCTCCTGCTCTGCAGGGCCGGTGGGTGTGCGTGGGCCCGTCCCCTGGACCCGGCTGGAGCTCCCACGAGGAGCTCATCAACAGGACTTTTCATTGTGGTGGAGCCAGATCCTAAGAGAAGGGAGTGTTGCAGAGCAGCTTCTTTGGGCCTGATCCCTGGGAGTCCCAGCCCCATCGTCCACTCTAGTTAAGGGGTCAAGGCTGAACCCCTGAAAGAGTGGGCACCATGGGCCTGGGCATAAGTATAGGCTAGAGACCGTCAGAGGAAAAAGTCAGCCAGGGCTTGGGAGTCCTCTCAGGTTGGGCAGGGCTAGACCAGGCCTCAAATAATGGGGGGCGAGGGTCAGGACGTTCAGGGACAGGCATTCCAGCAACAAACCTGGAGTCCTGCTTTCCATGAGCCAGACATGAGACCAGGTGCTGGGGATGCAAGTGAGGGAGAAAGATACTGCCTCTTAAGGACGGAGTTGGGTCTCCCCAAATTCATATGTTAAAGCCCTGACCCCTAGTGCCTCTATTTGGAGGTAGGGCCTTTGGGGTGATTGCACTGGGGTGGGGCCTAAACCCATCTGACCAGTGTCCTTATAAGGAAGAGGGAAGCTGGGCACACAAGGAGACACCAGAGAGGCATGTGCAGCACAGAGGGACGGCCATGCGAGGCCACAGCAAGGAGGCCATCTGCAAGCCACGGAGAAAGGCTTTTCAAGCCCCCAAAGAATGAAATTGGGCAGACGGAGCACAGTGAGGCCCAAAGGCCAGCTCACGGGGGCAGAGAGCATGGCGAGGCTGACCCGAGCCTGCCGTGGAGCGGTGGGAGTGAGGCTGCCAGTCAGGAACTCAGACTGCGGAGCTCCTTGAAATGGGAAGAACTCGTGCTCCATCTCCAAGGCAATACAGAGCTATTTTCAGTTTCAAAGTGGAGGAACAGCACAGGGGAGCAGTGTGTTGGGGAGGTTTTTCTTGCAAGTGTGTGCTAAGAGGTTGCAGGTTGCAAGGCACAGAGAGGGGGGTGTGGAGAGGAGGGCAGAACTGCAGTGGGGTGGGCACAGTCAGTGCAGATGGAGGGTAGAGCCTGCACACAGAAAGCATTTTGAAGAAGTGACAGGTCTTGGTGATTGGCAGGAAACTCTTTTTTAATTTTCTTATCCCTGTAGCAGTCCATCGGTGATGCTGCTGACTTACAGGAAAGCCCTTTGTAGACCCATCTCCAAGGTCAAGTGGTTGCCATGGCACCCAGCTTTGTGCCAGGGGCATAAGGACCAAATGGAGAGATCACCTCACACCTTCGTTCTCCATCCCTGCATTATGCACTACAGAGGCCCACAAACCTTCTCGATTCCATGAAATAGGTATCATCAGAATGGTGACAGGAAAGCATTGGATTATGGCTTGAGACTCAGTAAGAAAGTAAGACTTGGAAAAACAGTGTTGCCAATGATTTCTCTCTGAGAGTCTTCCAACTTTTTGCTGTGTTTTCAGCTGTTTGCAGCCAGGGTGGGAGGGAAGAAGGTGCCATTAAAAGAAATGACTGAAGTAACTGAACTTCCCATACCTCCCCCAGAAGGGATGTTCATGTCTCCCTGGCAAAGGCAAGCCAGTCGCTGCTTAGATCTGCTGGGAAGGAAATGAAAATATGAAGAACACTGGGGCTAATGTTCCAGAGTGCCTGCTGGTAGCCAACGCTCACTGCCTTGCAGAAACAACAGGGCAGAGAAAGATGTGAGTAAGGAGATCCTGAGTGGTCAAGGCTGATGGAGTCTTTCACCCCCATGTGAAGGGGCGGGGACGCCAAGCCCCTGGCCAGGAAACCATGGTTCCATGAGCCAAACTTCACCACTGCAGACAGCTGCCAAGGCCAGAGCTCACTGTGAGACACACAGGAGAATGTCCCCCTCGTTTGCCATCCATCAGCAGTCGATGGTTAACGTGGAAATCAAATTAGAGGCACTGCTCTCTGAGAAACCCAGATATGAAGCACTAGGTAAAAGCTAATATAAGCACATGAGAACATAAAACACACCTGCGAATCCAGCAAAAAAAAAAAATCTTGTTATGGCAGCTGACTCTCCATGCATTCTCAAAGGCTGGGTGGAGGGCAATATTTTTTTTTTAAATATATTTTATTGATTTTTTTTACAGAGAAGAAGGGAGAGAGATAGAGAGTTAGAAACATCGATGAGAGAGAAACATCGATCAGCTGCCTCCTGCACATCTCCCACTGGGGATGTGCCCGTAACCCAGGTACATGCCCCTGACCGGAATCGAACCCGGGACCCTTCAGTCCGCAGGCCGATGCTCTATCCACTGAGCCAAACCGGCCTCGGCGGAGGGCAATATTTTTAAAGAGCAAGCTATTCAGTAAACTATTTTGTGCATAGTTATAGTCTATTATCTCATTGTTTTTTAAAATCTCTTTTAGAACTATATGACATCAAGTTGTTCCATGTTGGCCCGGCCAGAAAAGCTGGTAAATTGTTATTGCGATCAAAGTGTGGTCTGAGGAGCACCTGCATTGACATCCCTCCGGAGCCCGATACAATCTGAGAATCTCAGACCCCAACCCTGAGCTACTGAATGAGAATCTGCCTGAGAACAAGATCCCTGGCAGCTTTATGCACATGAATATTTTAGAAGCACTGCTTCAGAGCAAGTTAGGCAAAAAGAGCTGAGAGGGCTGGGTAGCTAAGTGCTGGCTGGCTTTGAGCTAGGAGTAATATTATAGCCAATGCTCACTTCCACTCACTGGGCAGCAGAACTAAAGCAGCCCCCAGGCCACAGCGAGCTAGTGTGCGTGTGCGGTCATGGACAGGCCGCGGACCCGGGGCTGGCTTCAGCTCCAGGACTAAAAGACCAAGAGGTGCCTCCCCCTCTACGTGCTCATGTTGCATAGAAGGCCAAGGCCCACATGGATATAGATCATGCACAAGAAGCCTAAGCAATGTAAAAAGGGAAAAAATATTTATTTTTCCAATTAACAAAGGGTAATGGCACCTTCTAAAAAGTGCGATTGGTAGTATATGCCACCTAAGTAATTTTCCTTTTGCTTATTTTTCCAAAGAGGCTGCACCAGGACTACCTGAGAATGACTTTGCTTTCAGCCTGGTTGAGCAGCAACGCTGCATGGTACCTACAGCCCCAACCCCTAAGATCAGTGAGATGTACCGAACCAAAAAAGGGATTTTGTTCATTCAAAGCTGTGCTGGAATCTTGGCTGTTCTGGTTACCAGGTTACCATAGGCAATGAAATGGGGCTAGTGAACTACAGGCTGCTGAGTGTTAAGTATAATTAATTTCTCATTATTGAGTGGAAGCGTAGCAGCCTGGCCTGCCTAATAACAGCGCCACTATGATCTGTGTGTTGCAGTTGAGAAGATTAAAGTGTTGAGAGTTACGGCTCAATGTCCTACTAGAAAGTGGCAGAGCCTGGACTGGTAGATGCCAGGTCTGTCTCTCAAGAGCCCAGGAGATGCTTAAACCTGATATCATCGCCTTAATGCACCAAAGATGCCCTCTCCCTCCCAGTTCCTTCTACTCTGCCCTGTAATTAATGCTCCCAGACTTGAAGATGGAGTTACAAGTGAACCAGATATGCCAGATTTACCAAGAGTACTCACCGACAGTTTATGTTAGGGGAGTAATCAAGGGTCATATCATTTACCTTACTACCCTTTTGACTGCGAAAGTCATTATTGATATTTTTTAATTGTGACCTGTTTAATCTTCACTCTCCTTTGCTTCTGGATCATTTGATTTTTCACCCCTGAAAAATCTAACTCTTCATGTCAACAAGAAAAATCTCAAAATGAAATGGTAAATCAAACATCCCATTGACTCAGGCTATAAAATAACTAATCTCCTCCATCTCTCTCCCCACCCTCCCTGCTTTTTTATGTTGTTGTTAGGTTTTCTTAGTGCAAATGAAACCAAGAGAGCTTAAGTCTCTCTCCCAGGCTGGAGAATAAATACACCCTTAGCTTGAGTGAAATAGAGATGGTTGAAACTGAAAAATAGGATAGATTTGAATTAAAACAACTTTGCCTCAAACAAAAGCATTTAAGAGAGTTCAGCAAAGGTTAGGCATGCTGAGAATGCTGTATTTCCTGGTATCTTCTGATTCACTTTTAAGATAGTGGGAATGGGAGTATTATTTAAGCAAGGACTACATTCCTGGAGAGAAGCAGGAAGGAGAGAGAGCCGAGAATCCTAAGATGTAACCCCACTGACGCATTGACTTCTTTTGTACATTCCCTCTCTGGCTGGGTGACCTCTGGGTAACCTTAGGGAAGGACTTTGATGTATGGGTTAGGTGGCACTCAGGCTCCTAGCACTTTGCATGATTACCCTTGATTATGCATCATACACTTTCCTGGGAGAGAAATTTGCTACCCCCATTTCAGGAAGGGGGAAATTGCTGTGAGCACACACACAGTGCTCATCACTATCCAATGTGGCACATACTGTTATTATTCCCATTTTTGCAGATAAGGAAACTGAGGTCTATCTAGACAGATATACTTTTCCACTATCATTCAATAAATATTGGAGCTGGAATTAAGTCCAAATCTTTCCACCCCCCAACCCTCCCCGGCCTTCCCGCTGCAGTTTGACAATCTGTTTGAGGCAGCTCTGCCTCTGTATCTGTTATTGTTCAAAAGTTCATAATGGTCTCAATTATCCATGAATAAGTGAGATCATGTGGTATTTTTCCTTCATTCAAATCTTTCTAACTACAGACCCTGCGAGCTACAACAAGAGGTAACATTTCTGCCATATCCCACTTCCTTGTTTTACATTCCACAACTGCATGAGAGCAGAGAGAAACAAAAATAGTCACAACAAAAATGTCCTGCTTGTTCCCAATAACCACTAGGCTTCTTTTTGACCACCTAGCTGCCCAAGCAGCCAAGCAGGTGTCACCAGAAGAAATATTCAACCAACGCTGTTTTCGTTCTATCTTTTCTCAGACTGTGAACTACTTCCAAATAATGATCATAATTTTTTATTTTTATATCCCTCCCAGCATTGCCACATTGTAAGACAGAAAAATTGGCAATTGCTGAGTACTTAGTGCAGAGTATGTCGGCACACGGACTGCTACTTGAACATCCCCCCCCCCACCTCCCCACCTCTGCTCCCCCATCGCCCCCGCCGCACACACACCTCATCAGACATCGCTGATCAGTTGTGGTACTCTTCCTTAGTAGGCTGAAAAGAGCCTCGGGATCCTTCTTAACACAATGTTTCAGACAATTACTAGCAATCAATCAGAGCGGACACACTGGGTGAAACCTCTTTGCTTTTCTCTGTCTAAATTTACTTGGCTGAGTGCTTTCCCATAGTCCTTGTTTTATGAGCATTCACTCCCCAAGGTTCAGTTTCGAGGTTGCAGAGAGAAGGGAGTCATCATTACACAAAAGTATTCCCTAAGGGAACTGACCACCTTTGCTTTGCCATACCCCTTTCCTTTGTCAGCCCCCACTTCCCTTTTTACAGGAGGCGGTTCCCCTGAGGTAAAAATGTTATGCTCTATGTCGATTGTTTTTGCCATGTACATGCAAAAATGCCAAGAGATGGCAAAGGCTTTTGTGAAGTGGGTGAAAGTTTTATCGGCAAACCACTCACATCAGACACAGGAAGCCATTGATAAATGAGCATCTGGGAGAGCTACAGCTGATAGCAAATGAAGAGAAAAATCCAAGGGTGATGACATGATAGGTGCCACAAAAGAGATCATTTGAATATCAAAGGATTGAGTTGAAGCTGTTGGGAAAACTGACAAAGACTTGGAATGTTTGTGCAAAAATAAAAAATGGCCTTGTTTATACACATACTGTGAAAACCAAACACAGAGTGCAGGCTTGTGCCATCTCCCTGCACAAGTTCATCAAAAAACCTTTACACCAAGAAAAATAATCAACAACAAAAAATAATAATAACCAACACTCCGCTAGTCAATTCTTGGTAAGGTTATTTGCAGGTAATTCTATTCAAAATTAATCAGACCCCATCTCATCACTCAAATTAAATGTGGAATTTAATAATATAGAGTGTGGAATTAACTGGGGGAATTTTTTATGTTGGTTTAAGGAGAAAAACTCTTCATCCAAACCTTTTTATACATGAACTAAAGGTCACAGAGCGAGGCAGTGATTTGCTGAAGTCACACAGCAAACTACAGACAAGACATAGTCCCAGAGACCCTGAGGATCGGTCAGCCTAGCTGTCATGTCTCTCATTCATGTCTCTGAGCTGAATGCCAGACCCACATCTCACAGAGCACTAAATTCCTTAGTTCCCCAGGGATGACCATGGGAGTGCTGAGACTGGGTCTGATTCATTTCGTATAGCATTACCTGCAAGTAAAACTTCACTAAGAACTCAAAGAAAGGCGCAGGTCCTAGCTCCTGCCTCACCACATTTTTAAGGTGTTTCTGGATGCTTTCTTCCAAAATGGGTGGGGCAAGAAACTTAAAGAAAATCTTCTAGGTGAGGGCTCCTGGGCAGAACTGCTGATTGGTTAAGATCCTGGGCATCAAGTCAGACAGAATAGAGTGTGGCTCAACAACTTACTAGCTGTGTGACCCTGGGCAGGTGAATTAACCTCTCTGAGCCTCATTGACCTCATCTGTACAGTGGAGATAATAATAGCCATCCCATGGTGTGCTTGTGAGGTTTAAGTCAGGGAATGTGTGCAAAGTACCCAGAATTAAGATCTGGTCAAGGATAAGACTTCTTTCCATCCCACCTCTTTAGGGTCTCACTCCTCCAAGACTTGGTCCAGACCTTTAGGGATGGCTCCTCCATCTCTAAAGTAATGCTGCCAACTGGAGGCAGAAACTGTGATGCCGAAGGTAAGAGGCAGGAGGCAGAAGGAGCCTCGCTGGTCTCGAACTAACCCCAATGCCTAGCAGCCCCTGTGACAGTCTGTTAATGGAGCAGGATGCTTTCCCTAAGTTCTTACCGTCCAGGCTGCTGAGCAGAACCTCTTAAAAGTCTCAGGCCCCGAAACCCATTTCCAAATAAGCTCTGCTCTGAAGCCAGCTCCCCTGAGTCCTGTCAGCATCACCCGCGGAGGAGGCTGAGGCCGGGCTGCAAGGCCAGGGGGTCACATGCTCGCCTCCCAGGCCAGGGAACAAGACACCTGGGCGAAGCCACATTCCTAGACTGCTGTTCACAGTCACATGCAAGCACTCAGCAAGGGAGGAGGAAGGTGACAGGAGGGGACGGAGAGTGCCTGCTATTCTCTGTCATCAGTGAGGGGGAGGGGAGGTTTGCTTTTCATTATCTACTCATTTGTACTAGGGACCTGCATATAATGATCTTAAAATTTACCGATGACACCAAGGCTGGTACAATATTCACAAATCAATAAACATGATATATCACATAAACAAAATGAAGGACAAAGTTCACATGAACATATCAATACATACAGAAAAAGCATTGGACAAAAGCCAACACCCACTTCTTATAAAACCTCTCGGCAAAGTGGGAATAGAGGGATCATACCTCAACATAATAAAGGTCATATATGACAAACTCACAGCCAACATCATACTCAATGGGCAAAAACGAAAAGTGTTTTCCTTAAGATCAGGAACAAGAGAGGGATGTTCATTTTCACCACTCTTATTTAACACAATACTGGAAGTCCTAGCCATAGCAATCAGAAAAGAAGAAATAAAATGTTTCCAAATTGGAAAGGACTAAGTAAAACTGTCATTATTCATAGATGACATGATATTATACATAGACAACCCTAAAGACTCCACCAAAAAACTGTTAGATTTAATAAATGAATTTGGGAAAGTAGTAGGATACAAAATTAATATCCAGAAATTGATAGCACTTTTATACCTCATTAATGAACTCTCAGAAAGAGAAACTAAAAAAAAAAAAAAGTTCCATTTACCATCACAACAAAAAAATAAAATACCTGGGAATAAACTTAACCAAGGAGATAAAAGATCTGTATTCAGAAAACTATAGGACATTGAAAAAGAGGGAGATAAAAAGAAGTGGAATCATATACCATGTTCATGGAGTGGTAGAATTAACATCATTAAAATGTCCATACCACCAAAAGCAATCTACAGATTCAATGAAATCCCTACTAAAATACCAACAGCATATTTCACAGGTCTAGAACAACTATTCCAAAAATTTAAATGGAACCAAAAAAGACCCTGAGTAGCCTCAACAATCTTGAGAAAGAAGAACAAAACTGGAAGGATCACAATATTATATATAAAGTTATACTACAAAGCCACTATACTCAAAACAGCCTGGTACTGGCACAAGAACAAGCATATAGATCAATGGAACAGAATAGAGACCCAGAAATCGACCCACACCATTATGGTCAGTTAATATTTGACAAAGGAGACAAGAGCATACAATGGAGTAAACACCATCAATTTACACCACACACAAGAATAAACTCAAAATGGATAAAAGACTTAAATGTAAGTCACAAAACCATAAAAAGCCTAGAAGAAAACATAAGCAGTGTAATTTTAGACATCTCACATAGCAGTATTTTCACCAATGCATCTCCTAACAAGAGAAACAAAGAAAAAAACAACAAATGGGACAACATTAAACTAAAAAGCTTAAAAATTAAAAATAGAACTGCCAGTTGATCCAGCAACCTCACTTCTGGAAATATATCCTGAAGCACCAATCAGAAAGAATACATGCACCCCCTATGCTCATAGCAGTGTTATTTACAATAACCAAGATCTGGAGACAGCCAAGTGCCCAACAGTAGATGAGTGGATAAAAAAAGCTGTGATACATTTATATCATAGAATACTACACACACACACACAAAAGAGTTCTCTTCCTTTTAGACAGCATGGATGACCCTGGAGATTATTAAGTGAAATAAGCCAGTCAGAGAAAAACAAATATCACATGATCTGACTTATATGTGGAATCTAATGAACAAAATAAACTGACAAACAAAATAGGTCCAGAGACATGGATGAATGGAATAGAATGACAGATCTCAGAAGGGAGGGTAATGGAGGGGACAGAAAGAAATTAACAAAAGAACATATATGCATAACCCATGGACACAGACAATTGTGTGAAGAAGGACTTGGTGGGGTCGGGACTGGGTGGAGAGGAGCAAAGCAGGAAAAATGGGGAACATCTGCAATACTGATAACAATAAATTTAACAAAAATTAATAAAAATTAACACAGTGGCCCTGGACAATGTGGCTAAGTTGGTTGGTGCATTGTCCCATATACTGCAAGGTCCCCATCAGGGCACATACCAGGTTTCCGGCTTGATCTCCCATCAGGGTGCGTACAGAAGCAACCAAGCAATGTTTCTCTCTCACATCTATGTTTCTCCCTCTCCCTCTCCTTTCATCCCGCTCTCTCTAAAATCAGTAAAAATATATCCTCTGGTGAGGATTATTAATTTTAAAAAAATGAACACAGTAAATGAAGTAGGAAAAGCAATAAATACAACTTTACAATTTTGAAGCAAAAGCTTAAAGGAAAAGGAATTTGGAGGTGTCATAAATGAAGGGCAGCCAAATCTAATATAAAATGCCCTCGGTGAGAAGCCATGGGGCTTTGACAAGTCTTCTCTCCTCTGTGCCTTCTTTTCATCTATAAAATATGGAGATTACGCCAGAAAAGCTGGCGTTTCCTTCAGCAGTCACACTTGAGATTCCTTGGGGCCCCTTTCCAAGGTTTTTTCTCAGTTCCCATAGCATTCTTGGTGAGAGTCTCAGGAAACTACTGTTGTTCTCTGAGGTGTCCCTTGAGTCTGCTTTGCCCAGGAAGCCTCAGGCCATGACTCTGGAATGAAGCCCCTCCTTTGGGTAGCCATTATTTTCAAAACCATTTTCAAAATGTCTCATAAACTAGCAATCTCCCACCTTCTTGAGTCTTCCCCGTTGAAAGAAACAGTAAACTTGGGTATCGACCCCAACCTTCACAAGCTTCTCTTTTCAGCCAAATGCTAGAACTGAGAGACAGCAAACGTGTGGTCTCTGGAGAACATTTGACCCTTAAAAAAAGGAAATGCTGAATCATCTCTTGATAGTGAAGAGGGACCACTTCTGGGAAACCTTCGACGACGGCTGTGTGACCCAGCCAAAGGCACAGGCAGAATGGGCCAAAGGCACAGAATACAGGCTACAGTTGTTTCCACCCTGAAGCAACCAAATCAGGAAGTTCTCAAAGAAGTTATTTCAGAAGCAGTGTTGGGAATTTGGAGCATGGGGAAAATTATTGCCTTTTTTTTTTTTAATAATTAGAATTGTTTCACACTAGGCCAACCTGAAATTAGAAGCCGAGGGGCCTTCTTGAACAAGCCTAGCTAGGAGTTCAGTTCTACAGTGGGCTGCACAGATACAGATGAGATTGCAGAGGGGGAGTGGAGAGCATTGAATACCCTGAATTACACTGTATTTGAATTTCAGAGTAAGTGAAGGTTCTCTTTAGACATATTCATTAGGACTTTACATTTGTAGATAAGATAGAGAAGTGAAAGGGAAAAGTGCAAAGAACTGAGCCTTTGTGGCAAAGGAGGAAATTTCCCTCCACCCTTCTAGGCTCTTCCAGCTAGTCTAATTATTAAATCGGCATGAGACAGATTAACAAGAGAAAATAACCAAAGTTAATTATATACAAATATGTGAGAACCCACATACTAGTACATGAGAGAGACAGAGACAGAAAGGGAAAATGAAATCCATATGGCACCTTGAGCCAAGGAATGAGGTAAGAAAGAACCGTAGGGCTTCAGAGGGGAGGAAGGTCATTCAAAGGACGATAAGAAGAGCACATGTTCAGTAATTAGAAGCTTGCCCTACCCTATAGCTAAGTCATAAAAAGTTATTTCTGGTGGTAATTCTTATTATGAGCAAGGCCCCAATTTAGATTCTTTAAGGGAGAGGTAAGCGTTTCTCTTGAGCCCGCAGGGTCTCCATTGCCTTCTGAGGCCTATTCTGAGCATTTCATCTTCATTGTCTACAGACCTTGGTAGTAATAACACAATGGCATATTCTGGTTGTCCAAGAAGTTTCTGGAGTCTGCGTCTGTGGATATAAAGTTCAGCACTCAAAGACCCAATTGCTATTCACTCACATTACACAGAATAAGGCCTGAGGGGACTCGTTCTAAATGCCAGCAGTGTCTTCCTCAGGGGAGAAGGATGGGCTGAGGAGAAAAGGTGAATGGATTTCTTATCTGCTTCCATGTGCTTTATTTTGTATAACAGATACTTATTCCCTTTAAATGTTTCCAAACCATTTTTAAAAGTCCTCATTGAGCCCTAGCCGGTTTGGCTCAGTGGCTGAAGTGTCCCGGGTTTGATTCCGGTCAGGAGCATGGGAAAAATTATTGCCTTTTTTTTTTAATAATTAGAATTGTTTCACACTAGGCCGACCTGGAATTAGAAGCCGAGAGCCCTTCTTGAACAAGTCTAGCCAGGAGTTCAGTCCCATGCTCCAAATTCCCAACACTGCTTTTGAAATAACTTCTTTGAGAACTTCCTGATTTGGTTGCTTCAGGGTGGAAACAACTGTAGCCTGTATTCTGTGCCTTTTGCCCATACCTCTGCTGCAGGCTCCTCCCCAGCCGGGGCGCTGGCCAGGCTCGTGCGAGAGCCCTTCTTGAACAAGTCTAGCCAGGAGTTCAGTCCCATGCTCCAAATTCCCAACACTGCTTTTGAAATAACTTCTTTGAGAACTTCCTGATTTGGTTGCTTCAGGGTGGAAACAACTGTAGCCTGTATTCTGTGCCTTTTGCCCATACCTCTGCTGCAGGCTCCTCCCCAGCCGGGGCCCTGGTCAGGTTCGTACAGGGAGGCAACCAACTGATGAGTTTCTCTCACATCGATACTACTCTCTGTCTTTTCCTCTCTCTTCCACTCTCTCTAAAATCATTGGGAAAATATCCTCAGGTGAGGACTGAAAAAATAATAATAAAGTCCTCATTGAGTCATTCAGCTACATGAAAGAAACAAGTGCCATGACAATGCATTGGGGAACAGGGTTTGGCCAGAATCAATCGTCTCCAATTATCTAACCAGAGCTTCTGCTGTCTGCCGAAGCCACCCCTGAGCATTTATGTCACCTGCTCTTCATCCCTCTTCTGCAGAGATGATTTGCAAATAAAGTTCCTTTGCTGACCTGCCCTTGGGGTTGAGGTATGAGTGAGAGGCCAGAAGGGCAGTGTGGAAAGAGGTCCTGGTGGGCTGGGCCCGGAGCCCAGGGTTGAGAGAGCCAAGGCTGGCCAACGAGGTCAGAGACACTACACCTTTGCTGGGACCTTCCACCTCTGTCTTCTCCTAGATCCTAGAAAGCAAAACACTTTCAAGGCAGAAACCCCCACCTGCAGAACAAGGCAGGTCCTGAGCAGCCATGGAAGCTGGCTCCAGGTAGTGAGAACCCATTGGGCTGAGAGGGGTGCTGGGAAGGGAGTGGGGGATCAATTGGGAGGAATTCTCCTGCCAGGAGGCCAGAGAAGCTCAGCAGTGCAGCTGATTTCTTGCTAAGAGAAGATCTAGAGTCTAGACAGCAGTATTCCCAGGGATCCTGCTGCCCAGCTAATGGGTGTTGTTGGTTTTCGTTGTTGTTCCTTAAATCTCCTTCAAAATTCTGGCTTAAAATGTGCCCTCCATCTCATTTTTTATCTTCTGGGGAAGAAGGGTAGTGAGGAGTAGAATTTATGTGGTTTAAATCCCATGGAATTAATGTGTGCCTTTCTCCCCTATCCCAAATAAAAGTTACATCACCTTCGGACGTTTCCAGCATGTATATTTTGCATGTACAAATGTGCAGAACTATCCTCTGGGTTAGACTTTCCTATGTTTCTACTGCCCCAAGAACCCTACTTCTTGTCTAAGTTCATCTCTGATCCCTTCTGACTGCTTTCACTACCTTCAGCCTCAAATCCCGTACCCAAAGATGGAGTCTGGGTACTTAGATAGCTCTGTAACTTGATACCAAATCCCTCAATATTGTTCTAAAACTTGAATCAGAAGTTACAACCTTTCAACTTCAACAGTCTGGTCTGAAACGGACTCTGGAGCAGGGGACACGGGATGGTTGACTTCATCAGCATCATCAGATTGATGGCATTGACCACCTTTTTCATGGGTTTGAGTGGTCTTGTGAGTCCCTCCATGGAACATCTACCTTTGTCTGCTTCTTACAGACCAAAGACAAAAATTGAACTGTTTCATGTCTGGCATCACCCCCAGAACCTTCATGGGGCTGGGGGATCCTAAGGACCAGTGCCCTGACCTGGCAGGCTCCTAGGGGAGGAATGCTGGGAGGGATTTCACCTTGGTGAAAGGCCTAATTATTGCTGTTCAGCCCTATCCCATTCTGCCAAGTTCCCAGTCCCATATCTGCTGTGTCTCTCCCTCCACACCCCATATAAGCAGCAATTTAAACATAAGTGGATTCAAAAATTAAATCCAAAACACCAGAATCAGTCAGGCCTTCAGTCCCCAACCCAGCATCACTATAGCATCTTTTTTTTTAATATATTTTATTGATTTTTACAGAGAGGAAGGGAGAGAGACAGAGAGTTAGAAACATCGATGAGAGAAACATCCATCGGCTGCCTCCTGCACACCCTCTACTGGGGATATGCCCACAACCAAGGCACATGCCCTTGACCGGAACCGAACCCGGGACCCGTGAGTCTGCAGGCCGACGCTCTATCCACTGAGCCAAACCGGTTTCGGCCACTATAGCATCTTATAGGTGATAAAGAAAGATATTTGGGGGAGGCGGGGTGGGGGTGGTCTCTGTTTGCATCTCTCTCATGAAAGCTGAGCTGACTGAAAAATAAAAGTAACCAGCTGGTAGGAATCTTGGATCTGTGCTTTAAAGCTGAAGAAATAAGCCTTTTGAATAAACTGCAAAATAAAGGATAAGGGAAAAATTGAAGAGGACTTTTGTACAGATTCTTTCTTATCATTTCATGACATGGTTTTCACATCAGATATTCAACAGCCCATCAATCTGATGATGGTACAATTAGTCCCACTTCCAAACCTGATTAGCCACTCTGGTCTTGTTTCTTACAAAGATTAATTTTAGATTTTTCTCAATTAGGATTAAATGTCAACTAAACTGTAATACATGAAAAGTGTTATTAATGTTATCATAATAACAACTTATGCTCCCTCCACATTAAAGCGTGTAACACATTTGCCTGAAATGTGTGGTTGAAACCCTTTTCTTCCCAACCTCAAAAGGAAAGCAAAAGATCCTGGAACTGAGTATGAATGAAACAGTTTGTCAAGAGCTTTGCAAATGTTGCTCTAATTCGTGCAAAATCAAATTTATCTCCATTAGGTTAAGTTTAACTGGTCAGAGCCACACAGTTGCCAAAGATGGAGTATTAAACTCCTTTAAGAAATAATTTTGGAAATATCCATTGAATTTTCACACTCTTCTATTTGAACAGTCAAAGGCCCTTTATGAATTAGCAATGAGATAGGACAGAACTGATTTTCCTTGGGGATTACGTGAGATATTTTATTTTTAACCTTAAGCTTAAAAAGTGTGATAAAAATTGATGCCTTAAATTAAGTCTGCATAAGACCTCAGGAAAAAGTTCTTATCAAAGAACCAATGAGGTTGCAAGGATGGGGTGGGGGGACAGACTGGAGAAATCTTGGCTAAAATTCCTCGCCATGAAAATCTGGTGTCTTACGTAAAGAAAAGAAATGGGAAACACACACTTGCACGTGATCAGTCAAGGACTAGAGGAAGTCCCCAGTCACTGGCCCTGAAGCTAACCTTAGCATTCTGTTCTGAACCAGTTCTAGAAATTAAATCTCAAAGGCAAAGCGTAGGGTTTTATCTGATGGAAAAATGAATTAGAAACATCTTCAATTTTGGAAAAGTACCTAAAAAATTAAAACTAGGCTGTATCCAACAACCCAAGAACCTAGATATATAGTAACTGCTGATATTTCGGGTGTTTCTGGCCAATATTTTAAGAAAGAGACCTGGATCCATGTGTGTGTGTGTGTGTGTGTGTGTGTGTGTGTGTGTGTGTGTGTGTGTCTTGTTTTAAACACAACTGGAATTCTACCACATAAATTTTACATTTCTCCTGGGTTGATACTGGGTGGCAGAGCACCCTGAGAGAGATATTCCTGAGGGTAGGGAGCGACCTGGAATAACATCTTCCCAGCTGTGGGCAGGGAAAGCCAGTAGCACCCATGAGCCTCAATTCTCCCTCTGTTCCCTTGCCTCCTCCATGGCCCAACACTCCACTCCTTATTACTCGGATAAGCTGAAGCAGGGTGGGACTTTGGGAAAACTTTTACTGAATGTTAGAGACAGTAGAAGGGAAATAAACGCAGAACCAGAAGTACAGACAGGCTGGCTTCGGAGGAACTGACCCCATCTGCCCACACTGGCTCCTTCCCCAGGGCTTGCTTAGTCTGGTTTATTCTCAATGGTGATTCATGGTCAGCCTCAGTCAGACCTCCTCATTTGCTGTTATCTTCTCATCTTCCCAGTTGGAAGCCCACCCATGAGCATCCTCAGCTGGGTCCTGGCAGACCCCACCTGGCCTCCAGCCTCCAGATGTCCACTCCCTGCACTCTCCTCACTGCCCCGCTCCAGGCTCAGGCTGCCCTGGGCACAATTGCTCTCCTTCAGTGGCCTCTCTTGGTTCTGCCCCCAGTCCTCTCCCAAAGCACAGGATAGATTCTAAAACTGGCTCACAGTGAAGTGGGGAAGATTGGCAGCTTCCAGTTGAACCTCTCTCCTGAACCACAAGGAGTGAATCTGGAAGTTCCACGAAAAGCTTGGAACTCCTGCCCACCAAGCCATGGCCCCTCACGTGCTGCACCGTTACCTCCAAAGTGTGTGCCACACCAGGATGCCTGCAGAGTAGCCATTTTCTGATTTGCGCAAAGGTGCCCTGCAGGGTGGGATGGCCCTTTCTTTATGGATTTTCTTTTAGGAATGGAAGAGCTTTGTAGGGATTAGAAAAAGATGCCCTCCCGGGTACACACAACTCCCCTGGCGAAGATTTCCTCCTTCTTCCTGTTGGAAAACTTGTCCTCAACCTCAGGGTCAGCCAGCTATGCTC
>NW_006300376.1:2375430-2375788 GCF_000327345.1 Myotis davidii | reverse complement strand
CCTGGACCAATACCATGGATTACCTTTGGGTATTCCTTCATTGTTACAAAACCTCTACCACAGAAGGTAAGCGCTTTTTTCCAGTTGTTTTTAGTTCTTGCCCAAAAGCTAGATTACTTTTACTTCTCCTACTTCTCACAGTATTGGCAGAAAATGCTTCTCTGGATTGCCTCTTATCTGAAGTCTTTTATGTTCTCACTATTCCCTTTCATTCTTTTCTTCCTAGAAACTTCTTATCTCTTGCCATCCCCCAATGCCCCTCCAAGGGAAGAGAGCCAGCTCTCACCATTGAGCATTTATCAAAAATCTCTGAGTCATGGTGAAGGCCAGGGGCCCCAGCTGCCTAGAAGAGGTCAAT
>NW_006300376.1:2373614-2375301 GCF_000327345.1 Myotis davidii | reverse complement strand
GGGGTGGGGGGGAGTGAGGGGGAACAGATGTAATACTTTCATCAATAAAGACTTTTAAAACAAATCTCTGAGTTATGGATGTCTCTCCTTTGGAAGGGAGGTGCCTTGGGAGGGGGCTGGCTTTTCCCTAGGCAAAGGTCCTAAGGATGGCCAACCTAGAGTAACAGGGCTTCTGGGGAAAGAGCCTAGAGGCCTTAAATAGTTCTTCCAGACAGTTCTCCCCATTGTTGCCATAGATATCAGAAACAATTCCTTTAGCACTGATATATACAAGACTCTGTCAAATGATGTTTTGAATTATAAATGACAAAGAGCATTCTCCATAGACACAGACAACAGTATGGTGATTACCAGAGGGTAAAGAGGGTTGGGGGGCGGGGGGGGAGGAAAAAGAAAGGATAAGTGGAAGGAGACTTGACTTGGGTGGTGAACAGACAATACAATATACAGATGACGTATTATAGAATTGTACACCTGAAACCATTATAATTTTATTAACCAATGTCACCCCAATAAATTCAATAAAAAAGAGTTCTCATATACTTTACCAAACATGCATGTTAAAAATGGCAAAGAGCCTGGCTGGTGTGGCTTGGTGATGGAGCATCGACCTATGAACCAGGAGGTCACGGTTTGGTTCCCAGTCAGGGCTCTATCCCCAGTGTGAGGGTGAGCAGGAGGTAGCTGATCAATGATTCTCATCATTGATATCTCTATCTCTCCCTCCCCCTTCCTCTCTGAAATCAATACAAAAAATTTTTAATGGCAAAGAGAAGAATTGCGATCTTTTAGAAATTTTTGTTACAATTTTGTGAACCATTTATTATTTATTACTACATGTCATGGTGAGGGAAAGGGGTGCAGAATACACACTGGCATAAAATTATTTTGAGCAGAAGACACTTGAGTTTCTGAAATCTCTTACCTGCCTAAAAGCATAGACTCCTCAAAGAACTTCCAAAAATTCAATTGTCATAAATCTCCTCTCAGGGAGCAACTGGAGATCAGAAGTCTTCACCACACACCTAAACAGACACGGTCACAAAGCTATCATATCACCCATCTCTTCTCCTAAGGCAGTGGTTCTCAACCTTCTGGTCCTTTAAATACAGTTCCTCATGCTGTGATCCAACCATAAAATTATTTTTGTTGCTACTTCATAACTGTAATGTTGCTACTGTTATGAAGTGTAATGTCAATATCTGATATGCAGGATGGTCTTAGGCGACCCCTGTGAAAGGGTCATTTGCCCGCCCAAGGGGTCGCGACCCACAGGTTGAGAACCGCTGTCCTAAGGGCTCATTTATATTTGCAGAAAGTCATTTATTTTGCTGTAAGTGCCCTTCTCTCCATCCCCTTTCCCTATTAAGATGGTATCTAAGGCCCTAGCCAGTTGGCTCAGTGGATAGAGCGTTGGCCTGTGGATTGAAGGTCCCAGGTTCGATTCCGTTCAGGGCATACGCCTGGGTTGCCAGCTCGATCACCAGTAGGAGGCAGCTGATCCATGATTCTCTCTCATCACTGATATTTCTATTTCTCTCTTCCTCTCCCTTCCTCTCTGAAATCAATTTAAAAAAAAATGATCGCATCTAAGCCCCAAATTTTAACTTGTCCCTTTGAGTCACATTTTTCTGTACAGAACTCCTATACATACATTAACTTTAAAATGTGTGATTAAATTTTGTTT
>NW_006300376.1:2371497-2373393 GCF_000327345.1 Myotis davidii | reverse complement strand
TTCCTCTCAGATCTTCTGACTAGCCTAAGAACTACATTAACATGATACATTAACAGGAGAAAATAACCAAATTTAATTACGAATGCACATATGGGGGTCTGTAAGACTATGGGGCCCTAGGACAAATTGGACAGTTGAGGCTTATATGCCATCTTGAGCTAAGGAGAAGGGGTCTGCTTCCACTTCAAAGGGGAGAAAGGAAATTTACACGGAGAGGAAGAAGCAAATGTCTATTAAGCCAATGTTTGCTGGGCCATCTTTAACAATGGGACAGAGAGAACTTTGATCCAATGGGCCTTGCTAGGCCCCCCTGTCTCTCACACCTGGTTCATATTAAAATGTAGTTCTATTATAATGATAGCTCCCTTCTTGGAGCATGTTCTCTATCTAAATTCTCTTAGGCAGTTAGAGAGAAGAGCAAAAGTTCTTCTTGAGTCTTTTGTTTCTTAAAAATAAACAGCTTAAAATAATCACTATCCCCCCAAAAAAGGCATATTTTGGGATAGCAAACTCTGCCCCCCCTTCACGTCCCACTGAAAGATATATAAATACTATTGATAATATGCTAATATACATAATATTATTTTTTATAATTACACTAATTTTTAAAGAATCTAAACTATTTGTTATAAAATTGCTTCTCGGCCTTTTGGCTAAGATCAAGTGCAAGCTACATGTTATTAAAAATGTATGAAATATGGTTAGCAAAACATTTAGACAGCAAGCAAAATGAATGAACCAAGCATTGGGATGAATCTTAACAATTTAGTAAATATTAACTGGGAAATACATGTTCAAATTTTATATAAAACATAATTCCAAAGTTTAGGACAATTATAATAAGAATATATAATTCTTAGGAATTCATTTGCTGCACTAACACCCTATTAAAAGTAAAGCAAAAGAGTGATGAATTCAGGATCAAGATTATCATGAGGGAAGAGGTGGGAGTGAGGGAACCAATGTTTAGATGAAAATTATTAGAAAAATTTTAGCTTTTGTTTGGAATGGTGGCTTCACAGGGACTTACTACAGTATTTAAAATGACCAAATAACCAAGGAAATGAATAAAAGAGGAAAAAGAAATTTAAAATGCTCAGAAATACATAAATATATAAAATGTATTGGATCTCCAGTCCAATATCCCAGAAGTGTTCAATGTATCAATTTTTGGTATATACTTCCAATTTTTTTTTCTTTTAGTACTTAAAAGCATATTCTAATCCCACATTTAAAAAGCAAAAAATAGTCTGCAAGCACACCCCAGGGAAAACAAGTGAGGTCATGAGTAAGCTGGTATTACCATGATTTCAAGAAGAGCCTCCTGAGTAATTTACATTATTCTATATAATAAAAGCCTAATATGCTAAGTGTCCAACTGTTCATTCTACCATTCGACCAGTTGCTATGACGCACACTGACCACCCAGAGGCAGACGCTCCGACCATTAGGTTAGCTTGCTGCTGGGGTCCAGCCAATCGGGACTGGGCGAGATGGGCCGGACAGGCCCTGGAGCCCTCCCGCGGTCCCTCCCCAGCCTCACTTGTGTACAGGTGGGGTCCTCGGCCTGGCCTGTACCCTCTCACATCCGGGACCTCTCGGGGAATATCTGAAGGCCAGGCTGAGGGATCCCACCGGTGCAAATCCATGCACTGGGCCTCTAGTATACAATAAAGTCTTTGAGAAGCAGAATAGAGTTAACCCTTAAGCAAAGGGCCTTAAAACTATTAGTAATGGAAACCCCAGCTTCCTCCTAGCTCAACCCAGACTGCTCTCCTCTTAGGGTTGTTGGAAAGACAAGTTTTGAATCCCTTGCTGTCTTCCCTAAACCCCTAAGATTAGACTATAGCAATCAGAGGGGCAGGTGCGGGCAGCAGGCTCTGAAAAAAGAGACAT
>NW_006300376.1:2360116-2371296 GCF_000327345.1 Myotis davidii | reverse complement strand
AGAAACTTATTTCACTTTAATCCTTGCCTCAAGGTCAGCTTCTAGAGCAGTGGTTCTCTACCTTCCTAATGCCATGACCCTTTAATACAGTTCCTCATGTTGTGGTGACTCCCAACCATAAAATTATTTTCGTTGCTACTTCATAACTAATTTTGCTACTGTTATGAATCGTAATGTAAATATTCGATAGGCTATATGTGTTTTCTGATGGTCTTAGGCGACCCCTGTGAAAGGATCGTTCAACCCCCAAAGGGGTCGCGACCCACAGGTTGAGAACCATTGCTCTATGGCCTATTTCAAGTTATCAATGTGATGTCACTGACTGCCGAGGGAAATGATATGCGCAATCAGATCTCATGAGCTAGTTTGAGCAGGCTCCCTCACACCACTAACTATAACACCTTTATTATAGTTTATTATTATTTTGGTAAGTAGCTCTACAATTGACCAATATTTTACAGCCATGTCTCAGTTTCTTCACTTTAAAAAAAAGCACAATAAAACCCACTTCTCCATATTATTGTGAGAATCCAAGTGAAAGGCACATAAGGTTTTCAATTCATGTTAGTCCTGCTTCCTCACCTCCTTCTCTTCTTCTCATATTGCACCTTCATTACTCTTTCTCACTGCAAAGGCACAGTCCGAGCAGGGACCAAAACCCATAAAAGTACCACCTGGAGCCCAGGAGATAAAGAAGTGCTCCAGTGAATGACAAGCTGGGATGCCAAGAGAATATTTTCTCATAGAAAGATGTTGGCACTCTATATAACACGGAGGTCTAAATGATGAATAGTTCTAAGGATTCTGTTCATGTTTGTCATTGATGGATCCTACACAACAGTGAGTTCCAGATGGTGATAGATTCTACCCATGAGAGTCCCTGAGCCAGACCACCCAGCTAAGCCATTTCTAGATTCCTGACCCTCAGGAACTGGATGGGATAATAAATGTTCATTGTTTAAGCTAAGTTTTAGGGTGATTCATTACCCAGTAATGGATAACTAATGCAGCTTTCTAGGGGATAAATCTCATGACTGTGTTTTTACCCTTTACTTGATTCAAGTTGTGTTATATGTGACACTTCTTTTCCATATTCCCTCCTAGAATCATGAAGTACTCTTCTCCCTTATCTCCTGTTTAATCCCTCCTTTCTTGGCTTCCTCCTCCCTGGGGTTCCCAGAGTTAGGTCTTTACAATATTCTTTTTTCGTTCTACATACACTATCTCATTTACTCTCATGATTCCAATTGATACTTACATTATTTTGAAGGCAGGTGACAACTCAAACTCTCAGAAGCAGGTGAAGAGTGTTTTGCCTTATATGGTTGGGAAAAATATGGCTGCCTTATATGGTTGGGAAAGATAGTAGCTCATGGAATGCCTAGAAGATCTGTAACACTTTTGGCCCCAGGCACTGCTTGCTTTGGGTTCCCTTTGAGTGTTTGCTTCATTCTTTTTCTGACACTGATAGACTCTGGCTACAAGCTAGAGAAGATGGCACTATGATGGTCAGTCCCACTGAGACCACATGGAGTGGTAGAGAAGTATTTCTGCAAAAGAAGGGATGATGGTCAGACAGAAATGTCATATGTCCACCACACTGTCTATGGATGGATGACTCCATCACTGGCCTAGTGCTACCTCCTAAACTCCAAAGCTGTACATCAACTGGCTCCCAGACATCTCCAGTTGGATAGGCACTGGGCGCTGTATAAGTTTGCTGGGGCTGCCATAACTAGCAAAAACCGAGTGGCTTATGACAATGAAATCTATGGTCTCATGATTCTGGAGGCTAGAGGTCCAAAGTCAGGGTGTTGACAGGACCATGCTCTCTCTGAAGGTGTTAGGGAAGAATCTGTTGCAGGTCTCTCCTAGCTTCTGGTAGCTCCTTAGCTTGTGGATGCATCACCCCAATCTCTGCCTTCATCTTCACATGGTGTTCTCCTTGTCTATCTCTATGTCCAAATTCCCCCTTTCTGTAACGGCACGGCCATACTAGATTAGGGCCCACCCTGATGACCTCATCTTAACTTGCTTACATCTGCAAAGACTTTATTTCCAAATAAGACCACATTCTGATGTACTGGGATTTAGGACCTCAATATATGAATTTCAGAGACACACAGTTGATCGTGTAACCGGCACTATAAGAACTTCAATAGAGAATTCATTGTCTTTACTTGTTCATATCTCCCTACCTATTCCCTATAATTGGTGTCTTTCTTCACATACCTTGTCCTGATGATAGGCATCACCACATGCCCTGCTATCTAAACCAGAAATCCTGGAGTCATGTTTGTCTTCCTTTTTCCTTCTACATACAATCATTCATTAACTTCTGCTAGGGCTATACCTTCAACGTCTCTTAAATGTTTCCTTCTACACTCAATCATTCATGAACTTCTGCCAGGGCCACACCTTAATGTCCCCCCCTCTCCAATCCCAGGGTGACCTCAGATTCTTAATATTTCATACCTGGAGGTTATAGACACTTCTTAAATGGTCTCTTTACCTCCAGTGTTGGCTCTGCTCTGCCCACTCCACTCCCTAATCTACCCAATCCATCCAATATTCAGAAGCCTATGTGATCTATCAAAAATAGGTTGTGTGCTTTATTTTGCTTTTTACCACTTCAGAGCTTTTTCAATAAGTCCCAATAAATATAAGACAAAGCACAAAGTTCTTAGTCAGACTCACCAGGCCTTGATACATGGTCCCTTCCTAGCTTCACCTCTGACCATTCTTCTCTCTACCCTTTACCCAGACTGAAATGCTTGCAGTTTCCCTAAAATTGGGCCTCTGTTCTTACCCTCCATCTCCCTGTCACTGCCTTCTTATTTATTTTTAAAAATCGTTTTTCAGCCCTAACCGGTTTGGCTCAGTGGATAGAGTGTCGGTCTGCGGACTGAAAGGTCCCAGGTTCAATTCTGGCCAAGGGCATGTACCTTGGTTGCAAGCACATCCCCAGTAGGAGATGTGCAGGAGGCAGCTGATCGATGTTTCTCTCTCATCAACGTTTCTAACTCTCTATCCCTCTACCTTTCTCTCTGTAAAAAATCAATAAAATATTTTTAAAAAATTTTCTTCGCCCTAGCTGGTTTGGGTCAGTCGATACAGCATTGGCCTGCGTACTGAAGGATCCCGGATTCAATTCCTATCAAGAGCACATACCTCGGTTTCAGGCTCAATCCCCAGCCCTGGTCAGGGTGCTCATGCAGGAGGCAACCAATCGATGTGTCTTTCTCACATTGATGTTTCTCTGTCTCTTCCCCTCCCTTCCACTCTCTCTAAAAGATCAATGGAAAAATATCCTTGGGTGAGGATTAACACACACACACACACACACACACACACACAACATTAACAACAACAACAAAAAACACTTTGCCAAGGTTGGCTTAATGTTTTTAATTTTCTTATTTTTTTTTAAAACCTCACCCCAGGAAAAGAGAGAGAGAGAGAGAGAGAGAGAGAGAGAGAGAGAGAGAGAGAGAGAGAGAGGCTGGTTGCCTTTGGTAACCTTTCAGTGCACAGGACAAAGCTCAACAACTGAGCCACTCAGGTCAGGCCCTCCTTATTCTTTAGGGCTTGGCTCAAGAACTTCCTCTGGGAAGCCTTTTAACTTAGTCCACTCAGGCTGTTACAACAAAAACACCATGAGCTGGGTGTATTAAACAACAAACTTTTTTCTCACAGTTCTGGAGGACGTGAAGTCCAAGATCAAGGAGGCAGCAGATTCAGTGAGTGGTGAGAATCTGCTTCCTGGCTTCTAGACATCCTCACATAGGAGACAGAGAGAGAACAAGCCATATGTGCACTCAATCTTTCAATTGTCACAATGTTATGAGGTATGGCTATTAATATCTCCATCGCATAGATGGGGGCACTGAGTCACAGAGGGGTCAAGAAATTTCCCCTGAGGTTGCACATCTAGTAAGAGGCAGACCAGGGATCTGAACCTGGGCTATCTAGCTCCGACAACCACATTCTTAACTATTATACTCTTATGTCCTATCAAGTCATATTGATTAGTTTTTATAAATAAAATTAAGATGTTAACACCCTCGTTTTATTTAAGTACACATGAAATCACTTTTGGGGTCCCAGGAAGGTCACCTCAAGGCCATAGGGCTTCATCCTCTAAAGCACTTGAAACTTAAAACCATTATCAGGGCAGCAAAGGCCATGGGTACCAAGAATCCACAGAGAGAGACTACAGTGTTTTTTACCTTGGAACCCCTAACCAAAAGCACAAATCACCATGTGCAGGGGAGGGTTTCATATACTCTTGGGCTTGACCTACCTTCTTAAAAGGTGGATAAGGGCAGGGTGAAGAGAAAGGAGAGGGTTCTACGAAGAGGACCCAGCATGAGCAAAGGGATGGAGGGCAAGTGTGTATGGGTATCTTGAGAATGATAAATAGGTAGTATGACTTAAATGCAGGGGTTTGATATTGAAGAATTTCTATGGAAACAACTTATAAAAATGGTAATCTTAAAATATGGCATGATTCCACATGTCAGAGATCAACAGAGAAAGCATAGAGAAACCATTTATTCATTAAACACGTGCTCTTGAATGCCGACTGTGTTTACAAAGCTATGCCAAGTGTGGGCATAATTCGTGAAATCTCACGACAAACAACATTCTGATAGTTCCGCCAGCTTCAATGACAGCAGCAGTCAATTTGATTTTCCAATTTACTGTCAACTTGTAGTTCAATGGAGTAATTCCTTAAAACAGTCCCAGTACTAAACTCCTCCAAATACCTACTTTGAATAAGGAAATGTTTTTATTAAGGGGCCCCTAAATGTGTATAACAAATGTCATCTAATTTTATCAGCATGCGAATTCTAAACATATTTACCATATCGAATGCAATCGAGTAGAGGATTTTGAAAGGAAATCCATCTGTCCACTTGAGCCTTCCTGACAGCCTCCTTCTGGGAAAGGAAACTAGGAATGAAACAGCCTCTAAAAGTATATTTTTTAAAATTAATAAATGTCCATTCTCCAGTTGGGGGTTTATTAAATTTCTTCTTATGTACTTTTCAATCTTCCTCTAATCACCATCTGTTTTATTCAGTTCCTATGACTGCCCTAATTTCAGTAATATTTACCTGAGCTTTAGTCAATATTTGACATTTTTAGTAAATGGTTTACTATGATACTGCTTAAACATTTATTGAGCAGTTAAAACTGAGTCTGTACCTCATCTTGTGTTTATCTTTGAACAGAGCAGGTATAGCACAGGTGCCACGGTGGAGATCAGAGCTTATATTTAGCGGCTCGACCAACAGTCATCCTGCGGACTTGGCAACCTGGGCGACCAAGGCTGTGACCAAAGAGCAGCCAGCTGCGCAAGAACCAGGAAGCCTGTTTATGAGTGGCCCCACTAACTCCAACCTTGTGGGAAGAAGCCAGTCCAACTTAAATTAAAACTCCAGATTAACTTTTCATTGATCTTGAAGCCTATGCTGAGAATGTCACTATATTCACAGCAATCTAATGCCCTGAACAATTCCTCATCTTCTGCATTTCTTTTCCATCAGGTGAAATTCTGTCAGTACAGAATTCTTCCACTTAGAGCCACAGTCAACCAGTTTTTGTGGCCAAAGCAAACTTGTAGAAGGCGGGAAGGTAGAGGTAAGACTGACTTCTGTGACACCAGGAAGTGCTTCGAGTCCCACCCAGAAGGAAGGGAGAAGGATGACCCTGTATTGCCAGGTCTGTGGATCTGGAACCCAAGCTCATTCATCCTACAAATATTTGGAGCATTTATGTGTTACTCTGTACCAGGCACTATGCCAGCAGCTGAGGCCAGGATGTTGAACAAAACAGACCAGATTTCTGCTGTGTAGGGGAGAGACAGAAAATAGGCACATAAACAAGAAAAAAAATTCAGATACTGATCGTTATAAGAAATTTTAAATAGAATGACTTGATATTGTTGACTGGTGTCTCCTCTGGATTGACCATCAAAGAAGAACCCTCTGAGGTGGTGACAGCTAAGTCTGAAAGACTAGAAGGATTGCTATGGGACAATCAGGGAGCAGAGCCCCCACCCCGTCCCCCAAATAAATCAAAGTCCTAATCCCATTCCTGTATACGACCTCATTTGGAAATAGAGTCTTTGCCGATATAATTAGTTAAGATGAGATCATACTGGATTAGGGTGGGCCCTTAATCCAATATGACGGGTGTCCCTATAAGGAGAGGGAAATTTGGACACAGACAGGGAAAATGCCCAAGACAATGGAGGCAGAGATTCGAGTGATGAATCTACAAGGAACACCAAGGATTGCCAGCAACACCAAGAGCCAAGAAATTGGCATGGAATCGATTCTCCCCTAGAGCCTTTAGGAAGAAGCATGGCCCTGCTGACGACCCGACTTCCAACTTCCAGCCTCCAGAACTATAAGAGAACTATACGTGTGTGATACCTCTTTCTGGCAGCCTTAGGAAAGAAATACAGATGGGGAGCGCTCCCAGGAACTACACTTGTTAGGGAGGGAAGGAAGCAGGACCCGACAGAGGGAGATGTTGAAATAACTGTGTTGTAGCTGAAAAAGTGTCCTCAGTCCATGAGTAGCTCTTGAGTTCGGAACACCCTATAGAAATTTCCCAAGTGGAGGCCAAGAGCCTTTGTGTCTCCAGGATGGATCTGTCATTGGATTGGGGCTGCCCCAGGGAAGGGGTGAAACCTTGGTTGAGGCAGCTCCATTCTGCTAAAGGCAAGTCCCAGAGAGGGGCTCAGCTATGAGCCATCAGCTTCCAACAATCGGCAGCTAGAAGCTTGGGGTGGTAAGAGCCTCTAAGCCAGTGGTTCTCAACCTTCTGGCCCTTTAAATACAGTTCCTCATGTTGTGACCCAACCATAAAATTATTTTTGTTGCTACTTCATAACTGTAATGTTGCTACTGTTATGAATCGTAATGTAAATATCTGATATGCAGGATGGTCTTAGGCGACCCCTGTGAAAGGGTCGTTTGCTGGCCAGAGGGGTCGCGACCCACAGGTTGAGAACCACTTCAGTCTAAGCAGAAGAGAGAGCTGGGTGGACCACCGCAATGCCCATTACCAGTGGCCACATTGTCTGAGCTTGGGAAGGGCTCAGGGGCCCAAAGAGAAGGGGGTCTGTTTCTTTAGGGACCAATTGACTAGAGAGAGAATCAGAGGCAGCGGGGAGACAGTGTGAACAGAGAAAGCAGAGGGGCTCTGAGGGCTTGAAGAGGTTGAGAGACCGTTGGTCCAATCCCACAACCCAACATGGGACTGTATCCCAAAACCAGGAGAGAAAGACAGCCTGCCTTCTGTAGAGTGGCCCTCTCCCTGGAAAGTGGAGAAGTTCTTCCTTACTGTCAGCTAAGAGCAGCCTTCCTGGGACTCAGTTTTCCCATCTTGCCAAATCTTTTTCACACGGTCGTCTGCTTGTTCCCAGCAGACAAAAGATTTGCTGAGCTTTGTTTTTTTGTAGTTTGCTATAGAACGTATTTCCAGCTACACACATTCTCTCCCACATCCATTCCCAGGGAGGACAGACTGCAAGGTGGCCCTTTATCAGAGACCCACACTGTATACTCACTCATCAAGTCCTCTCCCGATCAGGTCCCACAAAGAAAAGAAACTTGCAAAAAAAAAAAAAAAAACTTCTTACTATTTCCAAATATTATCTTGCCTCGCAGTTCACCGCATTTCTGCTCCTTGAAGCCAGGTGGATCCTCCTACAAGGCTAGACTACAGTAATCTATGGATTCCCTGATCTCCTCTCTCCATTGCCAGACTCCTGGCTCCATGATTTTTCCTTCATTCTGATTAGGCCCGGTACTCAGAATTGGGTGGTTCTCCTCAGTTGGCTTCTCCACCACCAGTGTCTCTGGTGTATCAGGCAGGAAAGTCAGGCCTGAAATCGGAGGCAGGCAGAAAACAGAGAATATTTGCTATAATCCAGGCAAAATGTGATGAGGGCCTAAATTTAGGCAGTGCCAATGGGTGTCCAATGCCCTTCCCTTGAGGGATGCCAAGGCCACCCCAAGGAGCTGGATAGAAGATGTAGTGCCACAATCAAGGCTGAGAGATAAGAGGAATCAAAAAGCAGGAAGCAGATCAAAAGGGATTCTAAAAGCTATAAGAGATGTTCTTAGTAGTTTTTGGTGAGATCCTCCAGCAGGTCTGGCAGGCGCATCAATTACGTTTAGAGAATTGACATGAGACGGCCATGGGAATGGAAACAACAGAAAGGAAATAGATTTATCTATAGAATCAAATAACCAGTTGTCGTGAGCAAAGGACCTGATACTCTAATTTCATACTCTAGGGAAGGAAAAAGACTTTCCTCTATCCTCTAGTTCAGTGACTGGGACCTGTCAATTTAACTGACAAAAGACAGATTAATAGGAGAAAGGCATACACGTTTTATTTGATGTTAATATTTTAATTTTTTTAATATGCATATGGGAAGCCTTAAGAGAAAGGAAGTGAAGACCCAAAAAAGCAGTTAGACCCAGGAGCTTATATACCATTTTACCAAACGGTGATAAATTTGTGGAGAATTTACAAGACAGAGGAAAAGTCAGGGTGGGCTTCTAGGGGCAGTAAATTGTGGGAAGGCATATATATGGAGGAAACTAATGAGACATAAGGGTGGTTTTATTTGTGCAGACCCACCTCAGTGCCACCATCCTGGCTCTAGTGATAAGGGTTGATCTCCTCTTAAATGGGATGGGTGAGCAGACTGTCTTCACCAAGGGGAATTTATGACCTGCTTTTAGGCCAATAGGAGGAGCATGGAGAACTCTTTCTGCATTTGCTCATCTAAACTACCTTCAACTACAAACAATTCTTATGCCATATTGGCATACTTGAGGTTAGCAAATTCTGATCTCTTTCAATATTCAAGTCTGGGGTGCTTAGGGGAGTAGGAGGGACATGCCCAAGTTTCTGACTTGGAGCCTGAGTGAGAAGTGGTGGCATTCACTAATGCAGGAGAGAAACCAGGTCGGTAGGAATAGGGAGAGAACGTGTTGAGAATGGGTTTAGTGGGAGAGGCAGAAAGCAAGAATTGGAATGATGGAAGACAGAACCTTGGGAGGGTGATGCTAGCAGCCTCCGATGGGGAGCAGTCCTGAGGAATAGCAAGGTCCAGGATGATAAGGAAGAAGATGACACTCCTTGTAAATGGGCAGGTCCAGGACCTGCAGGCTATGAGGCCACCTTTCCCGACAGGACTGCTTGCCTCTCTGTAACTACACACAGCAGTTAGCTATCCCTCCCAGCATTGGTCACTTAAACAATTTGAAACTTTTACATGACTCTTCAAATCACTGATAGGAATTCTAAACAGGCCTGAGCCAAACACTTACCTTGAACACGCTTGGGGAGTTCCAAATATGTTTTTACGAAGGATTTTGTTTTATATAATTAGGAAGAAATGCCAAGAGATTTCTGAATACCTATGTATTCAGTTTTCTAATCCCTCACCTCAGTTACTTCCCCATGACAGCTTGATCAGAAGGCATAGCAGAGAGAGAAGGTGAAATATTTTATCTTGTGGTTTATTGCTGGGGCTGAGCAGCAGCCCCTGCACGACAGATGAACAGATTACTCTGAGTTTCACTGTGAAAGAGAAGGCTAAGGGACAGCCCTGCTGAAGAAGCCAGGCAGCCTCGATTGCCTGCCTCGTGAGGCTTTTATTGGAATTTTTATCTTTAGGTACAATCAGTAGGGTGAGTAATCTTGGGAGAATACATGTGTTTACATTGTCCTCTACGCAAGGGTATCCAGAAATTAAACATAAGGATTTCAGTAACCACCCGGGGGTCTACACATGCACAGACTTGTTTGGAAAGGTCAAGAAATAATTAGGGGCGCCGCCTTGGACACTCCCCTGTCTCCCCTAAGTCGGAATTCCGATGAACAGGGCAGGCGGCTTTCCACACACTTCCCTTTTCTCAGAATGTCCTCCTTACAACTTTCCAACCAAGTCTCGTGTGCTCCCCAACAGTTTATTTCCCAGGTTTTATCTTGTATAGGTAAGTCCGATCTCCTGGAATCTATAGAGTCCATGTCCCATAACTAATAAAAGGCTATGCTTCTCTCAGATACATGCAAAGTGCAAAAAGGCTCCTGGACTTTCTAGCAATGATGTGTTTTCTGTTGTATCTGGATCTGATAAACTCAAATTTAATGTTCAATTCTAGGCTAGGAAGGGTTAGGGAGGAAGAAGGAGGGCCTGCTGCTGGACGTGAACAGACTAGATGACAAGGAGCCTAGAGGAAGGAAGACAAACTGAGTCAGATGAACTGGTTTCTTGCCCAGGCCTTGTCTTCTAGGCTCTGGGAAGTGAGCAGACCACTGAACTTCGGTTTACTAACCCCAAATTGGGGCGTCACTCTAGTTTACTATGCCTGGTTTAGTAGGTTTGTGAAGGAAAACCACTATTCTGTAAAACTACTGTTTGGAATTCTCTGCTATTCTTTGGACGGCCTCTTATTCTGAAAAAGTAACTTTGCTTTCTAGCCTGCTTGAATAATGGGGGAGATAAATTAGCTGTCTGACCTTGTAGGCCAGAGACCACTAGATACACCCAATGCCATGCCAGGTGCATTTTTAATTGGATAGAACTGTGTAGTTTCAAGGCCGCCGCCAGCAAGCGCACCAAGGGCTGGCTCTCCCATAAAAAGGGAAGTTCTGCTTGTAGTTTTGCTTAGAATTTGGATTCATTTCCCTAAGCCTGCCGCGGTGAATAAAGTGTAACTCCAAACTCTCAGAGCGCTGTTTGGTTCTGGTCCCGGATTCCTGTAACAGGTTAGCATGAGAATAAAGATGAAACAATAAATGGGAAAATGCTTTGCAAACCCTTAGCTATTAAAGATGTGCATTTTTTAAAAAATTAGGGAAGAACCTCTGGGGCTGCATTTAAAATATTTAGCAAGTCTTTGTTTATTAACTCTTTGTCCATTGCTGTGCATGATCCTTCCCATCAGCAAGATCCTCTGAAAACCAAGGGCTGAACCAGAGCTGAAGGAAGAGCTGCTTGATTCTGGTTGCAAAGAAAAGCCTCTCCGGCCAATCAAACATAAACCTCGAGGCCCATCACCTGCGGCAGCGAAAGACATCTGCATGTAAAACGTAGGAAAGAGCAACTTGACATTTCCCGAAGGCAGGGGGTGCTGCCTGGC
>NW_006300376.1:2349552-2360085 GCF_000327345.1 Myotis davidii | reverse complement strand
TCTTTCAACACAAGAGGGTCTGTCGAGTGTCCTGTCATTCTTTCTGGAATTTTTCATTCTCATGTGGATAATTTTCTGATGCTTCTCTCCACCCAAAAAGCCCAACGCTCCCAGCCCAGCAGCTCAGCTTTGCAGGTTTACTACAGGAAATGTTGTAAAGACTTATTCCCCCTGCGCCCCTCCCCCCCTGACAGTTTTCCAGGTCACAGCCACCTCTTCCCTGAAGCTACATATGTGTTGCATAGGACTCATGGGGTGGTAAAGAGGAAAGGTAAAGATTGACACTAGCCTCCCACTCTCCGTCAGCTCCTGGGAGGAGCTTGCTAACCCTGGAGAACCGCCTGCTCTCAGAAGCTGGAGACTCTGGGTGGGCTGTTGGCACCATACCAGGGCCCACTCCTTCCCTTCTCTCCCCATCATAACCACTGCTCAACAGTTTGAGGCCCCAGGCAGGTAAGTGGCTCATAAATTGTTCAGTAAAGGGTAGCTGTTAAGATTACTAATAGCATGCTATGTGCTATGGGATACTTAAGGGAAATATATGACCAAATTTGCCTTGGAGAAGTTTAAGATCTATCAATCCAGGTGGATCGTGTTTGTTATGTTCTAACACAGAACCTTATATCTGGCAAGAGCTCAGGAGAGCAAAGGTCTTATCCCTGATTTTCAGAGGGAAACCATCTTGCATTTGCATAGAATGCCCTTGAGGCTTGGACAGGTTGAGTAATCTTCTCAAGGTCATACATTTGGCCGGGACAAGAGCCGGGGCTTCCGCTAGCCTCCTGGTTCTCTGTAAGACATTGCTCATGGGCCTTGAGTTCTCCAGAAAGTAGCATTTGCCAGTCCAAAAGTGTCAAGTACACAACTGTAAAAATTGATCACTTCATTGTTTTGACTAGCCTTAAGAAATTTGGGTCATCTCAGGCTGAGGCTAACTAAATATCAGAGCTATTTCCAAGCCAGTGATGGGCCAGGGCACAGAGGATGCAGTGGATGCCATCCACCCAGGGGCACATGGATGTAAATTAAGAGGGAGGGACAAAAAGTAATAAACAATGTAACAGCAATATGACAACAAAGGAAAGAGCTTGAATATATTAACAGCATTTTCTTTAAAAAGAAATGTGGCAGGGCGGAAAAAGGAAGAAGCAGGAAGTGGCCTCAAGGAATGTAAGTACAAAGACATGTTGATTAAGAAATGTGGGTAGCGGCATGAACTAAATATAAAAGAAAAGCCAAATGAGGTTAGACTCTGCCACTACAAGAAATTAGAGAAGATGAAGATCCTTCCTTTACATCTGACTCTCAGGCAGGCGCTCTCATAGACACACACACACACACACACACACACACACACACATGCGTGGTAAATATTGTGAATGCAGCAATAACCACCACATCAAAGCTCATCATCATCCTATTTCAAGGCTGCTACAACTCCAGAACTTGAGACTATTTATTCAAAGAGCTTTTCAAATGCTACAGCTACAAAAGCCTCTTGACTTTTCTATTTCTTGCCTTTAAACTCAGTTGAAAAGTCCTTTTCTTCTTCGCCCGCCACCCTGAGATGGAAGTCTATGATACCATTAGCAGCTCTAAGATGGTGAACAGTGGAGTGCTGCCTAATTAGCCAGTAACTTAAATCCACTGACTGGACTCCTGGTGGTGACAGCACCACACAAGAGATCTGCCCTGGTGGTGGCTCAGAGAAATTCATATCAGTGTCGGCCATACTTTCCTTGACCCCCTTAGCATCCTTTTTCACAGACTCTTCAGATTCAATATTTTATTTTATTTTCCTTAGTAGACTATTTTTAGAAAACAGTTATAGGTTTACAAAAAAATTGAGCACCACATATAGAGTTCCCATCTACCCTCCCTCCCCCACGTCCCTGTTATTAACATCTTGGTTACAGTAGATGAGCTAATATTACTACTTTATTAATAACTAAAGTCCATACAGTCTACATTAGGGTTCATTCTTTGTGTTGTACAATCTGTGGGTTTGAACACATATAATGATATGTATCCTTCATTATGGTATCATACAGAGTAGTTTTACTGCCCTAAAAACCCCCATGTGCCCCACTTATTCATTGCTTCCTTCCTCAACCCCTGGCAACCACTGAGCTTTCTTATTATCGTCACTAGAGGCCTGATGCAAAAAGATTCATGCAAGAATAGGCCTTCCTTCCCCTGGCTGCCGGCACCGGCTTCCCTCCAGCACCGGGGACCCACGTCTTCGCTCTGGCCTCCACTTTCCGCCTTCACTACAGGCTGGAGCCACCTCCTGCCCGCTCTGGCCGGCTCTGTGGCCACCACCCAGAGGCCGGCCCTTGGCGACCAGCTGGGGCTTACGGGAGGCTTGGCTTCCTTCGTCGCCCAGTGACGAAGAAAGCCAAGCGTCCTGCCCGCTCCTGCGGGCTTCGGCCAGCGCCGCCATCTTTGTGGCTATGGGTGCCACCATCTTTATTGCGGAGTGGTGGTTAATTTGCATATTACCCTTTTATTAGTATAATTTTGCCTTTTCCAGAATGTTACATAGTTGGAATCATGTAGCATGTAAATTTTTCAGATTGTTTCACCTCGTAATATACATATAGATAAGGTTCCCCCATGTCTTTTCATGATTTGATAGCTCATTTCTTTTAAGCACTGAATAATATTTCATTATCTGGATGTCCCACTGTTTATTCGTGCATTCACCTATAGAAGGATATCATGGTTGCTTCTGAGTTTTGTCAATTGTGAATAGCACTGCTATAAATACCTGTGGGCAGGTTTTTGTGTGGACATAACTTTTCAACTCCTTTGGGTAAATACCGAGGAGCGTGACTGCCAAATCATACAGGAGGAGTATGTTTTGTTTTGTAAGAAACTGCCAAAGCTGTTTTCCAAAGTGACTGTACATTCTCACCGGCAATGAGTGAGAGTTTCTATTGCTCCACATCCTTGCCAACACTTGGTTTTGTCAGTGTTTTGGATTTTAACAATTCTCATAGGCATGCGGTGGTGTCTCATTGTTGTTTTAATTTGCAACTCCCTAATGATATATGATATCGAGCATCTTTTTTATATTCCCATTTGTCATCTGTACATCTTCTTTTGCCCGTTTTTAAAGTGGGTTGTTTGTTTCCTTATTGCCGAATTTTAACAGTTCTTTGTGTATTTTAGATGCCAGTCCTCATTTGGTGTGCCTTTTGGAAATATTTTCTCCCAGCCTGTGGCTTGTCTTTTCATTCTCTTAAAGGTCCTTCTACTTTTCTGAATCAATGTGATCTCTGTCTTTTTCCTCCCTGTTTCCTTGGAAAGCTCTTCTCTGTTTTTCTGGAAACTGAGGAAAAGGAAAGCTTTATATCTAAACTCTCAAAAGTCCTAGGAAGGAAGTCAGACAAACCAAGTCCTGAAACAACCTGACAATCCAAGTTCTAAGGAGAATCCACTACCAGCTGCTACAGCACTGAGCTGAGAAAATAAAACCTGCTCTTGCCGCTGCAGAGCCTGGAATGAACTGCCATGAAAGTAGCTGTGTGCTGTAAGCAGATGTCTAACTCAGGGAGAGTCCCCTGCACAGTGGTGCGTGCAGTAGTTCTCGGTTGCCCTCCCCTCCTTTCACACGGTCTATCAGGGAAGGTTGTGGCTGGTAAGTGAACTGACCAGCTGGCTTTCATCAGTGCATGAACACTGCATGCAAAAAGAATTAATAAATCAAATCTAAGAGAGTTAAAAAGGGATATGGTTACATCTCACCAATAAGTTCATTATTTTCCACATTGGCTCAGCTCTGGACTATATCAGAGAAATTGGTGGTGTTCTCTAACACAGCCCAGACCACCAGAAGAGGCAGCGTGGGCAGGATCACATGCAGTCAAGCATGTACTTCAGCACAGAGGGTTCAGAAAGACCAAGAAAATCATCTAAGAACAAAGGCCTGAGAAGTGGTGATCCCAAAGAGAAGCCTGCAGTATCTTCTCTAAACTTCAATCTCACAGTTGCCCTGATGACTCTGTGCAAACAGGATGAACTCATTGTGTAGGTTTTCTCCCTTTGCTGGCTTTTCGCTGTTGCCAAATATAGGTCCCAGAAATTATCTTTAATCATTCACTCTGGTGCCTTTGGGGGCTCTCTCAGTTAGGCACTGTGGAACAGAAGAATATAACCCTTTTTGCAGTGTAACAAAGGGCACCTATAAAATCCACTGTAACACATCCAGGCTGACTGGGCCATGGGTTGACAAGACCAAGAAGATTCGCCTAAAAAGTGAACTGTCCCCTACTCACATACTTTATTTCAAATAAATATAAAATAAATGTTAGAGAATTAAAAATATTCTATTACTTATGATGACTCCATCAATGCTTTTATTTTTTGTATATCAAATAATATACCAAAATATCTCTCTCTCTCTCTCTCTCTCTCTCTCTCTCTCTCTCTCTCTGTCTCCCCCTCAACTGCTGGAGACCTCAACATGGGCTGTGTAGCTGACTTGAATGATCCCATATGAAAGGGCCCAGCTACATCCTGGGTTGCATTGGACAACTACCCAAAACCCCAAAAATGGGTTGGCCCAGTCCTGGAATCATCAAAAAGTGCTGAAGAAGAACACTAATTAACAGACATTCATTCTTGCCTATTTTTCATGGTCTGCCCTACCTTTTCTATCATAAACTTAAAAATAAATATATAACGGTGACGCGTTTGGCACATTGGTGGTTGATGGAAGAAGGGCATCTCAAACTCCTGTTGAGTTTTCTTTGCTGGTTACTAGATACTCCTTCTTCCAGGCAGCTGACAATGCTGTAAAAATTAGACATTCATTTCTCTGATGATTAGTGACTTTGAGCATTTTTTCAGTGTCTCTTGGCCATCTATGTGTCATCTTTGGAGAAATGTATATTCAGTTCTTCTGCCCATTTTTTAATTGGATTGTTTGTCTTCTTCTTGTAGAGTTGTATGAGTACTTTATATATTTTGGATATTAACCCCTTATCAGATGTATCATTGGCAAATATGTTCTCCCATACAGTGGGCTCCCTTTTCAATTTGATGGTGGTTTCTTTTGCTGTGCATAAGCTTTTTGTTTTGATGTAGACCCATTTGTTTGCTAAGTGAAATAAGCCAAACTGAGAAAGACAAATATCACATGATCTCACTTATTTGTGGAATCTAATGAACAAAATGAATTGACCAACAAAATGAGATCTGAAGTAGGGAAGCATGGAACAGACTGATATACCTCAATGTGGGGTTGGAGGGACAAGAAGAGATGAACCAAAGAATGTATCTATAGATACAAAAGCCCAAGTGACTGTTTGATCGTTCAACCGGTAGCTATGACATGCACTGACCACCAGGGGGCAGACGCTCAATGCACAGACATGGGAACATGGAACGGACTGATGAATCTCAGAGAGAAGGGGAGATGGAGGAGGGTGGGAAGAGAGTAACCAAAGATCTTATATACATACTAGAGGTCTGGTGCATGGATTTGTGCACCAGTCAAGTCCCTAGGCTTGGCCTGTGGAGATCAGGCCAAAACCGGCAGTTCGACATCCCCCAAGGGGTCCCAAATTGCAAGACAGCACAGGCCAGGTGAAGGGACCCCAATGGTGCACAAATCCATGCACTGGGCCTCTACTATACTTATATGCATAGCCCATGGACATGGGCAATATGGTAGTGAAGACCTGAGGAGGGTAGGGACTGGGGGGGAGGAGGGTAAATGGGAAATATCTGTAATACTATCAACAATAAAAAATACATTTAAAAAATTAGACATTCATATCTATGAATAATAATTGCCACAGGGTCTCACTTCTTTGCCATTTGACCAGTGACATGTGAAATTTTAAAAAGATAAAATTTTAGACACTTTGAAGATTGGGAAATACTAATTTTCTACCCAGTCTTGAAATTGTAATTTTTTTTCTGGCTAGATTTAACCTTTAAATTGCTTTTTTTTAAAGTTTTAATTGCTTTTTAAGTTAATTTGACTTTGCCTGCCCTCTCCCCCCTACCCTTGCTTCTCTTATCCTGTTCACAATTCTTCCATTTTGGACTGACAGTTTCTATCTTGGGAGCCATGAGCCACCCAGCACTCCAGGCCTCCCAGCCTTTCCAAGTGGGGAGCCAAGTAGGCGCTCTCTTATTGCTGAAACTTGAACATATAACGCACAGGAGTGAGTTACTCAAGGAAAACGGGCATTTCTTTCCTTGGGGTTCCTTTCAGAAATAATTCTCTTACCTGACAGCAGGGGTTGCTTCAAGTACTGCTCTGCCTAAATTCTGAGGGAGACAACTTAGGAGACCCTTTCACAGGGGTTGCCTAAATACATCCTGCATATCAGATATTTACATTACAATTCATAACAGTAGCAAAATTACAGTTATGAAGTAGCAATGAAAATACTTTTATGGTTGGGGGTCACCACAACATGAGGAACTGTATTAAAGGGTCGCGGCATTAGGAAGGTTGAGAACCGCTGTGCTAGAGGGATGTGTTACTGGCAATTGTGGACAATTCATCTGATTAGAGTCAGAATGCGGGGAGGGGGCAGGTAATGCAGGGCAACTTCCCCATCACGGATGGCAACCCCACATCTCTCACCTCAAGGAAAAATCCTTAAGCTTGTTGTTTTCAATGTAAAATGTATCTATGATTACTACTAACTAGCATTGTTGAGTAAGAGGGGCAATTCTACCCAAAGCTATAGAGCAAAATAACCAGATTCAACACAAGAGGAATATTCTCATCTTATCAGTTTGCTTACTAAAATTCTCATCATTGTGGCAAATGATCAGAATTTTTTTTTTTTTTGGCACACCATGGAGGAGCTATTGATTACAGCTGACATCATAATAAAGCTGGGGGGTTAATCTACCAATGTTATGAGTAAATAATTACAAGTTGAAGCACAATTATGAATATATGTCCCACTGCTCTTCCATAGTTTGACCATATTAAAATTAATGACTAGGACCTGGCAATGCAATTAATTTTGATAGAGTGTTCAATGTAGAGCGTGGGCTTACATGTTAAACAGCAGACAGGTGGTTCAGGACTTAGAGCCTGAGGCACCAGACCACTGTTACTAAGCTTACCTCTTAGCTAGTTTCCCTCAAATCGTCTGGAATATAACTGCATGATGCAAACGTGTTCTCCAAACCTATACTTAGAGGATAAATGGTTCTCTTCATACCAAGGAATTTCAGGGATTGCTAAATAAATGCAGATTCCACCCTAAATGCCTGGGCTAACTAACCAATGCAGCAAAAAGGAGAATTTGGGCATTCATTCAAGGAAAGGTTTAATGTGTCTAGAACAGAAATGACATTTTATTTTATTTTTAAATATATTTTTATTTATTCCAGAGAGAAAGAGAGGGAAAGAGAAAGAAAAGAGATAGAAACATCAATGATGAGAGAGAATCATTGATCAACTGCTTCCTGCATGTCCCGTACAGGGGATCAAGCCTGCAACCCAGGCATGTGCCCTGACCGGGAATCAAACCGTGACCTCCTGGTTCATAGGTTGACCCTCAACCACTGAGGTACACTGGCTGGGCAGAGATGACATTTTAAAACAACCATCCTCCTGGAAAAAAAAATTTTAATTTAAAAAGAAAAGTAAACTATCCCACAAACATCGAAATGTAATTTTGCATAAGGTGTGATTTATATATAAAATGTAAGGTGTGATTTATGTATAAAATGTGGACTCTTTTCATATGTATTTGTGTTCCCACAGGACTCAGTAGCTATTCCAGTATAGTTCAAAAATCATTTTTAACGGCCTTTTTTGCTGTCCCCTTGTACCAAATCAAAGCAATTGAAATCCTGTATTTAATTTGAAAAACGCACTCTAAAACATCCAAGGTCTTAAGCACCAAAGGAGAGCAAGGCAAAGCTAAGCCCTCCACAAACAGGCGGGCTTATGACTGATAAGAAATGATCTCATTAAGCACCATTGTCCAAACGGGTCCTCTTTCAAACAGGCGGGGTAAGGAAAGATGGTAGGCAGTGCTGGTCCCTATTTTATCTCCACCTCAAGGTTGTTCTCTTAAGCAGAAACTGAAGCCAGGGTTCTTTGCAGAGTCTGCTTCTTTTAAAAGATAAGAAAAACATTCCAAAGAAATTACTTTAAGAACTAAAACTTATGGTTTAAATAATGCTAATGCCATTGGTCATAACCCTAAACACAAAATCAGCATCATAAAAAGAATCTTTAAATGTTCACACTGATTTCCCCCCCTAATTTTGTTGTCTCTTCTGCACCCCACCCACTCCCAGTCATTTAGGGCAGTGATTTCAACTTTTTCATCTCATGGCATAGGTAAACTAATTACTAAAATTCTGCAGCACACTAAAAAAATGTTTTCTATTTTTTGCCAATCTGACTGAAAAAAGTAGGTATAACTTTGATTGATTTACCAAAAATAATAATAATAGCAATTATCCTACCCTTTTTGCTCCAAAGTGACTTTTTAAAACAATCAGATGCCTATAGTTGTATATAAGGATTTCTGGTCCCAGGAATTAACAAATCACATGAAATCTGATTATGCAAAGTGACCGATCAGATGCAACTCTATTATATGGCCTATATATTTATGATTCAAGACAGGGCGTTCACACTGGACAGCTATTGTTGTGTTGGCTGTTATCAATTTTTAAATTTGACAATTTAAAGGAAAAGAGGTCAGTGCCCCTGACTAAATAATAGGGTATTACATGTTTGAAAAATTTGTGTAGCATACCAGTTGAAAAAATTTGTGTAGCATACCAGTTGATTTATGGTAACAAGAGCTCTCTGCTCACAGTAGTTTGAAGAGAAAGCAAATATTTATGGCACGTTTCTGATCAGGAGCTAGTTAGTAGTTGTGATTGATTCAACAAAATATTTTGCACATCTACTGTGTGCCTGGGATATATTGGTGAAAAAATAATCATAAAGAGTCTCTGCCCTCATGGACTTACATTCTGTGTGGGGAGACAAACAACAAACATTATGAAAAGTCAATATTTTGGCCCGACAGGCGTGGCTCAGTGGTTGAGCATTAATCTATGATCCAGGAGGTTGATCCTTGACCTATGAACCAGGTTGTGGGCTTGTTCCCCATTGGAGGGCGTGCAGGAGGCAGCCAGTCAATGATTCTCTCTCATTGATGTTTCTTTCTCTCTCTCTCTCTCTCCTTCTCCCTTTCTCTCTGAAATCAATAAAAATATTTTAGGTCAATATTTTGTGTGCGTGAAGGTATTAAATGATTGAGAAGGTGAGGGAATCAGCAGAGTGGACATCAGGTGGCACAGAAGGGCTTTCTAGTCTGAGAGAAGAGCTAGAGAATGTGCCAGGAGGCTGGAGCACAGCCAGAATATTGGAGGAACAGAGTGTCCAGTGTGGCTGGAGTAGTTTGAGCAAGGGTGGTAGTCAGAGAGAATCTCAGAGAGGTCAAGGAGGTATATGTAAGAAAAGGCAACAAAATATACCACCCCAAAATATACCTCTTTGGCATAAGGAGTATTTTGAGGAACAGCAGACACAGAGAAGCTCTGAGAACAGTTACCCTTTTACAAGGGACTATCACGTTTATAAAGGAAATCTCCATTTTCAAGGGTGTCTCTCTCTTTGTACCAGGAAGGGAAGGTTGAGTCTAAATCACAAGAGACTCATATTAATGAAGAAGGCACCTCTTAAAACTGCACAATAAACCTTACCTTTGTTTACCATGTTTTTCCTGGTAACCTCCCCATAACTGGCCCCCCCATAACCTTCTTCCTTTTGTCTTCAACTAAACATGGTATTTAAGCTGGAGTTCTAAACCATCTCAGGGAGTTCCTCATTATTCCCTGCGTGCCAGGCATCTAAAGTCGATGTCTTTATCTCTTGTTAATTGGTCTTTTGTTATAAGAGGCTCCGAAGAGAACTAAAAGGGTGAGAGAAAAATTATTTTTCCTCCCCTGCATAAAGACCTGCATTTATCCTTCTTAAAGACTTCTGGCTGAGAGGGTTTTTGTCTTAGAAAGGTGACACATTTCATGGCAGATCGTTGGTCCCAGAGTGCTTGTTCCATGTCTTTGGACGTCAGAAGATAAGACATGGTTTAATTTTTCTAACTTGCATGAGTCACCCTGCAAATCTCCATTTATTACCACCTTTTCTCCTTAACATTTAACTTGCAAGTGATTTCCAGCATAGCTTTTTCTTTTTATTTGCAGAAAAGATCTTCATTTTGGAACTGCTTGCCTCAGATGAATATTGTAAACTTTACTTTTCTGCTGATTACAAAATTGTTGTCTCTTAAAAATGGCATTTGCTTTTAGTTCAGACATGAAGTTTTCTTATCCAGCCACACTTTCACCACAACTGTGAACTTTACCAACTAAGATATTTCATCTCTTTCCAATCCCCAGTCCCTAAACCCTCCATCTTCTGCTCCCACTTTTACTCCTCCGGCCTCTTTTCTGTGCCCTCCTAAAAGAGCAATTATATCCCTATTATTCAGAAGAGCTTTATCCATCTTGTGGCTCATACAT
>NW_006300376.1:2346098-2349535 GCF_000327345.1 Myotis davidii | reverse complement strand
ACCCCCCCCGGCCCGCACCACCCCTATCTCTCCCTCCCAATTTTAGTCATTTCAAATCATCATTACCAGAGAAAAGCTAGAGGTAGTATTTTATAAAACACATTTACTGCCCTAGCTCGTGTAGCTCAGTTGGTTGGGCATCATGCATGGAAAGGTTGCTGGTTTGATTCCAGGTCAGGGCACATGCCTAGATTGTGGGCTCAATCCCCTCTAGAGCAGCGGTTCTCAACCTGTGGGTCGTGACCCCTTTGGGGGTCGAACGACCCTTTCACAAGGGTTGCCTAAGACAATCGGAAAACACATATATAATTACATATTGTTTTTGTGATTAATCACTATGCTTTAATTATGTTCAATTTGTAACAATGAAAATACACCCTGCATATCAGATATTTACATTACTATTCATAACAGTAGCAAAATTACAGTTATGAAGTAGCAACGAAAATAATTTTATGGTTGGGAGTCAACACAACATGAGGAACTGTATTAAAGGGTCGCGGCATTAGGAAGGTTGAGAACCACTGCTCTAGAGGGTGCACAAGAGGCAGTTGATCAATGTTTCTCTCTTTCTCTCTCTCCCTCCATCTCCCTTCTTCTCTAAAAAACAATAAAAAAATTTTTAATAAGTTAATTAACTTTTTAAAAAACACACATTTACTTACATGTGATAAAGACAATGTCATTATTTCACCAAATCTCATGTTATTCTTTTTTCTTTCTGGACAGTTGAGAAACCACGTTTTCCAGTTTACTTTGAAGTTTTATTGGGGCTATGGGACTTAGTGCTGGCTAGTGGAGGATGTGTAGAAGTGACATAAACCATTCCCAGGTCTAAACATTAAAAATATATCATTCACTCTTTTCTTTCTTCAATAATTATGGAGGCCTTGTGTTGAGGCTATGTCACCAGATGATGGAAATATGGATCCCAGAATGTCCAGAAAGAGGAGAATCCCTACTGACCTACATCTAAATTCAATTTGGTTGTGCTAAGCCACTGATGGCACTGAGTTTCAGGCATTACTTGCTTCTGTAACACAATCTAAAGTATTTTATTACCATCGCCTATCTTATTTAATTCTTGTTTCACTCCTCCATCTCCCCAAAAAACATTTAACTGGAGAAACCAGGGCTCAATGAAGCTTGTGGTCTGACTAAGCAAGCGCAGCTAGTAAATGAGGCAACCAGCTCTTAGTCCTCTCTATGCCAGAACTACCCTGTTTCTGGGACTCTCAGTATACATTTTCTGATCTTTGTCATGTAAGAAAGGGAAAAAAAGTCTTTTTCCCTCTACCATCCTAGGATCTCTGGCTGGACCTTATATATTAGACTGACAAAATACAGATTAACAAGAGGCAAAAAAAAAACCAGAAGTTTATTAACATGTGCATCGTTTATACACCTAGGAGCACTCAGAAATTAGTAACTCAAAGGGGTGGTTAGAACTTGGGCTTTTATGCAACATCTTACCAAATAAAAGAAAAGGACTGAGTTTCTAGGACAGCAAATTGTGGGAAGGCAAATATATGCAAGGTAAAGGCCAGTTAGTAAAATTTGTTATGTAAATTCCTCCAGTGCCATCATTGGGCTAATAAAGGTGCAGCATTGTCTGCAATGATTAACTTCTGTCCTTCCTGGTAAAGAGGGGAGAGAGGACACTTACAAATTTATGTCCTGCTTTGAGGAAAATAGGGAGAGGGCAGGGAGATTTTCCTACATCTGCCTTTTCTTCATTGCCTTCAGCTCAAAATAATTCTCTTTTTTCTCATTTTTGCTTTCTAATTTTGTGTGTGTGTGTGTGTTTTAAATTTAGAATGTACATGTCAAACAATTTTTAAGAAGGGGGAATAATTTATCTCTAATATAGACTTTACTAGTAATTTGTCATACATTTCTTTTAGTTTATTTCTGATGTTAAAAGCTCTCAAACTTGAGAAACACATAAGTGACTCTCTGCTTCATCAGATTAATTCCAAGATATGTTAAATGATGATTTACCTATCTGTAATAATAAAAGCATAATATGCTAATTAGACCAGATGACTTTCCAGATGAAGCCAGGACTGCGAGGAAAGCCCAGGTCCTGGGTGCCAGAGGGAAGCCGGTGCTGGCAGTCGGGGGAAGGAAGGCCTACTCTTGCATGAATTTCGTGCATCAGGCCTCTAGTCTCCTATAAAGCAAATCACTTACATGAACAATCCTTGTTTTTATCTTTTCTGAACACTATGGGTATGTATACAGAGAAAATATAGCTTTATTCTTAATATATGCCTGTTTTTTTTTTCTCTAGCCAGCACCCATGTTTTTCTATTTCCCCCCCCCAAATTACCCCAGTACCACATATATGATGATGAAACAATTCCTATCACTTAGTAATGTCATAGCATAACGCTTTACTCAAGTTTGTGGTGCTGCTGGTGTAAACAAGCCTCCTGTGCTGCCAGTTTTATAAATAATCATACATGACTATGTTACAGGTTCATGTATTCTCTATACTATACTAAAGCGGTACATTTTGGGGTGGTATTTTCTGCTACCCTTCTGTAGTGCTCTACAGCTCTCATTAGGCCATTTATCATGAATTATCCTCCACCTAATCTCTTCAGAAAGGGCTTCTGTTCCTAAGAACCATTACTCTTTCTGATATGCAAGAAGATACAGAATGGACATACTGCAGCTGTGGCCTACTGGAAAACAATGGTAGACCTCTCTGATATTTAACTTATACAACCAGAATAGCCACAGTTTCATGCTTCTAACCAGTAAGGCAAGACGAATAGCCATGTATCACAACAGGTACTGTAAGGGAGGACCAAAAAAAAAGTCAGGTGCTGTGTACAAGGGGCTAAAGAGAGTCATCTTAGCTCAGGCTTCTTTTGTATCATATTGTATGAAACTCTATCCCATCTTGTCATTTTGCAGCAATGCTGCCATTTGTAAATAATGACACCTCCCAAAAGACAGGGGAACATAATTCTTCACTTATGTGTGTGTTTGTGTCTGGACTTTTGAGGTAACTTTGTGAACATTCTTTACCTAATCTGGTTTCCCAGCTTCCACCTGAACTCTCCATTAGCCCAATCTCCTCAGATCATCTCAGCCTCCACTTAAAATTCTTAGTTTCCTATAGCACCTTGACTAGAATCCAGACTCTGAACTCTTGCTTCCAAGATTCTTCGTGATCAGGGCCTGCCTATCTTTCTTGCCGTATCTCAAGGGTTCTCCCTACTCCCCACACTCCAGCCACTGTCCTTCCCCAACTGTGCCTCACCTTTGCCTCAGGATTTGCTCTTGCTTGGGCCTGCAATTCTTTGCCTTGGCTCCCTTTGTGTCTGGCTTGCTTCCTTCTTCCGGTTTATTTTTAGATGTCACCTCCCCAGGAAGGTCACCCTGACCTTGCAAATGAAGCAGTCCTTCCCCCATTATTTTCTTTC
>NW_006300376.1:2343408-2345676 GCF_000327345.1 Myotis davidii | reverse complement strand
GCTGTAAAAAAGAAAGAACTCTTACCATTTGCAACAGCATGGATGGACCTGGAGAGCATTATGCTAAGTGAAATAAGCCAGTTGGAGAAAGATAAATATCACATGATCTTACTCATTTGTGGGATATAATGAACAACATAAACTGATGAACAAAAATAGAGCCAGAGACATAGAAGCATCAAACAGACCCTCTAACCTCAGAGGGAAGGTGGGGGGGAAGCAGGGAGAGATCAACCAAAGGACTTTATCCACGCATAGGATATTGTCTGTGTCTATTGGTCTATTGGTTTTGACCAATAGACACAGACAATAGGGGATGGGGGCATGTGCTGGGGAGCAGGAGCGGGCGGGGAGAGGTCAATGGGGAAAAAGGAGACATATGTAAAACTTTCAACAATAAAGAATTTAAAAAAAAATTAAAGGAACAAAAATAGTAATTACAATGGAAAAGATGTTACCGTATGTAAAGCAACTATTTAAAATTTCTAGTGACCAATGTTTTAAACATTTTATATCCTATCACTATTAATTTCCTGATCTTTTAAAAAATATATTTTTATTGATTTCAGAGAGGAAGAGAGAGGGAGAAAGAAAAACATCAATGATGAGAGAATCATTGATTGGTTGCCTCCTGCATGCCTCCTTTTGGGGATCAGGCCCACAGCTGGGGCATGGGCCCTGACTGGGAATCAAACCGTGACTTCCTGGTTCATAGGTGGACGTTAACCACTGGGCCACGCTGGTTAACCACTGGGCAATCCTGATCTTGATGGTTGTATTATGGTTACGTAGGAGAATGTCCTTGTTTGGCAGGAGGAAAATTGGCTTCTGTGAACACTTTTGCCATGATATCTAAAGGAGTTTATTTTGTGTGAATGTGTGTTTTAAGTTATGAGGTGAATAAAGTTCGCACTCCCTCACAAAGGAGGAATGGGCGAGTTACATGGTAGTGCAGCAATGGGCGATGATGGCCTGTATATCAAGGCTATAGCCATGCCTGTCAACAGAGCCAGAGTGAGTGGAACCCCAAGGGACATCCTCCAGGCTCAGACCCCTGAAGGCAAAACCAGTCAGGAGAGGAGCAAAGGGGAGAACTTTGAGTGGTTCTCTTATGCATGTCTCGGCTTCCTCACACCCGACCCTGGGCATTAACCTCACCTTGGGCACCCACTTCACAGCCCATTTGTGTTCCTTCCAATGAGATGGAGGGTAATGCAGGGTGGAGGGAGGGGGTTCAGAACATAGCACCCCAAAATATGCCAATTTGACGTATTGACTATTTTGAGCATAATTAAGGGCTCTTAGAAAACAAGAGTAAGAAAGGCACTCTAGCTTCCACATTTCTTCTTAAAAACAGAAGCTAAAACTTCCATATGAAACAGGCCTTCCCTGTACCTGAAGGAAAAGAACATTCTCATCACCAGAGATGTGGAGTCGAGGCCAGGAAGAATTTGTACGAACAAACCTTGTTAAAATAGCCCTTATCTTCCTTTACTCTCACATATACAGGATGGGACAAAGATAGGTTTACAATTGTTTGTATGGAAAATAATACAAGAATAAATAAATAATAATACAAGAATAAATTCTGTGTTTCGTGTACTCACAGCTATAATACAGGGTGTACTGTCCCACCCTGTAGTTTAGTTCCTTTCTCATAATTACCACTCTGTCAACCTGATATGTAAACACTTAGGCTTAACTGCTTTTTAGGTCTTCATTTTCCTATGAAGGCTCCCATGTACACACAAAAATAAAATTTGTATGTTTTCCTCCTGTTAATTTGTCTTATGTCAACTTAATTCTCAGGCCCCAGACAATAATTTAGGTGGGTAGAGGGACAAGCCAAAATCCTTAAGAGGGAAGAAGAAAAGGCTTGCCTTTCTGCAGCCCTAATCAAGTGCATTGGCAGGGGAAGGAGGATTCTTTTTTGTTTTGCTTTGTTTTTAAACATCTCTTTACTGGCAGAAATTTAATACATATAATACTGAAATTCATTTCTTTGTATGTAAAATATTTGTATTTAATAATATTTTCTTAGGATAGGTTCCTAATATTCACACATTTTAAATCTGTGAATATAAATTGCCTACATGGATGTGTAACATACTATATTTTTTAAATAAATCTTTATGTTCAGATTATTACAGTTGTTCCTCTTTTTTCCCCCTATAACTCCCCTCCACCCAGTTCCCACCCCACCCTCTGCCCTTACCCGCCCCCACTGTCCTCATCCATAGGTGTACGATTTTTGTCCAGTCTCTTCCC
>NW_006300376.1:2332570-2342265 GCF_000327345.1 Myotis davidii | reverse complement strand
CACGGGCTTTTGGATCTCTAAGGAGGTGCTAATTTAGCCTCTTCCTGAGGCTACCCAGCAGGAGTTACGGAGAGATCTGCAGATTCCAATTCCTTGTTTGGGGTTTAGAGGTGCTCAGATGAGGCCCAGCTGTGAAGCAATGCAAGCTGCTGTGGGGCTTGGAGCTTTCTTTTGGATGTTCTGGTTCTCTCTGACCCAGCTGCAGTTTGTTAGGTAATTTTAGATCTCAAAAGGCCAGCCCATTCATATGCAAAAGCCTCTGTTCAAAGCTTGGGTGGGGCAGGGTCTCAGGGAATCAACAGGGTGGAGCAAACAGCTATGGCTGTTCCTCAGTCCTGCCCTAAGAGGACCCCGGGTCTCAGTGTCCCACGGTAATCACTGCAAGCACCTCTGAGAAAGTTGCCCCCTAGTTCCGCCCACTTCCAGACAGTCCAGTTTCTCCCCATATGAGTCCGGGTCCCCAGAGACTCACCCAGAACTGGAGTCAGGGCCGTCAGGAGCTTGAGAATCCCTCCCAATTAAAAAAGACACCAGCATCCTCTGTTGCCAGCCCTTTTCGTGCGCCTCCATACCTCTGCACTTTACTTCTGCACCTCCTGAGTTTCAGTGTGCTTTTCTCTTTCCTTCTATTTGTAGAATTTCCACTCAGCCAGCCTTCCTGTGGTTCTGGGTGATGTCTGTTTTGTCTTTAGTTGTAGTTTTGAAGTGGTTGCACGAGGCAGCAATTTCAGGAGTTTACCTATGCCGCCATCTTGGTTCTCTGGGGAAGGAGGATTCTAACGATTATCACCACTAAGCAAAATGCCATATGATCTTACTTATGGTATCTGATGAACAAAATAAACTGACAATCAAAATAGAACCAGAGACATGGACACATGGAATAGACTGACAACTGTCAGAGGGGAGGAGAGAGGAACTGGATGAAAGAAGGCGAAGAAATTAGCCAAAGAACATATATGCATAGCCCATGAACACAGAGAACAGCATGGTGAGAGCCAGAGGGAGGGGCGGGCGAGGGCTGGGTGGAGGGTGGCAAAAGGGGGAACGTGGGAAACAACTGTAATAATGTCAACAATAAAAATAAAATATAATTTTTTTAAAAAGATTATTGCCACCAAAACAGATTTTTCTTTTTGTTTTTCAGAAGATTTGCTATCATATACTTACCTGAGTTATTCTCAATGTCGACTGACAAAGGAAGGTGTAGAACTGACCATATTTATAACATAACCTGACAAGTGACTTAATATGAGGACCAATTTAGATTCTGGGCTCTCGGATTCCCTGCTGAGGCCGAAATAAATGCCAACAGTCTTGGGGATGTATTTAAATTCACTTTCATATACTCATTTGATGCAAAGAAATGATTCACTCCTCCACTGCACCTTTGTTCCCTCTGGTCCTTCTCCTCACTGCCTGGGATTCTTGCCGATTCTCACAGGTTAGTGAGGTGGCTCCCCATTCCGATACACTGAGGGGCCCAGTGGGGCTTCTTGTTTCTTCTCCTCTCAGTATCAGCCATAACTGCCTAAGTTTATGTTCTATTTGTTGAGTATCACTGTAGGCTTTATTTTCACTGTGTAGAGGATTTTATCACCATGTATTGACCCAGTTACTGTGCCCATTTAATTATATTGCCTAACTTTCTTATGTGGATAAATCTCTTAAAATCTTAAGAAGGCATTTTAGAGAGCAATCAGACTGGTTCCCAAGGTTTTACTCTTCACACATAAGAATTTTATTTAAAATGGTCATGGTTGGGAAAAAACAAAATACCTAGAATAAAAAAATTATTGGAAAAAAAAACATCAAAATGTTTCTTTTTATTGATGTTTAGAGAGAGGGTTTTAGAGAGGGAGGAAAGGGAGAGAGAGAGAGATGAGAGAGAGAGAGAGAGAGAGAGAGAGAGAGAGAGAGAGAGATTTGTTGTTCCACTTATTTAAGCATGCATTGGTTGATCTTCCTGAGTGCCCTGACCGGGGATCAACCCCACAACCTTGGCATATCAGGATGATTTTCTAACCAACTGAGCTACCCGGCTAAGGCTATTTTTTCTTTCTTCTTCTTCTTTTTTTTAATATTCTATATGAGCTTATGTAATAGTCATAATAAGAAAATGCAATTACTTTGTTAAATAAAATGAGCACAGAACATTATCATATTTTACCAAAAAAATCATCTCTAGATCAAGGTAAAAATAGAGTAATCCTGTTTCCCCCCCGCCACACCACCACCACCACCAAATAGCTATAAGAAACATTTCTCTGTTGTAAAACTTATATATCTTGTTGACTTTCACTATAAAATTTCAGTGGTTTCACTAAAAAAATCCCATAAATTGAGCTTTTGAAAATGTTGAATAAGAAAGAACACTTTGAGTAGTGATCATGTAGCACTTTTAAAACTTGCAGCTGTACTCAAAACAGTGAATAATGTCGTTTCTGTTTACAAAGGACTCAGCTTTATTCAACCATCCCCTCATTCAAGCAGCCCTCCAGTTCCTGAGCCCCTGAGGTCTTAGGGAAACAGTGGTGGGTAGACAAGTCCATCCTTGCCTCTCTGAAGCCAGCTGGCTGGTGGAGAACTGAGCAATGAAACAGGCCATCACAGACAATCTCACATGGGGAGTTATGAACACTGAGAACAGAGATGGGGCAGCTAGGAATAATGACCAGCCTCTTTGGACAATGTTCAGATGAATTGACTTACAATTTCCTAGACTTAGGCCACCTTTTAGATGCAAATTCCTAGCTAAACCTCATTGGCCCACCCCTTGTCTGGGGGAAGCTGTGGATAGAGTCCTTCCATCACAGGCCTTACTACTGGATAGTGACATGTATCTGTCCCCACCCTTACCCCAGGAGCTAAGACTATAAGTCTAATTTACTTAGTCATCTTGGTTCCTGGCTCAGGGCCTGGTCCATATAATACATTTAATAAATGTTGAGGAAACTGTTTGCCCATGAGTAACAGGACTGCATGTCCTTGTCTTCTATGAGGGTATGTGGGACTCACTCTATGAATCTAAGTAATGATGCGTTAGTAAAAATTATGACTCATTGCTAGCGGAGAATGGAAGTGAAATAGCTTAAAAGTATTATTTGTTAAGTACAAACATGTAAAATATTCGCATTTATGAAATCTTGCGAGAGCTTCTCCTGATTGTATCTACATGTGGCTATAATGGTGCACTGAGACGGCCCAGACACAGAGTCGGGCTCACAGGCCAGGAGCCACCATGCATCCACCTGTGCACACAGGGCAGGGCAACAGGCAGTAACACCTGTGACTTTGCCAACTTGCCAGCATAGTCGGATGAAGGCCCTCTTCCCGATCATATATTTCCTGTATCCTCACACGGCAGAAAGGGCTGGGGAGCTCTGTGGGTTCTCTTTTTTAAGAGAACTAGTCCCATTTATGAGGGTTTCACTCTATGACCGAGGCACCTCCAGAAGGCCCTACCTCCTGATACCATCACCTTTAGAGGGTTAGGGTTTCAACCTATGAATTTGGGAGAGGACACATCATTCAGACATAGCACTATTTCTCTACTTTGCCTTTGGGGACCATACTTATTTAAATGTGACACATGTCCAGGACTGAATAATGAGGTCACAGCGTACCTAGACATCTCTACTTGGTTCTAAGGAGAACTGATGGCATCTCCACTCACCACATCCAGCACTGAACTCCAGACCCTCCTCCCACAATCTGCTCTATCCACAGCCCACTCCTCGGCTGATGGCAAATCCATCCTTCCAGACACTCAGGCCAAACCTTGGTGTCCTCTATGACTCCTTTCCTCTCATTCTGGCGTCCAAGTCATCAGGAAATTCTCTAGGCTCTACCTTCCAAATCCATCCAGAATCTGAACACTTACCACCACCATGGTTCCTCCCAATTTGAGCAACCATCATCTTAAGTTACAGCAGTGATTTACAACCCTTTCATCTCATGACAAATATAAACTAATTACTAAAATTCTGCAGCACCCCCAAAAATATTTTTTGACCGATCTGACAAAAAAAATTGGTGTAATTTTGATTGACTTACAAAATAATAATAGCAATTACCTTTCTTTTTTTGCTCCAAAGTGACTCTTTTTTTAAGATATTTTATTGATTTTTTACAGAGAGGAAGGGAGAGGGACAGAGAGTTAGAAACATTGATCAGTGGCCTCCTGCACACTCCCTACTGGGGATGTGCCCGCAACCAAGGTACATGCCCTTGACCGGAATCGAACCTGGGACCCTTCAGTCCGCAGGCCCATGCTCTATCCACTGAGCCACACCGGTCAGGGCCCAAAGTGACTTTTTAAAAAGAATCGAGTGCCTATGCTGGTATATAAGGATTTCTGGTACCACGGACTAACCAAAATCACACACAATCTTATTATGCGACGTGACCGATAAAACACAACTCTATTATATGACCTATATATTTATGGTTCAAGACAGGGCATTCACACCAGATGGCTATTATTGTGTTGGTTCTTGTCATTTTTTCAATTGACAATCTAAGGAAAAAGAGGTCAGTGCCTCTGACTAAATAGTCAGGTATTGCATGATTTTTGTTTTTTTGTTGTTGTTGTTGTTTTTTGTTAATCCTCACCTAAGAATATTTTTCCATTGATTTTTAGAGAGAGTAGAAGGGAGGGGGAGAGACAGAGAGAGAGAAACATCGATTGGTTGCCTCTCACATGCACCCCAACTGGGGCCAGGGATGGAGCCTAAAACTTAGATATGAGCCTTGACTGGAATATAACCCACGACCCTTCAGTCATGGGCTGATGCTCTAACCACTGAATAATTGGCCAGGGCAGAAATTGCATGTTTTGAAAATCCTTTCGGTTCAAAATCACTGAGTTACAGCACTTGTCTTCCAACTGGTCTCCCTGCTTCCACTCTCACCTTCCTACAATCTATTCTTAACAGAGCAGCCAGAATGATATTTATGCACCTTTAATAAAATACAAAATAATTCAGCTCATTTATCTCCCATGTTGAAACTGCTGCAATGGTTTTCCTTTCCCTTAAAATAAAAGCCGAAGTCCTTTTAAAGCCTTAAAAGGATGTATTCTGCCACACCTACCCTACATATCTCATCTACTCTTCTCTCTGGATAACTCCACTTCAGTCACGATGGCCTCCTTACTCTTCTGCCTACTCACTAGCAACATTCCAGCTGGCTGTTCTCTCCGCTGGAACACAATAGCCACAAGGCTAACTTTCTCCCCTCCTTCAAGTCTTCGCTCGGATGCCACCTTCTTAATGAGACCTACTGCATTAAAAGTTGCAGTTCTGCCCTGAGCCCCACATTCCTGATCCCCTTATCCTGTTCTATGGTTTTTAGCATTTCCCACTTTACTTATGATACCAATTACTTAGCCTGACCACATTATAAACTCCATAAGTCCATGAGGACAGGTGTCTTTGTTCTGATCCCCACTGTATGCATTTCATCTGGAAGAGAGACTAGCATAGAGGGAATGAATGAATGAATGAATGAATGAATATATGCTGAATAAATGAATGGAATCAGTTTACACCAATAAGCAACTGAGGAGCTACCCGTGCCAGGCGCAGCCCTGGTAACTGGGGAGGGAGGAGCTAGTCTTGCCCTCTTGACAGATACAGGCTGGGTTCAGAGTTAAGCTCTAGGGCATCCCGCCACCTGGTACACAGATTTTTTTAAAATATATTTTATTGATTTTTTACAGAGAGGAAGGGAGAGGGATAGAGAGTTAGAAACATCGATCAGCTGCCTTCTGCACATCTCCCACTGGGGATGTGCCTGCAACCCAGGTACATGCCCTTGACCGGCATCGAACCTGGGACCTTGCAGTCCGCAGGCCGACGCTCTATCCACTGAGCCCAACCGGTTTGGCATGGTACACAGATTTTTTTAAAATATGTTTTATTGATTTTTTTACAGAGAGGAAGGGAGAGAGATAGAGAGTTAGAAACATCGATCAGCTGCCTTCTGCACATCTCCCACTGGGGATGTGCCTGCAACCCAGGTACATGCCCTTGACCGGAATCGAACCTGGGACCTTTCAGTCCGCAAGCCGACGCTCTATCCACTGAGCCAAACCGGTTTGGCATGGTACACAGATTTTTATCTTCATTATTAATATGCTTAGCTGCAGGACAAAGGCAAAGACAGTAAGACTGACTCAATTCAAAGGCAACTCCGACAGTGTCTATGCTTCGTTTTGTTCAATGGCTAGACATGCAGCAGGCCCAAGCTCCGGGCCAGATGAGGGCAGCCAGATGGTTTCAACTAAAATTTTGGATATATGTGATGCACTGACCAATGAATACCCTGTATAAATCCCTTTCAGAGGTGCAAATGGCAGACCAATCGGTCTCAAACATAACATCTGGCAGCCTTAAGCAAAGTGGAAAGGGAAACCAGAGAGACTCACAGGTCTCTTCATCTTTTCCAAGGAGAAATGTTTGCCTCCTCATAAGAATAACCAATCTTTGCCTCTTTCGCTAAGTACCAAACAGAAAAAACGCACTTACTGCTGCAATTACAAGAGCTCACCTGTGAACTGAAACCAGCACTGCACATTAGCTCCAGGAGAAATCTGAACAAGATGTATCAACAGGCCCTGAGTCTGGGTTGGGGAAGGAGGTGCTACACAAGTAAATAAGACAATTGTTATTTTTTAAGATAGTCAAGTGTTATGGGTTGAATTGTGTGCCCCCAAAATTCATGTGTCGATATCCAAACCCCCACCACCTCAGAATGTGCCCTTATTTGTAGATAGGGTCTTTACAGAGGTAATCAAGTTAAAATGAGATCATGAGAGTGGGCCCTGGTCCATTTATAACCGGTATACTTAGAAAAGGGGAAATTTGGACACAGACATTCATAAAGGGACAATGATGTGAAGATACATAGGGAGAAGACAACCACCTACAAAGCAAGGAGAGAGGCCTTTGAATAGATCCATCCCTTGTAGCCATCAGAGGGACCAACCCTGCCAACACCTTGATCTCTAGCTTTCAGAACTGTGAGACAATACATTTCTGTTGTCGAAGCCACCCAGTTGAGGTACTTGGTTATGGCCGCCCTGGCAAACTAATACAATAAGAAATGTATATTTTGATGTGTAGTTTACTGTAATTCTGCTTCTCCTTACTTCACTGATACTTTAGAACAGGGGTCCTCAAACTTTTTAAACAGGGGACCAGTTCACTGTCCCTCAGACCGTTGGAGGGCCCGACTATAGTTTAAAAAAAAACTATGAACAAATTCCTATGCACACTGCACATATCTTATTTTGAAGTAAAAAACCAAAACGGGAACAAATACAATATTTGTATTTGCATGTGGCCCGCGGGCCGTAGTTTGAGGACCCCTGCTTTAGAACTTGTTATGACCCAATCACTCATGTTGTTGTTAATCCTCAAATATATCCAAAGATATTTTTTCCCATTGATATTTTAGAGAGAGTGGAAAGGAGGGAGGGAGAAAGGAGAGAAAGAGAGAGACATAGATGTGAGAGAGACATAACGATTGGCTGCCTCCCAAATTCACCCTAACCGGTGATCAAACCTGCAACCCAGGTATGTGTCCTAGATCAGGAATCAAACCAGTGGCCCTTCAGTCCAAGGGTCAATGCTCTAACCATTGAGAGACACTGGCCAGGGCCCAATCGCTCATATCATATAGAACTGGGCCATGGCTGCCACTGAATCACCAATATCCATTTCAGTGCTTGTGTGACACAAAAGGCTGTCAGGTCACCAGGAGAGATTGTCTGGTTACCTTTGGCTTTCTTCACTCACCCTCCATTTCCCTTCCATCCAAACTCTTCCCTGGAAACTTGAAAAGCTTTCCTTCCTTTTCCCAGTGCAGACAGCTCCACCCCCACCACCCCAAGGCACATATTCAGTCTCCCTCCATGAATATGCTTGGCTTGTGATTCCTTTTGGCAAAACCAGATGACTCTTTTTCTCAATTCTCTCTGAGCCATCAATTCATGCCTTTCGGGGTGGGCCTTGCACAGCCCATTCCCCAGGAGATTTATTGCCCACTCCATCTTCCTTTTGCACGATTTAATCGGCTGTATTTTAATTGGGTAATAAAACTCTGTGTGCTACCCAGCAAAATTCCAGGGTAAGCAATCACCAGGGACATTCTCTCCGCAGCCAATTTCTAATTATTTATTCGGGCCCAAAGCCTAATTCCACCCCGGAGTGCAGTGGTTCTGAGCTGCTGCGTTCCCTGTTTGTGGAGGGGGAAGGGCTGGGTGGGCCACTCGGGCTGCCAGGAGCCCATGACACCCCCGGACAGTGGACTGTCTCTGAGTCGGGATGGCCTTAGTACCTGGGAGAAACTTCTCCTCTGCTGTCACAGCAAATGGGAGGCTTGTCCTGGGGACTTTGCTTTGTTAGCATTGGCATGCCCCTTCCCCCAACCACACCGACCCTCTCCCTTTCATCCCTCCACCCCAAACTACTCGGGAATGAGATTGCCACAATTGTTGAGGGGTGCCCAACCCTTAAGGAAAACAGGAACTAGTGAATTCCTGGTGTCATCGTGTCAGAACAACTGATAGCCATCTGGAAGCAAATTTACACAGAATCAACACTGTACAAATAAGAACACTGAAGGAAGGACAGCAGACTATGCCACCCTAAAATATGACTGTAGGAATTTAGAACATGCCATCCCCAAATATGCCACTTTGTTCAAATATGACGCTTTGTTACATTGATTATTTTGGTCTGTGGGCACTTGGAAAACAGCACATGCAGGATGAAGCTTTCTCCGAACTCCCTTTTTCTGCCTAAAGACAGATCCTCCAAAGAGAATTCAATTGTCATACTTCCCCCCTCCAGGTTCCATCAGCCAGGGAAGATGACTCTTCTCACAAAAGAGACTAGGCAGTGACATTGCGCCCAGATGAACTTTGTCACAAGCTATCATAACTCCCATCTCTTCTTCCGTGGGCTCAGTCATCTTTCTTAAAAATCATTGACTCTCCTCTAAAGAGGCCTCCACTTACCTTCCCCATTTCCTATTAAGACGATACTTAATTCTGAATTCCAAGACACTTCAGGGAGTTACCCATTTTTCCCTGGGTGTTTCCCATGTATGCATGAGGTAGACATAATGGTAAACTTCTGTTTGTCCTTCTCTTATTAATCTCCCTCTTAATACAGGAGTCGAGAATTCAGAAAGGTGAAGGGAAAAATATTTTTCTTCCTCTACAACATCAATATAAATAAAAATTAAAATATTAGACTAGAACATGGAAGAATTTTTTATAACCTCAAAATAGGTTAGGTCTATCTAAACAAAGTTTGAAACGTGCAAAATCCAAAACCTTTAAAATATTGAAATATTCAACTATATAAAAAATAAAATTTGTTTAAAGTATGCAATCCTTTCCAAAATAAAAATAAAAAGCAAAGTCAAAAGATAAATGACAGAATGGATTCTGGGAGGAGAACCAAGATGGCGGCATAGGTTAACGCCGGAGTTTGCTGCCTCAAACAACCACTTCAAAAGTGAAACTAAAAGACAGAAGGGACATCACCCAGACCCACAGGAACGCTGGCTGAGTGGAAGTCCTACAACTAGGAGGAAAGAGTAACGCAAAGGGACACTCAGAGGCGGCGCAGTGCTGAAGTCAAATTCTGAGGTGCGGAGTGCGCGGAGCGGGCGGCGGCAGA
>NW_006300376.1:2320495-2331298 GCF_000327345.1 Myotis davidii | reverse complement strand
TGAGGACAGCGGGGGGTAAGGGCAGAGGGTGGGGTGGGAACTGGGTGGAGGAGAGCTATGGGGGGGAAAAAAGAGGAACAAATGTAATAATCTGAACAATAAAGATTTAATTAAAAAAATAAATAAATAAATAAATAAATAAAAAAGATAAATGACAGAATGGGGGGAAAGTTCACAATTTATATCACCCTAATATATAAAGATGCATCCTAAAAATTAGTAAGAAATTATCAACAACCCAATAGAAAAATTTGCAAATGTCTGCACAGAAAGTTTATTAAAGAAAAATAAAGAGTAGTTCTTTTATTTTTAAATGCTAATTATAAAAAAATTACAATTACAATGGAATACCATTTTTTACTGATCTGACTAGCAAAAATTCAATCTCATGCATTGTTGGTGGGATTATAAAGTGGTTCAGTTTCTATTAAGAGCAATTTGGCAGTATTTATCCAAATTACAAATGTATATTCCTTTTGACCCTAGGAACTTATCGTCCAGATAAATATATTGTATAAGGGTTATTTCTGAGCATACAAGGGTTATTTGTGAGGCATTATCTGAAATAGCTAAAGATTGGAAAGCACCCAAATGTTCAACAAAGGGGAACTGATTTAATCACCTGTGATAAATCTATACAATGGAATACTCTTTAGCTGTAAAAGATAACGGAGCCCTGGCTGGGGTGGCTCAGGTGGTTGGCGTGTCATCGTTTCATCCAGTGCACCGGAAGGTCTTGGGTTAAATTCTTGGTCAAGGCACATACCTGCGTTGCAGTTCAGTCCCTGGTCAGGGCACATAGGGAGGCAACAGATAGACCTATCTCTCTCACATCGATTTCTCTCTCTCTCCCTCTCTCTCTTTCTCTCTCTAAAATCTATTTTTAAATTATAGAAAAATGGCAACCCTTATTTCTATGCTCTCCCTAACCCCTACCCCTGCTTGATTTAAAAAAAAAAATAGAATTCTTAATGAATCTATATGGAAAAATCATGTTGAAAAATACACATACCATATCTGTGTGTAAAGAAGGCTGACATGTGTGTAAGGAAAAAAAAGGTGAGGGTGAATAAAATGTGTCTATATGACTTACTGATGCATAAAATAATATCCAGAAGGATAAACAAGAAAAAAATAATAGTACTTATTTGTTAAGGAGGATGGAAACTGAATGAAGAAGGATAAGGCACAAAGGAATTTTTTGTTTTATAGTTTTTTGAACATTTTGATGTTTGAAACATGAATGTGTTACCTATCCAAAACAACTAAAAAAAATTAAATCTGCTATGAGGGGAGGTAGTGTAGTTTAGGCAGGTAGTGTAGTTTCCTACAACCAACCACACCCAATCTTCTCTCCCCTCCTTCCAGAGCCTATCTGGGAGGTGGGGCAGGAGGGGGAGGAGGAGGGAGGTAGAATTGCCAGACCTCACACTGAAGCAGTTCTGCTTTTCACGTTGATGTCAAATAAAACTATACATACACCATTGTGTTTGTATGTGTGCAAATGTTCTTCTTCTAAATGTAAACATTTGGCAACCCTTGTTTCATCATTTCTTCATTTTTAAAAATTTGCATATCAGTAAGCCAAAGGAAAGGAAGTGGCCTGGCCTCTTCCCCACTGAGAAAGCCTCCCAGTTGAACTTTTGTCACATCTTTTATTTCTTCTTAAAACTTCCCATTGGGTGCTCATGTTCACCAAATTTCACTGGGACACAGTCAGATGGGGGGCACCCTCAGATGTCTCTCCCTGGGCACTGCACTCTCCCAGGAAGCCCCAGTCCCTCCAGTTCCATCTTAGGGAAGTAAAGGGGCCAGCTGGGGCTATCCCAAGGTATACTGCTCCTTCTTAATGATTCCATACTCAACAGATATTTAGTAAGGATGCAGAATATCTATATATATAAAAGGCTAATATCCAAAGTGTCCCCTTGGGAGTTCAACTGGAAGACCGGGAGTTCGGTCACTCGCTATGATGTGCTCTGACCACCAGGGGGTGGCACAGAATGAAGGAAGGCCCTGGCCAGCAGCCAGAAGGCCTCGATCAGCCCTGATCACCAGCTAGGCCTAGGGTCCTATCTGTGCATGGATTTCATGCACCAGGCCTCTGGTTTTAATATAATGGGAATCTTACCCACCTGGTGTCTTGAGGCAAAGCCTCCATTTTGGTTTCAATTTGTCATTGCAGAAGAAGAAGAAGAAGAAGAAGAAGAAGAAGAAGAAGAAGAAGAAGAAGAAGAAGAAGAAGAAGAAGAAGAAGAAGAAGAGCCCAGCCAGTGTGGTCCAATTGTTGAGCATTGACCTATGAACCAGGAGGTCACAATTCTATTCCTGGTCATGGCACATGACTAGCTTGCAGACTCGATCCCCATGCAGGAGGCAGCTGATTGATGACTCTCTCTCATCATCGAAGTTTCTATCTCTCCCTCTTTGAAATCAATAAATATGTATTTTTAAAAAACAAACAGCATGAATTTAGAATAAGGAAGTCAAAATCCCCCTTGAGAATTCACTTCCACTGGCAATGTAAAATATTCATTTACAGTGCCATGTAGCACAAAAATTATGTAGGAACTTAACAGGGAAAATTTAGTGACCCAAAGGTGAGGTATTTAAGGGCTAATACAAGATTCCATGAAGAAGAATTATTGGAGAAAGACTCAATCTGCTTTCCTTGGGTGGAGTCACTAGTCATATATCTTTGGAAGCCTGGGATAAAACTTCTGCTTAAAGCCACTTTTGCAGCATGATTGGAGTAGAAGGAGCCATATCCAAGTACTGACTGGTTTGGGGAGGAGGAGGCAGGCCAAAGAAGAGTCCAGCATGTCCTAGACAGTGGTCGGCAAACTCATTAGTCAACAGAGCCAAATATCAACAGTACAACGATTGAAATTTCTTTTGAGAGCCAAATTTTTTAAACAAACTATATAGGTAGGAACATTGTTATTAACTTAATTAGGGTACTCCAAAGGCTTAGGAAGAGCCACGCTCAAGAGGCCAAAGAGCCGCATGTGGCTCGTGAGCTGCAGTTTGCCGACCACAGTCCTAGGAGAAGGAGGCAAAAGACAGAAACTAAGCCACTCCAACTATGACCCTGAACCCTTGGAAGAAGAGGTCCTCTACAGGCTCCCAGCAGTATAGGCATCAGCCTCCTCAGCCCCTTGGTTGTTACCTCAGCTCCCTCTCTAGGTTCTAGCACTGCTGCATTGCTGACAAGAGTTTCCGGAGGCCATCACAGCAAAACTATAATCATTTTACACCTGGGATACAGGGCCTGACTCTTAGGAGGCAAAAAAAGAATGGATGAGAGGTATAAAATGCAAGAAGATGTCCATTGGGGCTCATTCCTACATGGGCAACCCAAGTCCTAGGCCTGAATCCAAGAAGATTACTATAAAGATGAGAGGGACCCAGTGTGCAGCCCTGACTGCCCCCATGCGCCTCTGGGATGAAAGATGAGCTTTGAGAGGGGCTAAGATTGCCTAATGAAGACAGTTATAAGTAACACACCATGGGGATGAAAATGCTGAATGGAAATTCAAAAAGGACTTTCAAAAACCATATTGAAAAGAAATGAGAAAGCATAGGTCAAAACCAGGAACAAGCAAGTTCTAGAACCTAAATAATTTCCTCATGTTTGCTTCTTCTTCTATGATCTTTTTATTATCTTTCCTAGTAGGACAATTTTTAAAACCCTTAAAGCAGCCAGGCCAGTGTGGCTCAGCAGTTGAGCATTGGCCCCCAGTTCCATTCCTGGCCAGTGCACATGCCCATTGCAGGATCGATCCCTAGTAGGAGGTGTGCAGGAGGCAGCCAATCAATGCATCTCTCTCATCACTGATATTTCTACCTCTCCCTTTCCCTCTCTCTAAAATAAATAAAAACACATTAAAAAAGTAACTTAAAGCAAAAATGCCAAATGTTGCCCTGGCTGGTGTGGCTTACTTGGTTGAGCGCCATCCCATGCACCAAAAGGTCACTGGTTCAATTCCCACTCAGAGTACACACCAAGTTTGCCAGTTTGATACCAGGTCAAGGTGTGTGTGGGAGGCAACCAATCACTGTTTTTCTCTCTCCCTTTCCCTCTCCCTCTCCATCTCCCTCTCCCTCTCCCCTCCTCTCTCTAAAAAGTCAATTTTTAAAATGTCAACATGTTTGCTTTGAGAGCAACAGTTAATCACAAGGCGGGGCAACCTGAGAGAGGAGGACAGCAGGAAGGAACTGGTGAGTAGGGCAGTTTCAGAGAGGGCAGATGGTTATCACGAGGAGGAGGAAGCAGTCACTTATGATGTTACATCTCCCAGAACCTTAGTCATTAGGATGTTACGTGTCCCAGAACCTTAGTCATTTAAAGCTTTTATTTTTATATTGCTATGCATTTTTATTAGTGTACTAGAGGCCCGGTGCATGACATTCATGCACTGGGGAAGCAGGGGGTCCCTCAGCCCAGCCTGAGTCCTATCACAGTCTGGACCCCTTAGGGGATGTCCACCTGCCAGCTTAGGCCCAGGCAGACATCCCGAGGGGTCCTTAGCGCTGCTGCAGAGGTGGAAGAGGCTCCCGCCACCATCGCTGCGCTCGCCAGCTGTGAGGCCGGCTTCTGGCTGAGCGGTGCTCCCCCTGTGGGAGCACACTGACCATCAGGGGGCAGCTCCTGCATTGAGCGTCTGCCCTGTGGTGGTCAGTGCGCGTCATAGTGACCGTTTGTTCTGCCATTCAGTCAATTTGCATATTAGGGGTTTATTATGTAGGATAACTTACCTTTTCCCATTTATGTATATAAGAAATGTATGCAATAAAATAAAAAGTCAAAAGCAGGGAAATGTACATTTTTAAAAGAGACCATGACTAGGAGAAAATAGAAGACATGTTCACAGAAGGTCCTACTCAGTTACTTAGGGACAGACTGGGATCTATCTCTGAGTTTTCAGGCACCTGAAGAGGAAAAAAAAAAATCAGATCGTTCCATGAGAAGACAAACAACTCCTGAGATAAAGTTCTTGTGATTCTCATCTCCAAAAGGTCATTCTCTTACGGTATTTCACAGGGTTGTGAAAGAGAGACATGGGAAACAATATCTCACCAAGAAAAAAGCCCGCAAGCTTCTCTTCTAGAGACTAAGAGGATGACTCCAAAGCAAGTCTCCCAAGTGGTGTTTCTGTGGGACTCTTCTCTGCCTCACCAAACCAGAGAGCAGCAGAACCAGATTTGGAACTCAGATAATATCACCTGTTTGCTTTCCACCCCCTTTCACCTACCTATTTCCTACTCCTCTATTTCACTCTCAATTTAAACTTTACTTCCGGAAAAAGACCTTCTCTGACATTAAGCTGGGCAAGGCTCCTGGATTTTTTCCTACTTTTAACTCATCAATTCTTTGTTTTCATTTATTTGATGTCTATCTTTACCAAAAGACTAAAAGATCATGGGAGCAGGGACCACCTGGCCATCCCAGTAGTTGCTGAAAAAGCATTTGACAAAACTCAACAACCCATTCATGATAAAAATCTCTCAGCAAACTAGGACTAGAAGTGAACTTCCTCAACCTGACAAAGGACATCTAATAAAAACCTACAGCTAATGGGGAAAGACTAAATGCTTCCCCCAAAGATCAGGAACAGGGCAAGAATACCCATTCACATCATTCAGCATTGTAGGAGAGGTTCTAGCCAGGGGAATACTGCAAGACAACAGAAATAAATTGTGTCTAGATGAGAAGGAAAAAAATAACACTACCTTTATTCTCAGATGACATAATCATCTATGTTGAAAACCCTAAGAGCCCTGGCTATTGTGGTTCAGTTGGTTGAGTGTTGCAGCCAATTGATGGTTCTCTCTCATCCATGTTTCCCTCTCTTCCCTCCCCCTTCCTCTCTCTCTCTAAAATCAATTTAAAAACATATTTTTTAAAAAACAAAGAAATTGATTGATTTTTCCTATACCTGTTAGTAAATATAGCAAAGATGGAAGATTCAAGTTTAATATGTAAAAATTAAGTGTATTTCTATATAATAGTAATGGAAATGAACAACTGAAAATGAAATTCATAAAAAATAAAGTAAAAGAGCATAAAATATAAGATACTTATGGATACATTTAACAAAAATATACAAGATATGTGCACTGAAAACTTCAAACCATTTCTGTGAAAAATATTAAAGATGATCTAAAGAGAGAGCCATTTCACGTTCATGGATTGTTAAGATGTCAATTCTTCCCAAATTAATCTATCAATCAAAGCAATCCCAAGTAAAATTCCAGAAGACTTTTTTTTTAGAAATTGACAAGTTAATTTTAAAATTCATATAGAAATGCAAAGGACAGAGCATAGCCAAACTATTTTGAAAAAGAACAAAGTTGTAAAAGTTATACCACCTGATTTCAAGACTTACTGTAAAGTTACTGTAATCAACATGGTGTGATATTGCAGAAGGATAAACATATAGATCAGGAGTCAGCAAATTTTTTCTGTGAAGGGCCAGATAGTAAATATTTTTGACTTTGTAGTCTGTTTCAACTCTGCCTTTATGAAATAATCATAGGCAATACTTAAAGGGATGAATGGGCTTGACTGAGTCCCAATAAAACTTTATTTACAAAACAGGTTGTGAGCCGGATTTGGCCCTCAGGTCATAGTTTGTGACTCCTGATATAGACCAATGGAATAGAAGAGAGAATCCAGAAATAGACCTATATATATATATATGTTCTATAGGCTTTCAACAAAAGTACCAATATAATTAAACGGAGAAAGGATATCCTGACAATAAATGGTATTAGAACAATCGGACAATCATATGAGAAAAAAAGAACCGGACACTTTACTTCACACCATATAAAAAAATAACTCAAAATAAATTATAAAGCTAAATGCAAGAGCTATGACTATCAAACATCTAAAATAAAATATAAGATAAAATCTTTGTGTCTTTGGGTTAGGCAGATGACACCAAAACATTACACATTTTTTAAAAAATGAACTTTATCAAAATGAATCTTTATGCCCAACTTGAAAAGACTGCAATGCTGAATATGCAATAATCTGTGACTAACAGACTCAAACTTGCTCCTGGCAATCAAGGTAGCCATAGAGGCTAATGCTTTTTCTGTGTTTCAGATTCTGAATTTGCAAAATGAAAGTTGAGGAACACGCCTGAGTGAAATCTTTACACAGGTCCTCATAGAAGCAATGTGAAATAGAAGAGAACTTATCTGGGCAAAGTACAGAGACTATCTGATTTGCATGGCCAGGAACTGGAGTTGGAAATCCCATAAAGCACAAAATTTCTATAGGGCCCCTCTCAATATCTTTGCTTCTCTCTGAAATTATCTGACCACTTCTTACACTTCCTCACCTCATCTGATCATGCCAGGTCAATAGTTAGCTGGTCAGCCTATGGACTTATTTTATCCTGATCCAAAAGATCGTGTGATGTAAAGGCTTACTATTTAGGCAGAACCCATAAAATGTTTCAATTACAGGAATACAGATAAATGTAAGATCTGGTCAGTACAGAACTGCTATGGTTTCTCCTAGTCAAGTAATTATGCTACTTTCATAAAGGAGTACTTTAAGGGGAAATGGTAGGTCCTGTAGCATCAACAGAACATGTTCTAAGTTCCTAAAATTATACTATATTCAGTACTTAGATAATTTGACTGTGATGGTTAATTTTATGTGTCAGTTTGACTGGGTCATGGGCTGCCCAGTCGAGATATTTGTTTAAACATTATTCTGAGTGTGCCTGGGAAAGCAATTTGAGGTTAGCATTTGAATGGATGGACTGAGTAAAGCAGCTGGCCCTCCCCAGTGCATGGGCCACTTCCAATCCATTGAGACCTGAGTAGACAAAAGGCTGAGGAAGAAAGAATTCATTCTCTGCCTGATTGTCTTTGAGCTGGGACATGGTCTCCTCTTGCCTTCAGACTGGGGCTGGAACTTATACCATCGGGTCTCCTGCTTCTCAGACTCCCCTGGGTCTCCAGCGTGCAGAGCACGGAACTTCTCAGCCTCCTTATTTGTGTGAACCAATTCCTTATAATAAATATGTACATACACTTGAATCCTGTTGGTTCGATTCTGTTTCTTTGCAGAACCCTGACTAATACAATGTCTCAAAGGCACAAAAATCAATTCAACACAAACAAGTCCAAGTGAAAATTTCATTCCAGACTTTATGATTCTCCATACAGAGAGCTATGAAACGCAGTTCTGCTGAGATATCTTACACCCTCCTCTTCGGTAAGATGGTGAGTGAGAAACTGACGCTGAGTGATCCGCACGTTCATCCCATTTCTCTCGCCTGTCACCAGTCCACCCCATCAACTCCCCACAGCATAAAACCCTCATAACAGTTCATCCTCCCCCGGCCAAAGAGAAGCTCCTGAGCCATATGTAAACTACAGTCTCGTTTTCTTCTTCTTTCCTCTGTTTAATTATCCACTTCACTTCATTTTATTTTTCTCTTTTTCATTGGGTAAAGACAACTTTGCATTTGGGTAAATTAGTCTTTAGGGTCTAAGAATAAAGGAAGATGTTTCTCTTTGACATTTATTATCATGATGGAAATTCCCAAATGTGCCCTGAATCGCTGATATTTACTTCTTGTTACAAACAAGCTCAGACCTTTTCTCCCATTAAGCACCTAAGATAATCCCTCTTTCAGCCCAAATGATTCCTGTTGCTTTTTGATATAAAGTGTTGCTGGGAGAAGTAACTGCCAATGTTGAAAGCAAATAGTTGGCTTGCGAACTTGCTTGCTTAGAGTAAGTAGGTGGTGTGTGCTGTTGCAAAGAAACTCCTCTGCATTACACGCAGCTGCTACAAGTTGTACATTGTCACATATTTTTCCAGGATGTCCCTTCTCATCATTCTGGACTCACGGCTGGGTTTCAGTCTACGGCACTGCTCTTCAAATCTGAAAGTACCGCCTGGAGTTTTTCCTAGAGGATCGCTTCTCCTAATGAGAACTATAAATGGATTTTCTTTCCAGCCAAGTTTTGATAACCATATGAAAGCAGTGTCAATGAGAGCATGAAAATATATCTTTGCAAAGGTCTCAAAAACAATTTCATTCGGACCATCAGACCTGGCTCTACCCACACTGAAGGGGCAGGAAAGATCCCATTCTCACCCTGCAAGAATTAAACAAAAGCTCTGAGGCCATGTGTGGTCTTTTAAAGTAGTCGGATCATTTTCTTTCCATTCCCCACCTCCATCCCCACCCCCTTTATTTGATGTCTGCTCATATCTACTTCAACTATGGACTTGTTCTATTATGAAGACTTCTTTTATATTTATGTGTAAATATAGATGCTTGTTATACTGTATTTTGGAAATGGAAGTGCTTTTGTGTAAATTGAGAATCGGCTAAGAGTAATAGGTGGCTCTCACCAGACTAATGTGGTCTAGTGGATTTTGTGCCCTCACAGGAGTGGGAAACCATAAATCCTGTCACTCTAAACTGGTTTTCTGGCAAGGTCTAGACAACTAATGACATTTAATATGTTGTAGCTCACATGGGCACTTTAGGGATCACCACCAGCTTGTGAACCTGTTATAAAATTAAGGTTTATCTAATGTGTCAGCTGCTTTCAATAGCTATTTATTACCCACTGTTTGCATTAGCTGCTAGTTCCTAAATATGATCCAGACATGGCTGGTGGTAATTAACAAAAGCTGTTAGCCATTCTGTATTTCTCATGCGGTTCTTTATCCCAAGGCAGCCTCTTTCCAGTCAGGAAAAGCACGGGAGTTCTTAGAGGTCATACAGCCCGGCGGCCCCATTTCACAGAGCTGTTGTGGGAGCCGAAAGGAAGCTTGATTTTGAAAAATTAAGTAAAGATAGTATGTTAAACATTTATGCAGAGCCTTACCGTTTGCTTTCATCTGATCCTCAGAAAAATCCCACGAAGTAGGTAAGACAGTTGCTATGATTGTCCTGTGTTAGTTAGGGTAAAGGCCAAGCTACTATAACAGAGACAAACAATACAGTGGCTTAAAGAGCCAAGAAAGATATTTCTCATTCACATAACGGCATTGAAGTTGGTGGTATGGTTCTGCTCCACAAGGTCATTCAGGAATTCTGAGTCTTTCCCAGTTGTGTAGCTCTGCCATTCCCTCAGGCATTTCTACAGTCAACGCTGGGCGGCCGAGGACCCATCCCTGACAGAAAGGGAAAGATGGCACAGACGGAGTACACCCACCACTTTGAGACCTGGGCCCAGAGTGGCATGCGTCCCTTTCACTCATATTCCTTTGGAAAGAACATGGTAACACGGCCACCGCGACTGCTCAGATGCCAGGAAATGTGGGATAATGCACCCACCAAGAAGGGGGAATGGATTTTGGTGGATGACTAACCATTGCCACCACACCATTCTCATTGGACAGATAAGGGCACTGAAATTCACAGAGGCAGCTCACAACCAAGAATTAAGTAAATAAGTAGTTTCCCCTGAAAAATATTAAGTAATTTCAAGTGAGTTATAACAAAAAAAATAGCATGGTTAATGTATTAGTCAGGATTCTCCAGAGGAACAGACGTGTGTGTGTGCGTGTCTGTGTGTGTGTGTGTGTGTGTGTGTGTAGATAGATAGAGAGATGGAGATGGAGATGGAGATGGAGGGAGAGAGAGAGAGGAAGAGGATAATATTAAAGAATTTACTCCCATGATTACAGAGTCTGGCATAGTCCAAAATCTTCAGGGTAGGCTGGCAGGCTGGAGACCCAGGGAAGACCCAATGTTGCAGTCCAGCTCCAAAACCTGGCAGCTGGCAAAATTCGCTCTTTTGTGTGTGTGGGGG
>NW_006300376.1:2308554-2320485 GCF_000327345.1 Myotis davidii | reverse complement strand
GGGGGGGGAGGGGCGGTTGTCAGTGTTTGTTCTGTTAAGGCCTTCAACTGATCGGATGAGGCCCACTCACATTACAGAGGGCAATCTGCTTTACTCAAAGTCCACCAGTTTAAATGTTAATGTCATCCAGAAAACACCCTCACAAAAACATTCGGAGTAATGGTTCACCAGATATTCCAGCACCATGGCCCAGCCTGATGGACACATGAAATTAGTTGTCACGTTCAACAACTCATCACCCCTCAAAAATCTTTTAGCTCCCTGATTATATGAGATGTGCCTGGTAGCTAACTGCAACTCTGCCAGTAACATTAAGATCTCTGATTATCAGCTCACCCCACAACATCAACAAAGGAAAGAGTATCATTATTCCCTTCACAGTGAGAACATAGCAGGGAGTAACAATACATGTGACCATGTGAAGATCTTAAAATTTTTGTGTGCCACCAGTGCACTATTTCCCACAGACCACTCAGTCTTCTCCTCAGGAGTCCTCCAGACATCACTTTTACTAGTAAACCAGGGAAAAGGAAAGAGATGGGAGTAGCAGAAGGAAAGAAGGTGGGGGTGAGTTACTGAACACTTATCTGCTATCCCTCTGTCATCCTTCCAAATGCTCTCTCTAGGAACACTGCATTGCACCAAGCATTATTCTCATCAAATATTTACTGTCTTGTCCCAGCTGGTGTGGCTCAGTTGTTGAGCATCGACCTATGAACCAGAACAGGGTTCGATTCCTAGTTAGGGCACATGCCTGGGTTGCAGGCTTGATCCCCAGTGTAGGGTGTGCAGGAGGCAGCTTATCAATGATTCTCTCTCCTCATTGATGTTTCTGTCTCTCTCTTCCTCGCCCTTTCTCTCTGAAATCAATAAAAATATATTTTAAAAAATAAAAATAAATGTCCTGTCTGGTACTGAAGTAGATGCTCTCTCCAGCTAAGGTATAAATACCAGCTAAAGCAGACTCCCAACTAGAGTGCTCAAAAGCATTAGCTACCAGGTGTTTCATGAACCAAACAAACAGGGATGATTTCAAAAATCAATGTCAACAATTTGTAGTCATTTCTGAAAAAAATTACTTCCCATCTGCACACCGCATAGTGTTCTGGAAAGTGGCACAGAAAGTGGAAAACGGTGTGCTCTGCTCTGCCAGCAAAATGCTGAGCCCTGCACCCCCTCAGGGTCTAGGGCTACTTGGCTTGATGTGAATACCTGCACAGCCTTGGGGTTGGGCCCTCCTCCTAACCTGTGTTAGCGCTCTGCGCACTCCACCCCCAACAACCTCGGGTTCTCCTTCCATCATTGTTATTTTCTTTATAATCATCAAACTAGTTTAACGACTGAGTCTTCATTGTTTCTAATCTGACTGATTATTAGGGGACCTAGAAAATGACAGCTTATCCTATTAGCTCATCCTCTTTTCACATATGAAGTAGATTTTTTTTCTCCAAGATTTGCAAGATACAACCATGACCGGCATACTCAGTGGTTAGAACATCAGCCCACGCACCAAAGGATCTCAGGTTCGATTCCAATCAAGGGTATGTACCTGGGTTGCAAGTTTGATCCCCATGTGCTGGAGGTAACCAATCCATGTGTCTCTCTCTTCTCTCTCTCTCTCTCTTCGAGTCAAAAAGTTTGCCTACCCCTGGATTAGAGTGTTGGCCCCAGGCCTGAAAGGTCACAGGTTTGATTCCAGTCAAGGGCACACACCTTGGTTGCAGGTTCCCCGGCCCTGGTCGGAACGAGTGTGGGAGGCAACCAATTGATGTGTCTCTCTCACATCCATGTTTCTCTCTCTCTCTTCTTCTCTCTCCCATCCCTTCCACTTTCTCTAAAAATCAATGGAAAAACATCCTTGGGTGAGGATTAACAAAAAAGGAAACAAAAAAAACACACCAAGATTTATAAGATACAGATTTTATTATTAGTATACCCAAAATAATATAATATCTATGAATCTAAAAATAATAACAAAGCTATGTGTGCATATAAGACTAAGTTATTTGGATGATTACTACTGACCTTCTATTTTTAATATTAATAATGGTGTCAAATAATTTAAACATCAAAAAGAATAAAAAGGTATACAGTGAAAAGTCTCCTATTTCCCCAACCTGCTATTGGGTGGTTGTTTATTTTTCTTATTGATTTGTATAAATAAATATGTTAAGGAGGTTATCTGAGACATAAGTTACAAATATTTTTCCATCTTCTTATGTAGTTTTCATGCAAAAATTTTAGTGTAGTTGAACCTATGGTTTTAAAATAATTTTATTTAATAGTTAGAGAGGTTTTGTCTATTTTGAGGTGTTAAAATAATTTTCTCATGTTTTTTAAATATTGTTATTCTTTATTTTTTAACATTTAAATCTTTGATCTTTTTAAAGAAGTAGGAGGTATAGATAGATACCCATCTCTTTTCTGCCAGAGAGCTCCCCTGTTGTCTCAAACACTGATGACTAGATTTCTTCTGTGAGCTTTATTTAAACAATGACAACATAGGTCAGAGAATCAAAAACCTCTGGGCCAAAATCTGGCCCATAGCCTGTTTTTAATAAACAAAAAACACAGCCACTGCCCTGGCCAGTGGCTCAGCTGGTTGGAGCATCGTCCCATACATCAAACAGTTGCTGGTTCTATTCTGGTCAGGGCACATTCCTAGGTTTCAGGTTCAATCCACGGTCAGTGTGTGTATAGGAGGCAACTGGTTGATGTTTCTCTCTCATATTGATGTTTCTCTCTCTCTCTCTCTCTCTCTCTCTCTCTCTCTCTCTCTCTCTCCTCCTTTCTCTCTCTCTCTCCAAATCAATTTAAAAAAACATGTCCTCGGGTAAGGATTAAAAAAACAAACCAGCTACACCCATTCATTTCTATGGCTGCTTTTGCAGAGGCGGTAGAGTAGTTGCAACAGAGCCTGCATGGCCCACGAAGCCTAAAATATTTAACTTTCTGGCTCTTTACAGGAAAAAGTTTGCTAACTTTTGATATAAAGAAAAGACAAGAAAAAGAGGAGAAGGAAGAAGAAAAGGAAGAGGAGAAGGAGGAAGAGTAGGATGAAAAAAGGAGAAGACATTCAGAAAATAAAATTTTTTTGGAATAAACTGTGCAGAGAAAAAATATTCATTAGGAGAAAAAAATTGAACTAAAATTGTGGGTTTATTTTCCTTTTTTATAATCTTGGTAGAAACTGAGGCGTTCTACTTTGGTTTTATACTGTGGTCCACTTCACAAAGACCCTCAAGTCTGTCATTCTTTCTTCTATCAAGTGAGGCTCACATGTTTAATGAGGTGTGGGGAGCTCTCAGGGGACCCCTTGGAATGTGGAAAGCTGGGGTTCTTTTTTTAACACATCCCTTTGGAATATTATGTGCTACAACCTTTTGAATCTCCTTTCTTATAGGATTGACAAGAAACCCTTCTAAATTGGTTTTTATTATTATTATTTTTAAATGTGTTATATAGAACCCAAAGGATTGTTTTCTCAAGAAAGTATACTGTTTCTTCCTTCTAAATATATATATATTTGATTTTTTACAGAGAAGAAGGGAGAGAGATAGAGGGTTAGAAACATCGATGAGAGAGAAACATCAATCAGCTGCCTCCTGCACATTTCCTACTGGGGATGTGCCCACAACCAAGGTACATGCCCTTGACTGGAATCGAACCTGGGACCTTTCAGTCCGCAGGCCGACGCTCTCCACTGAGCCAAACTGGTTTCAGCATGTTTCTTCCTTCTAAATATTGAATAAAGGGAATTTACACTCCAGTGTCTCAGTGGATCACATGAGGAGTTTAATGCTGCAGCTGTTTCCCCTTCTTTTCTCAGACACCAAAGCTTTCTACAAGTTACTCACTAATCTCATTAGTCCCATTCCAGTCATCCTAAACATACTTCAACCTCTCTGAGGTCGTTATGAAGCATCAATTATTAAAAGGCAAAAATTAAATTGACCTGCATACAGAGAAAAAGTACAATAGGGAGCATAGAATAAAGTTATCTATATATATAAAAGGCTAATATGCTAAGTGTCCGACCATCTGGGTAATGATGTCATGTAGCAAGGCCTGGCTACCTCTCCCTAGCAACTAGCTAGCCACCTTGCAGTTTCTTCAGCTCAGAAACATGACTTGCTTTATAGCCAGGTGCAAACATTTCACACTTTAACCAAATGTTTGTGAAACATTTTCATGAGCCTCATCTCATTTGATCCTCATAGAAGTCCTGGAGTAAGTAGATGGGAGACTTGGTAGAATTCTATTTTCTTTTCACTAGCCCAAAAACAGAGATTTAGAAAGTTTAGAAACTTGACCTGACTGAAAAGAAGAAATGGTGGAACTTGAAAATGACTTCAGGTTTTCTCACTGTGCAAAATATAGTCAAACACTGCTGCAGTTAAATATTTTACCCTTTTTTCTCCCTGCATGATCTACAATAATAATTTGCTTTGTGTTGATATTTACTGCTGTGTTGCTGACAATTACCTGAAAGAGAAGGGTGCTTCGCTGGGCTGGAAAAAGTTGAGCTAAATCAGAAAGCAGGTCTAATTAAGCAAGTTTATTCTATATCTATAAAAGGCTAAGTTGACTTACACATACGCAACACATATAAAGCTCTCACTGGGGCCAATCGCACGCATGTGTTTCGATCTGTCATTGACGATCGTGAATTTGGTTGACACTTCTATTATAGAGAAAGGGCAAATAGCGATATTAAAATATTTCTTCTAATTAATTTCCTTTTAATGTGCATGAATTTGTGCACTGGGCCTCTAGTTTTTATATAATAGCTATCCTGCAATGATTAACATGCTTCACAAATATGAATTTACTTTATATTATTATAATGTCAGTCTTATGTCCAGTTCTACAGTTCAAAATTTAAGAAGCACATACAGAACTTAAAGAGTGTCCACACTTATTAGAACATTCGAAATGAACATTATATGAATAAAATTATATTTTTCAATATAATATAATCTTTATACATCATTCTACTTGAGTCTTAGAATAAACAATGGGTATGACTATATCCATTTCATAGATGAGGAAACTGAGTCACATAATTTACTTCATTTTTATTTAAATTTATTTATTCTTTCTTATATACTTAAAACATTCACATTACTCAAAATTCAAAAGGTACAGAGAAGTGTACAATGAACAACCCCCCTCCACCTCTCACCTCCCCCAGCTACCCAGTTTCCCTTCTTGAAGGCAGTTCTGTTTCTACATAATGTCCTGGAGATATTTTATGTTTGTGCAAACATACATACCTATACATGGTTTTCTTCTGTTTTACATAAATATCTTAATATATACATTTGGTCTGATCCTAGCATTTTTTTTCTTTTAATGATATAGTCTAGAGATCTTTCATATAAGTACATAGTGAACTTTCTCTTACTTATGGTCTCCTAGTATTTGATTGCATAAATTTATAATTTATTTAAACAGCTTTATATTGATTAAATTGTTGGTTGTGTCCAATCTTTTTTGAATGAGTAACCTTATGCATGTGTTGTTTACACATGTGCAAATGTATCTGTTGGAAAACTTCTATGTTGGAATGGTTGGGTGAGAAAATACATGCATTTAAAATTTTGAAAAGTATTATAACCTTTTCCTCCATAATATTGGACAGAGATTTTAGGTGACTTAACCAAGATTGAAGAGCAAATATTTAGTGGATTTAAAGTTGGAACAAATGTTTCCTAACCAGAAAATGGAAACTATGAAGAAAGACACTTTTGGGGGACACTAACTCTTTGGGAAATATAATTAATTGGATCATTTTCAAGAGGAGAAAAGGAGGAGTTGCCCCTCTTGCCTACTCCATCCTTCTCCAGTGCTTCTTTGTACTTGTCCCATGAACCCAAGGGCCCAGTGAACTAACCCCACCCAGCAAGCTTAGATAGGTTTACCTCTGGTTAGCCGGGGCCCATCAGCCTCATAGACTACTGAGATGAGGCTCCTCTGCCTGTACTGAATATTTGAAAAAGTTAAAATGGTTTACCTCAAAAAGTAGAAAGCTAGGAAGAAAGGAGGAAAGAAGTGATAAAGGTCTTCAAACATATTGTTCTCCTGGCAGAATGTAGCCTCACTTCAAAAGCTCGCTTTGTGGGTCACTGTCCGTGGTGCTGACAACATCCCCATGGGTTGAGGCAGGATTGCTTTTCCTATTCTGGGGGCATTAAGGAAGCCCATGCAACCCTTCCAGGAAACTCTAAAGAAGAAGAGAGAAATGGAACAATTGGCAGAAACAAGAGAAGTGAGAAGAACAAGGGATGCTTACATAGGAAGAATGTGCGGTTGGATGGAGCAGGAAGAGGGATTGGTATGATTTGATACTGTTTACAAATCATAGATACTAAAAGATAATCCTGCCTCTTTTGTGATAGGGGAGGGACATATGCACATTGCCTTCTGCATTCCATTAATATGTGCATATATCTCCTGAGAAAGTAAAACAAAAAAAATGAAGGTTATAGAAAGGAACAGGGGCGAGTTATCATGTGGAATTTCATCTTTTCTTAATCCTCATCTGAGGATGTGTTTATTGATTTGTGAAAGAGAGAGAGCGAGAGAGAGAGAGAGAGAGAGAGAGAGAGAGAGAGAGAGAGAGAAACATGTACAGGAGGTAAGCACCCAGACTGGGGAGCAAACCTGAAACCTAGTATGTGCCCTGATCAAGAATCAAACATGCAACCTTTTGGTGTTGGGGGGAACTCTCCAACCAACTGAGCCAGCTGGCCAGGGCTCATGTAGAATTTCTTAAGTAGGCAATTTTAGAAGTAAAATGGATTGTTATCTGCCTCAGCTGATTTAACTATAATCCTGCCAGAGACTAGGAATATACTAGATCACCTCCTGAGATCCTCACAATATTTGAAGTTGGGACTTCAATGAAAACATTCATCCTACTCCTGCTCTTTATCTCTGTTTGAGCTTCAGGGCAGCCTAGATTTAAACTAAAGTAACATCACAGGCCACACTGATTATTTTTGTCTTATCTAAAGTCAGTTGCCTTCAAGTGTTGTGAAATGTTAATAACTTTCTCAACTTGTCAGTTTTTTCCCTAGCATAGCAGCATAAAAGTGTAATACAGAACAAATATTCAATAAATTCCATTCATTCTTCATAGCTGCACTGGAATTGAACAATCTTCCATTCACATATTTAAGCCTGAAAAATATGTATGTCTTGGTGCAAAAAGAAAAAGAAGTCCTTGGACTTATGTAAAGTTTGAGTATAAAAAGATAAAGTTTTTTACATTTCTATACTTGGTGGGTTTTTTTTCATTTTTAAATGCTGGATTTTCAAATTGGAGGGAATACATAACATTGGGCATTAGGCCAAGAGTCCGAAAGTACTAGAATGCATTTTCCAATATTTTAATGGCCTCACTGGCAATGCAGTTGGCCTTGTGTGCTTGGCTGTGATTATAATCATGCTACTGTAGGGACACTCAGGATCTGAGCTCTCTGGATTTGGGTAGCTCTTGTCTATGAGAAGTCAAAACAACATCGAGAGGTCAGGTCACTGGACAGAGTCTCTAGTGTATCTGTCTCTACAAGGGGTGAGATTTCCCCACAGGTCACTGGAAAAGGAACCTATTCTCCCCAAAGATTATCTGATTCTGCCTGTGGGTATTGGCTTTTCTAACCCATCTTATAGTCCAAGTTTAGAGACTATCTTCAAGTTTTACATCAAATTTCTCTACTCCAGGGGTGTGACTCAGATCCCATCTAAATCCATTTGAGAAGAGAAAACATTAAAGGAAAGAGTATCATTGATTTTCAACATGTATTTTTCCTTACACACAGCTAGCACAGTGATCACTGCTCAGCACACCACAGCGATCCTCTGCCAAGGCGTGGGTGGCAGGCAGAGAGGTGTGACCTGCTGCTCCATCCAGAGAAACATCAAATTGGGGCCTTTATAAAGCTCCCCAGGTTTCCATGTCCTCTTGGCTAGATAGCTTCCATGGGCAATTAAGTAAGCTCTATAAAACAACTAAAAAAATATGAATACATGAATTTGGGGCGGGGGGGGGGCGGAATTCAATGACCATGCTAAATTACAAAATGTAGATCATATTTTGGTAGTTATAAAACTACAACTACTTAGAGAAACATTGAAACAAGAATACTCCATGAGAGTTTTCTTGAAGTGAAAGTGTAAATTAAATATAATATTCATTTTCCTTTTTTAAAATAAAGTTTAGCCCTGGCCAAGTGTCTCAGTTGGTTGGAGCATCGTCCCAGACACCAAAATGTTGTGGGTCTACCAGTAATTCCCATTCAGGACACATACCTAAGTTTCAGGTTAGATTCCCAGTCAATGCATGTAAGGGAGGCAGACGATTAATGTTTGTCTCTCACATCAATGTTTCTCTCTCTCTCAAAATCAAGGGAGGAAAAAAGCATATCCTTGAGTGATGATTAAAATAATACTAATACTAGTAAAGTTTAAAGATAGAAACAGTTTAAAGAGTAAGAATAAAATGAACATTCTTGTACTGCAACCTCACCTTGGAGGCCACCTACTAGTACATGACTCTCCAAAGGTTACCACCTCTGTATTTTATAATAATAATTCTCCCACTGGTCTTAATAGTTTAATCTCATATTGTTAAGTTTGCCTGGTTATAAATTTTGTCTCTGACATTTTTTTTCACCTTAATCTCATGTTCAAGGGATTCATCTCTACCATGGTGTGTAGCCATAGTTCCACTGTTCCTATTGCTGCACAGTATTCCAGTGTAGACTAAACATACATTTGATTCTTTTTCTTCTAATGTGTAGTGGCTATTTTTAGTTATTTGCTATACCACATCAAATTTAGAATCAGCTTGTAAATTTCTTTAAAAAAATAACACACATCCCTATTGGGTTTTTGATCAGAATCTACAGATCAATTTTGTATGAATTGACATCTTTGTACTATTAAGCATTTTTATCTGGGAACATAATATTCCTCCCCCGTATTTAGGTTTTAATATCTTTCAGGAAAATTTTATGATCTGGTACATAAAACCTTTATTTGTAATTGCTGTGTGAAATGCCTTTTTGTGCTGCATCCTATGTTGCTGGCAATAATAACAACTGTAGTCATAATGTTGGTGATGACAGTAACTAGCAGGTACTGTACATTCACTCATGCCAGACATGGGTCCATACGAACTAGCCTTACACTGTGCACTCCACGGCCCTGCGATGGTAAATTACATACCCAACAGTACACACTAATAACTGGTGAAGTCAGGATTGAAGAAGGGAAGTCTGGCTGCAGGGTACATGCTCTTAACCACAAGCTCTGTTCTTTCATGCACTCTTGTATGCGTTCCCTAAGCCTGCTATGACAAGTCACCACACACTTGGTGGCTTTAACACAGCATGGATTTATTCTCTCAGAATGTGGAAAGCTGGAAATGCAAGCTTCAGCAGGTGCTCCCTTGGGGGCTCTAAGGAAGGATTCTTCCTTGCCTCTTCCAGCTTCTGGTGGCTTCCCCAGCATTTTGGGGCTTGTGGCTTCATCACTCCAATCTTTATATTGCCTTCTCATCTACGTATCTAATCTCCACCTACCTTCCTCTTATCATTGGATTTAAAACTTAACTTAATCACATCTTTTACCACATTCTGTATAATAAAAGCATAGTATGCAAATTGTCCCCTCGACCAGCAGATTATCTGGGAGTTTGACAGGGGACAGGCTGGCTGGGGGAGGAGGGAGGGAGTACCCAGCTGGCAGCCGGCAGCTGCTAGGGACCCTACCAGTGCATGAATTTCATGCACGGGCCTCTAGTAGTAATATAATATTTAATCTTTTACTATATAAGATAATATTACAGGTTCAAGATATAAGGATGTGGACATATCTTTTGGAAATCACCATTCAACGCCTGACAATGCTTTAGAAAATCAACTAACTCATGTGTACAGCAACCTGGCTGTCTTTTCTGATCCATTTAATAGATAGGTGTCAACTCTTTTGATCACCAACAACAATGTTTACTGAGTGTTCACTAGATCAATATGATGATAGTGGGGATCAACAGGATGAATAAAACATAGCTATTGCCCTCTCAAAAGCATAGTAATTGGAACATGGTTAGTCTATATGAAAAACAGAACCATTAAGTGAAATGGAACAAGGTCATGATTACCTTTGTGGACTCAGACTTTGTTCAGAATTGCCTTTCTTCTGACCCTAAAATGTGGACATGCTGTATCCACCCAGATGGGCTATGAAGTCACGATTCCCCACTCTCCTCTTGTTTTTCCCCTTGTTTTGAACCACTTTTCAATGTCCAGTCTCTGGTCTGAGTCATGAGCAATGTGATATTAGAGGTAAATGGTAAAGCAAGAGCAGATCTGAAGCTTGCAGCAGGACAGCTACTCTTGTTCTGCTGCTCTCTCCATCTGACAGACTTCCTGCTCCTCATCAGCAGAGATTACTGTGGACACGGTAGCTACATTAGAAAGGATAATCTATAAACCCACAAATCTGTGCCTGTGTAAACTGGCCAGAAACTTTTCCCAGAAGCTGATTGCCAGGCTGGGAATTCAAAGGAACATAAGACAAATAAATAACACATTATTTTCTCCTCCAAGAAAATACGTTTTTAGAAAATACAGCATGAAATTTGAGTTAAAGAGACATTTTGTGCCTGACTTTCAGTTGTTTACAGACAATTTTACTGTCATCTATAAATATCCCCAAGTCCTGTGATTTTAGTTCATTGTTATTTTCTTCTTTTTGAATAACTGCCTTTTCTACAATAAATATGTATTATGTTCAGTGATAATTTTAAAAATATAATGTTTAGTCTAATTTAAAAATACATTAACATGGGACCATTCTGTCACTGTCATGGCAGTCTACAGAAACCATGTGACCAAATGATGCTAGTCACACCTGTGAGCAGGCAGGAGGGGGACCCAGAACCACGGGGGATGTCACATAAGGTCAATCTCTGAAATTGAAAATAGTAAAATTCTACAAAAACAATGTCATATACAGAAATATCACTGGTCAATGTATTATTGGTGGGGAGATTGGACTATCTCCCAAGCTGTTTCTCAAATAATAGGCAATTATGTCTCCAGAAGACCTGAGCTGACAAAGAACTCAGACAAGGATTAGAGGGGCTCCCCGCAAGCCCCCTCCCCCAACTCCCTGCTATTCTCATGTTTTCCTGAGTTTGTGTTATCATCTCTCTCTTCAATGAGTTTCTTTGCAGGAATCTTCTTTGGCCATTTATCGATGAACCAGGTGGACACTTTAGCTAAATTAGAAAGCATAATCTATAAACCCACAAATCTGTGCCTGTGTAAACTGATCAACATGCACTAGGGGGCCTGGCTGGTGTGGCTCAGTGGTTGAGCGTTGACACAGGAACCAAGAGGTCACTGGTTCGATTTCCAGTCAGGACACATACCCGGGTTGTGGCCTCGATCCGCATGCGGCGGGGCAGGGGGTGGGGGGCAGTCAATAGATAATGTTTCTCTCATTGATGCTTCTGTCTCTCTAGCCCCTCTTTCTTCTGCTCTCTAAAAATCAATGAAAACATTTTTTAAATGCACTGGAGGGCAACAAGAGGATACCACCACCCACCCGGTGGGTTGGGGCCCTGACATGGGTGCACTTTCCTGGGAACACCTCATGACAAGGGCAGCATCACTCTAACTCCACATGAGTGAGAGGGCCTGAAATCAAACTGTGTGTTGAATTACATAAGACATGATTCCTTTATGTTTTTTATTAAAATAAACATAAATAAAAATAAAATAAAATAAACATAAATAAATATTTGAATATTTCCTTCTCACTCTCTGAAAAATTATCAGCACTCCACCTCCCAACCCATGCCCCAGTCATCTGAATGGAGTTAAGACCAAAGACATGAAAGAAAAAGAATATGTA
>NW_006300376.1:2300966-2308543 GCF_000327345.1 Myotis davidii | reverse complement strand
GAAACTTGTAGACAGGAGGAAGCTGAAGACTCATTTACATGTGATAATATAGTCACCCACTGGTGCAGAAAATCCTTGGCCAAACCAAACCTAAAATAAATAAGCCACACATCAGCACACATATAACCTAGCCCCAACTGTATCAGCCACACAAAAATGCATAAACCTCTTAATTTGATCAGGTTCCTTGCACAGAATCACATCGCTGCTGTGAATTTTTATTACATGCTGAAATAGAATGTTCAGTAGTGAAAGATCACTAGTAGCATAATGATATCATACAACAGCAGCACAAAATTAAAATCCTACCAAATAATAACTGCATGGGAAACCCTGAACTACATGCTAATCACTTTAGGAACACATGCCTTTGCTGACTGAGATTTTCCTGGGCTTTCTGCTTCTCTGTGAGAGGGTGTTGATAGGGAGGCTGATGCAGCTCATCTGAGGGAGCCACTGCCAAAGGGTTTGTTCACCTTTCCAGGTCTCATGGCCACACCCAAACAAAGATCCTGGACACACTGAAGAGTTGGTGGTGTGGTTTGAAATCTGGGGAGACTTCTCTCCAATTCATGACCCTGAAAGCACCCCTAAAGAGGTCTTGGAGGCCGGTCCTTGGGGACTCAGGGAATGTTTTGGACTTTTAGAACTAAATAGCTCCTTATGCTACTGTCAGTGAGGCCAGCACACATATGAATTGGGGAAACTAGCCCTTCATCTGTCATGGTACCTGAAATGTCACCATTTTATAACCTCCTTTTGGCTCTGGAGAATTGCCTGCTGTTTTATCCTGGACTGAAACATTGCATCTTAATTACATATTGCTTTTCATCTGAACTTGGTAAGAGCAAGATCTGGTGGAAAGAATTTCTGCGGGACTTGAACGTGAGTTAGACACCCAGGAATGGTAGAGTATGGAAGTAGAAAGACAATCCCTGAAAGGGAAACCGGGAGTTCTAGCAAACTCTCATACACACAATTCTCTTTCATTTTTCTTTATGCTCAGGTCTCCCTCTTCTTCCCTCTGCATCCTTTCTAGATTCCTGTCTTCAATATCACTAATTCTTCCTCCATTTGGTTGGCTCAGTTTTCTATGCTCAGTAGTTCACTCAGGTCGGGGAGAGGTGGTGGCAAGGGTAGAGAAGGGTAATGGTCCTTGCAGCATAACTGAAATAACGTAGTCTCAGCAAGCCAGAGGAGACCCCGCAGGGAGCCAACAACCTCTGTTACCCATGTTAGCTTGTGGCCTCCTCTCTAATGTGATTGATGGGTTAGTCTCTGTGTTCCTTCTTGTTTCTCACTCCCTTCCCTTTGCCCACCTTCTCCTCTCCATCCCTGGGTGTAACCTCAGGGGAAGGGCCTTCCTGGTTCTGAGCATCTGAGGAAGAAATGAATGTGACTGGGAATTGATTGGTCTTGTGTTAAGTCCTCAAGTCTCTAAGGTATCTTCCAGAGAAGGACTCTGCCTCCACGGGGTGTGGCTTTTGAGTGATTTGGTTCCGCTTCCAGAGATTTGGAGGAGACTCACTAAACCAGGAGATGCGTGTGTTACTCAGTAGACTGCTTAAGATGCATCTGTAATTTGTTGGACTTTGTTTTGAAATTGCGACAGCACTGAAAGCTAGTTGCTAGATGTTTGGGTATTAAATATAGATACTGCTTAACAACACAAATACTTGGCTCCGCAAATGTGTTTGATTTGTTGGGATACACCTGCTGAGCTCTACAGATCCTAGACAACAACATCATGTACCTGGTATGTTATAAACCAAAATCAACAAAGAAGCCATAATAAATATATTTAATGGGGGCAGTCCTTACCCAGTCATTCCAAGTGATATATTTGCATATATATAATATAGTTGAACAGGAAGCAGAGATCTTAGATTCTAGTTGTTACTTTCCAAAGACTTATTATGATCTCTCAAAAAGCCACTTGCTGCCATGAAAGGGCGTTGACTTGGTGTTAGGTCAGGTATCAGTTCTTGCTCAGTGACATACTAAACTGTGTGACTGTGAGCAAGTTATTTAACCTCTCTGAACATGTCTGTTTCCTCCTCTGTAGAACACATTGGTGAGAGCATTGAACGGGTAACGTAATTAAGATTCCTAACGACCTCTTCTAACAGGTACTTGCTGTGGACTGAATATTATGCTTCCCAAATTCGTATGTTGAATCCCTAATCCCTGATGGGATGGTATTTGGAGATGGAGGCTTTGGGGAGGTAATTAGGTCATGAGAATAGAGCCCTGAATGGTATCAGTCCCTGTTGGAGGAGGTCACCAAGAGGATGTGGTAACCAGTTGACCCTTGCACTCGACCTGTCCTTGGAATGTTCACTCTGTCTGCCATCTCCACAGTGGGAGCTCCTCCAAAGGCACCGCCTTGAGAGAGTAAATGTTCCTGGTTCCATATGGATGGTGTACAGATAGAGGCCTTATGTAAACTTTTAAGATTTGGTGGGTGGGTGGGAAGATCTACTTTTCTTGTGGCCACCCAAGACTAAGTAAGTTCCCTTGCTTTTAAAACTGCCACCTACCACTCTGGGAAGAAAGTGGTCTGCTTCTTTCTTCAGTCTTTTCTTGCCCTGCATGAAAAGTATCTTATAAGAAAGATACGAGGCAGATGATCTCTCTCTCTCCACCAGGTGAGGACACAGTGAGAAGGCAGCTGTCTGCAAACCAGGAAGAGGGATCTAACTAGGAACCAAATTGGCCAGCACTTTGATACTGGATTTCCCAGCCTCTAGAATTATGAGAAATAAATGTTTGTTGTTCAAGCCACTCAGTGTATGATATTTTGTTATAGAAGCCTAAGCTGACCAAGACAGTACTACATAACAATATTGCAGAACAATATTTTTTGAAATCTTACATCCTAAGTATAAAAATTGATGCAATTATCTTATGTTAAGCATTATAAGTAGAATGCAGCATTAGATTTAGATTAACAGATTAGCATACCAGCCCAAGTAGAGTTCATTTTTAAAATGTAAAGATGTTTCAACGTATGGATTCTATTAATAAAATTCATCATTGTAATTTTTAAAGGTGAAAAATCACATCACCTCAAGAAATTCCAAAAGAAGCATTTTTTTAAAATTCCACAGCAAAAAAATAAAATAAAATAAAATTCCACAGCAATTGCCAATTTAAAACCCCTTTTTGAAACATCGATACACGAATGTTCTAAACATGACAAATTATGTATTTATAGTAGTGTGACATTTAATAATAAAATATAAGAAGAATCATTTCCATAAATATAATGAACAAAGCAAGGTGATTTATTATTTAATCTTGTGGAAGTGCTAGCCAAAATGATTAGAAAAGGGGAAAGAAGGTATAAAATATTGGGAGTAAAGAGACAATGCCTGAAAAATCTGACTGGCTGAAACACAAAGGTTTTAGAACCACTAGAGAGTTTTATTAGGTGGTCAGATTAATGTAAAAACACAATGTTTCTCAATTATGCCTCAATAAAGCTACATTTAAAAAATGAAACTTTTTTATATGTTGAAAATAACCAGGGAAAAATAAAATAAAAAAGGTACTATTCACAATAGAGACAAAATGCATAAAACACTTAAATAAGTAGTATGTAAATTAAATAAGAAAACTAGTGCCTGGCCAGTGGTTGAGCATTGATCTATGAACCAGGCGGTCATGTTTTGATTCCCCAGGTTGCCAATGATTCTCTCTCATTGTAGATGTTTCTGTCTCTCTCTCTCCTCTCCCTTCCTCTCTAAAATCAATTTAAAAAAAATTTTTTTAAAGGAAACTATAGATCAACCAAAGGACTTGTATGCATGCATATAAGCATAACCAATGGACATAAGACACTGGGGGATAGGGGAGGCTAGGGGACTGTCTTGGGCGGGGGGAAAAAATGGATACATATGTAATACCCTTTGTAATAAAAAATAAAATTAAAAAAAATAAAAATAAATAAAAAAATAAAGGAAACTATAAACCACCAAGGAAACTGAAGAAAATATAAATAAATAAAGAGAAATGCCTTGCTCACACATATGTGCTGCACATCTAACTTTGTTGTCCTTGTTGGCACTGTTACTGTCTTTGCCCAACACCCAACCCCCAAACCCCTGTTTCTGGAACAGCTACTGGTTCCCTTTCTGTCTCACTCTGTGTAAGCTTTCTGGGACTGTCACCCAACATATCCTGCCCTTGCCCTGGCTGAGTAGCTCAATTAATTAGAGCATTGTCCCAATAAGTCAAGATTGAAGGTTTAATCCCCAGTCACAGGGTACATACAAGAATCAACCAATGAATTCATAAATAAGTGGAACAACAAATCTTTCTCTCTCTCTCTCTCTCTCTCTCTCTCTCTCTCTCTCTCTCTCTCTCTCTCCCGTCTCTCAAATTGGTAAATTTTAAAAAAAAAATTTCTAAGTATCCTGCCCTCCTCCAGCCAAGGGGTAGACAAACTACTCAAGCGAGGATGATTAAATTTTCTTTCAGAATCTGAAATTTGAGCAAAAATGCTCAAATGCCTCAAAGATGGAAAGCTGGTCCAGCTGAGGAATGTGACAGAGTTGCATTAAGCCGGTCCCAGACCCCTGTGTGTGCTCTGATTCTTTTTACCCCCAGATCTAGTCCTTCAGCTTCCCTTCACATCTATGAGCCACCCAAATCCTTTTAGATCTGCCTTTATCTTTTTCTTAAAATCAGCAAAAGTCTGTTTCTAATTTTATTCAAAGGACTGTAATGGAATATAAATGAAAGACAGTATTACAAAGATGTCAATTACCTCTAAATTAATCTACACATAATACAATACAAATCAAAGCCATAATGGAAATGAAACAAATAGTTTTAAAGTTCATCTTGTAAAGTGGTATTCAACCTTGGCTTGCATGTTAGAATCATTTGGGAGCTTTTAAAACTCTCTGTTTCCAGGCTGCACCCAGAGCAGTTAAACCAGGACCTCTGGGAGTGGGACAAAGTTATCAGAGTTTATTAAAGCTCCTGAGTGATGATGATGTGCTGCCAAGGTTGAGAATTAATTCTCTAGAAGAATAAACACATAAGACCAGCAAGAAATTTCCAGGGAGGAGGAAAGAAAAACAAGCAGGCTTGTCCCTCAGCAACTGAAACATATTATGAAACTATAGTGATTAAAACAGTGTTGTGCTAGCACACGAATTGACAGACCCATTAATGGAACAAAATACATACTCCAAAAAAATGTCAAACTGAACAATTTAAAACAGAATAAAGATGGCATTTAAAATCATTGGGGGAAAGATGGACTACTCCATACTGTTGTGACAAGGAGCTAACCATTGGAGGGGCGGGGGGCGAATAAAGCCATTAAAATAAATTCTAGGTTAAATAAATGTTAAAATTTAAAAATGAAAATATATTTCTTTTGACTGTGTAGTATATATAATCCTATTTCGTAATAGAACCCCGGTTCTATTGGGAAACCACTCATCTGCAATTTTCAATCCATTTGCTTGGGGGTTAAAGTAAAAAGATGAAAAGAGCCCAAACAGAGTGGCTCAGTTGGCTGGAGCCACTGAAAGGTTGCCAGTTCGATTCTTGGTCAAGGCACCTATGGAAGGCAACTAGTCAAGGTTTTTCTCTCACATCCATGTCTCTCGATGTCTCTCTCTCATCATATCGACTGAAGGTTAAAAAAAAATTAAATTAAAATTAATTTTTTCAAGATGAACAGATATTAAATCTCAGTAGAAACTAAAGAATATAATAAAAACAATGAGATAGCACTTGTTGGCCATCATATTGACAAAATTAATTTTTTATTGGTAATATCCAGTCTTGGTTAGTGTGTGGGGATTAGAAACTCTCAGAGCATAAATTTCAGGAAACATTGCAAACATTATTCTTTTTTTAAAATATTTTATTGATTTCTACAGAGAGGAAGGGAGAGGGACAGAGAGCCAGAAACATCGATGAGAGAGAAACATCGATCAGCTGCCTCCTGCACACCTCCCACCAGGGATGTGCACGCAACCAAGGCACATGCCCCTGACTGGAATCAAACCTGGGACCCTTGAGTCCGCAGGCCAACGCTCCATCCACTGAGCCAAATCGGCCATGGCAAACATTATTCTTTTTATTTATTTAATTCTTTATTGTTTAAAGTATTACGTAAGTCTCCTTTTCCCCCCATTGACCTCTCCCCGGCCACTCCCACCCCCCAGCACATGCCCTCATCAAACGTAGATTCTTTTAATTCAACTTTTGGTAATATAATATAAGCTTATAATCAGCCACAATCCCAAAGATGTACATATAGAGATTTTATTGATCACAACTTTCTTTCCACAGTGAAAAACTAAAAAGCCAAATGTCTTTCAAGAGGATAATATATCTGTACATGTGTTGACATTAAAGAGTTCCATGACTGTTCACATTCATTAAAATAGCTGTTATTGCCCTAGCTGATTTGACTCAGTGGATAGAGCATCAGCCTGCGGACTGAAGGGTCCCAGGTTCGATTCCAGCCAAGGGCACATACCTGGGTTGCGGGCTCGATCCCCAGTGGGGAGCATGCAGGAGGCAGCCGATCAATGATTCTCTCTTAACATTGATGTTTCTATCTCTCTCTCCCTCTTCCTTCCTCTCTGAAATCAATAAAGAAATATTTTTTTAAAGTTTTAAAATAAATAAATAAATAAAATAGCTGTTATGAGAGAGAGAGAGAGAACAAGCATTGGCAATGATGTGAAAACAATTGAAACTCTTGGATACTTGGTGAGAGTGTAAAAATGATAAAGCCACTATGGAAAACAATACGGTTATTCCCCCAAAAATTAAACATAGAATTACCACATGATCCAGCATTCCCGCTTCCCCTTTGAGTATAAACTCAAAAGAAGTGAAAGCAGAAACTCTAACAGATATTTGTACACTGTGTTTTTAGCAGCATTATTTACAATGGTCAAAAGACAGGAGTGATTCAAGTGTCCATTATTGGATAAGCAAAATGTGGTAAATACACACAATGAAATATTATTCAGCCTTTCAAAGGAAGGATATGCTGACACATGTACAACATGGATAAGTCTTGAGAACATTATGTTACGTGAAATAAGCCAGTCAAAAAAGAAATAGAGGAAGATACAAACAAGAGGAAGCATATACCATGTTCATGGATTGGTAGAATCAATATCATTAAAACATCCACACTACCCAAAACAATCTACAGATTCAAAGCAATCCCTATTAAAATACCATCAGCCTATTTCACAGATCTAAAACAAAGACTCCAAAAATTTATGTGGAAACAAAAAAGTCCTCATATAGCAGCAGCAATCTTGAGAAAGAAAAACAAAGTTGGAAGGATCACAATACCATACCAATATCAAACTACACTACAAAGTCATTGTAATCAAAACAGTGTGGTACTGGCACAAGAACAGGCATATAGGACAGAGACCCCCGAAATGGGCCCATGCTAATATGGTCAATTAATATTTGACAAAAGAGGAAAAAGCATACAATGGGATAAAGACAGTCTATTCAAAAAATGATGTTGGGAAAATTTGGCAGGTACATGCAAAAAAAAAAAAAAAGAAACAAAACCA
>NW_006300376.1:2299181-2300485 GCF_000327345.1 Myotis davidii | reverse complement strand
TCATTTATCTAATTTAAACATCAGAATAATCTTGCTTCATAAAGAATAATGAAATTGCCTGGCTGGTGTGGCTCAATAATTGAGCGTCAATCCATGAACTAGGAGGTAGCAGTCCGATTCCAGTCAAGGGCACACGCCCAGGTTGAGAGCTTGATCCCCAGTGGGGGGACATGCAGGAGGTAGTCCATCAGTGGTTCTCTCTCATCATTGATCTATCTCACTCTCCCTTTCCCTCTTCTCTGAAATCAATAAAAATATATTTTTTTTAAAGTTGTGGTACATTTACACAATGGAATACTATGCAGCTGTAAAAAAAGGGGGCTCTCTTACCCTTTGAGATAGCATGGATGGATCTGGAGGTTATTATGCTAAGGGAAATAATCCAGTTAGAGGATGACAAGTATCACATGATCTCACTTTTATGTGGAATCTAATAAACAAAATAAACTGACAAACAAAATAGGTCCAGAGACATGGAAGCATGGAACAGACTGACAGATCTCAGAGGTAAGGGGGAGGTGTGGGAAGAAGGTAACCAAAGAACTTATATGCATACTAGAGACCTGGTGCATGAAATTTGTGCAAGGGGCTCCGCCCCCACTGCCACCATGGCTGCCTTGGCCCCCGCTGCTGGGATGGCCAGGGGCCTCTGTCTCAGCCCCTGCCCACTGCAGCAGCCGCCTCAGCCTTCATAACCCCAGCTTTGTCTTGAAGGTCATCCAGAAGAACATCCAGAAGGACATCCAGTCTAGCATATTATGCTTTTATTATTATAGATATGCATGACCCATGGACACAGACAATAGTTTGGTGAAGGCCTGGGGTGCGGCAGGAGCGGGGTGTAGGGAGGCAAATGGGGGAGAAGAGGGGGTGCATGTAATACCCTCAGCAATAACTATAAATTTTTTAAATGACTTTGAAAAACAGATTTTGAGATATGCAGCAAAGTGATTCTTCACAGTTGCTTTTATAATTTGTGATTATCAATCATTTTTATTTGTAATCATTTTTTTAAAGTAGGGAGTTTGTCTCAACAGTGTTTGAACGGAACAGACCCGGGGACTCCCCTTCTTGCAGCCTCCCACAACTCTCCCGCATCTCATCCAGTCACCACCTTCGGAACCACCTCCTAGACCAGCCAACACACCAGGTTTTTTCTAATTAACTCCTTATTGCCGAACAACCATGAGCTCCCAAATTCGTCAGAATTATTCCACCAAGGTGGAGGCCTGGCCAACCTGCCTCTGCGGGATGCACCCGCGGCCTCCCACACCTACCTCTCTCCGGGCTTCTGTTTCAGCCCT
>NW_006300376.1:2281889-2299169 GCF_000327345.1 Myotis davidii | reverse complement strand
ACCCTGAGCCAGGCCCTTGTGGAGCTGCCGGCCCTGGGTTCTACCCGCACTGGCCCTCATCTCTGGGGCTTCCTGCAGAACCACTTCCTGGTGAGGAGGTGAAACTCATCAAGAAGATGGGCGACACCTGACTAATGTCCGCAGGCTGGCCGGCCCCCAGGCTGGGCTGGGCGAGTATCTCTTCGAAAGGCTCACCCTCAAGCATGACCAGGAGCCTTTGGAGCCCAGAGGCCTTTGAAAGGCCCCTCTGCATCCCCCTGGTGTCCGGCTTTTACCTGAGCCTCTTTCTGAAACTACTAGCCATTCTTTTAACCACCCTGAAGCTCTCTCCCATGCATTGGACCAAATGAAACAATAAAACTTTTTGCAGAGAAAAAAAAAAGCAGACCCCTTAAAAGCATCAAAAAGGATCCTTATACAGGATCAATCACAAATGCAATTGTGGGAAATCACGTGGTGACATTACATCTTAAGTTACAAGTCACTTCTTTGTGGGATAATTTTCCATATTGGAATTTTGTTTCACATTTTCTCAGCAGCTCCATTTCATTCCCAGAAGCTAGCTGCCCATAAAGAATCTAGTGGCCCAATCATGCATGCCAGGGACCCAAAATCTGAGAGGCTTCACTTGGCTAGCCAAGAACCCTTAACTAGAGGCGATCTGGTTTCTTTCTCAGGGCTGGAACAAAACAGTGAAAATATTTCTACTCAAAATACAAACTGCAATCTATAAGAAATCTCGTTCCTTTTAATATAAGAACTGGAGCAGAAATATGGAGTGTGACTTTGGGTTGCCTTACACTGGGTTTAAGAAAGAAACTACAGCGTATAGAAAACAAAATCTTAATTGGCACTAGACCGCATAACCAATACTTCATTTACAAACTATATGTAGTGCTTGGTATAGAATAGAATCAGGATAGAAAAGCAATAAGGCCAACTTCTTTTCAGACTATCAAAACACTAACCCATCTGAAAGCAGGTAAATACCTTTCCTTAATGTCCATTTAAATATGTGCTGAGGTTTATAGACACAAAAGCGCCATTGTGAACACAGGATACGACTTTATGTAATCTGATCCCAGGAACTAGCTGACGTTGATAAAGATCCCTATTTGCAAACAAACCAAGCAAAGTTGTTCAAAAGCAGCACCAAAAGAACAGGAAAATTCTTCCTACCGAAACCAGTTGTGACTTTCTGCTCTCTGACCAGTTGTGCTTCCGTTCCAGTACACAGTCACTCTTCTTGGGTCTTCACATCATCTGTTTCTTTGGATCATTTAGAGTACTTTTGGTGATTTCAGGCCAAAGTTGCTTAACTCTGATATTTGGTGAGAGATTTCCTGAATAAATTAAAGGGGCATGAGACATTTCTATATCTGAGATTTTAAAATTATTTTCAAATATGACACCAAAGTACTATATCAAGAAAATACTACTATCAAAGGTCTATCTAGCCCTGGCTGTTATGGCTCAGTTGGTTGAGCACTGTTCCATGCACCCAAAGGTCTCAGGTCAGGGTACATACTCAGATTGTGGGTTCGATCCCTGGTCGGGGTCTGAGTGGGGATGTATGGGAGGCAACCAATCGATGTTTCTCTCTCTCTCTCTCTTTAAAATCAATAAAAAACATGCTTTTAAAAAAGTCTGTCTATTCTCATTCTTGCCGGTCATTATAAATTATTCATTTCTGTCATTCCACTGTATAGTGCATTCAGAATCAAAGTAGCACAGCAATTCTAATAAATGCCAGTCCTCACTAAGAAACCTTAGAAGTCCATCCAACAGCAATGGAGGCAATGCTAATAACTCAGCCCTCTAAAATAACCAGTTCTTGCTATCTAGTATAGCTGAAAATAAGCATAACCCATGACCCAGCAACTCCATTACTAAAGTACTAGTATAAACCCTGAAAAATATATATACAATGAGACATGTACTAGAATGTTCATTGCAACACTATTGGTAGTAGCATAATTGGGAAAACTCTGAAAGCCCACCAGCAGAAAATTAGATGCACAAATTGTGGTGTAATTATAGAATAAAATACTCACAGACATTAAATAAACAGTTACTTCATACTAACTTAGCTCTTGAAAACATAATTTCAGTGGATAAAAGCAAGTTTCAGTCTATTTCACTTAGTATAACACCATTTATATAAATTTTAAAGTCATATAATCAAAACAGTAAAAATTTAGAAATGAGTTAAGTGTCCATAAAGAAGATATTGGACAAATCAAGACAATATGTTTACACAATAAAAGAGACCCTTACTTTTTAAATGATAGTGTAAAGCTCTGTTGATTGACATTGAAAAGGTCAATGATATTTTTCTAAATGAAGAAGCAATATATATACTATGCTCTGATTTTTATTTTCAAAAAAAAGTGTGTTTGCATAAAATATGTTAACTGTTTCTGAGTGGTAGAATAATTGCTAGGCTTTATTTTCTTCTTATATTTTTCTGAAATTTTGCAATTAATAGTATTACTTTTATACTAAATGTACTGCAGAAAAGAAAGAACCAAATCACAATGTGGTGGATTTTATTTCCAGAGATGGCTGCACCCATATATAGCTCATCCCACATGCTTCTTTTACAGTGCGACATTGACGCTGCTCCATGGAGAGGTAGCGCCTCCATTCCCGCCCCTTGAATATGGGCCAGCCTTTTGGCTTGCTTCTAATGAATAGAACACAGTCAAGTAACTGTATTACTTCCAAGGACAGTTCTTAAAAGATGATACAGATTCTACCTGGTTTGTTCTCTCTCCCCATTCACCCTTGGAACCCAGCCACAATGTCATGAATTAGCCCAGGCCACATAGAGAGGTTTCATGGAGATGTTCTGGCCAACAGCCCAGCTAAGGCCTCAGCTGAGAGCCAACATCAACCACCAGACTTGGGAGTGAACTAGTCTTTAAATGATTCCACCCCCAGCCTTGGAGTCTTTAGGCCAAGACCCCACACACCTCTGTGCCTTGCCCAGGATCTGTGAGCATAATACGTGGTTTTGTGCCATTGTATGTTGGGTGTATTTTTGGATAATTTACTCCAAAGTCTTAGAAACTGAAACATACAAACAAGCAACATTACATGTTTTTTAAGGCTATGTATGAATGTGGTAAGGGTAAATCAATTGACAAAAATAATCAGTTCTTGCTATCTAATATAGCTTAGAATGAGCTTACTCCATGACTCCAAAAATTCATTTCTAGGTATAAACCCTGAAAATGGGATATATACAATGGGATATATACTAGGACGGGGGTGGGGGGACCTTTCTGTGAGTACGTGCCAAAACCAGCAAAATCTCTGACTCAAAATTCTTCTGCATGCCAACCCTATTTTTTGAGAACATGTTACGCCTACTTGATATCTCTTAAGGTGTACGTATGTGAAGAACCTTGAAGAAATAATATTCATTCGAGTGACAAAAACACAGTATATGATGATGAAAAATACATTTATTTTTATGTATACATGTTATGTAAAATTATTTATTACTACTACTTTCATCTGTCAGGCTACTCCTATTACGAGGCTTAACAAAATTCATCACTGAGAGCAAAGATTCACAATTGTAAATGGAAGATTATAAGAGAGGGTTTCACGTGCCAGCAAAAGTTACTGGCATGCCATGTTTGGCACGCGTGCCAGTGGTTGCCCACCCTTGTACTAGGATGTTATTGTAACACTATTTATAGTATAGGAAATTAGGTACATAAATTGTGATGTAATTGTATCATAGACTGCTCATAGAAGTTAAATAAATTGCTGTAAATACTAACTTAGCATGGATTGGATACATACCAAATTCCTTATAATAATTGCTTCAAGGAGGACGGGAAGAGAATGGGACCAGAGAGAGGACTCCAGGGGACTTCAATGGTATGTGGATTTTTTTTAAAGGTCAAAAGGTAAAAAAACAATTTCTTTAATTTAAAATATTTGTTTGAGCCTGCTGACATGGCTCAGTGGTTGAGCATCAACCTATGAACCAGGAGACCACCATTCAATTCCTGGTCAGGGCACATGCCTGGGTTGTGGACTCGATCCCCAGTGTGGGGCATACAGGAGGCAGCCAATCAATGATTCTCTCTCACCATTGGTATTTCTATCTCTTCCTCTCTGAAATCAATAAAAATATATTTAAAAAAAGAAAACCTGATCTTCAAGGGTCTCCCATTTCAGAGATCACCATCCATTCACTTGTGCACCTGAAAACTGGGAGACGACCTTCACCCCTCGGTGTCTGGAAGAGAGGGTGGCTGGCATAGAGTAGGTGTTCAATCAATATTTGGTCAAAAAATATTTTTTAAGACTCCTTATCCTTCACCCAGGATATCCAATCCATTACCAAAAAAGTGTTGATTTTATTTCCCAAATATCTCTTCAATCCATCCACTTTTCTCCTCCACTGTTAGAAGTGGAGTCTATTTATTTCTCACCCAGATTATAAAATAGCCTCCTATTTGGTGTCTACACCTCTGCTCTGGCCACCTTCTACTCAGTTCTAAGCTGCAGGCAGGCCATCTTTCCAAAACAGAGATCTGGTCATGTCACCCCAACCCCAACTCCTCATGACCAGGGCTGAGGTGTTAGGCAGAGAGGAAGAAGGAGGAAAGGACTCAACTTTACTCTCCTTCACCTTCCAGATCTCCTGCTGGTACCTCCCACTTGCCAAACCCTCCTGGAAGCCAAAGAGCATGGGAAACCCGGAGGCTGTCCGTACAGGTCAGCCTCCAGGAGCACAGCAGACGGGGTGAAGCCAGGTGAAGAGTGAACTTGAAGGGACAAAGTAAAGTGTTAGTGCTGGGGCTGCCATGACAAAACACCACAGACTGAGTGGCCTAATCAGTAGACATTAATTTTCTCACAGTTCTTGAGGCTAAATGTCCAAAATCAAGTTATTATCAGGGTTGATTTTTTTTTTCTGAGGTCTCTCCCCTTGGCCTGTAAATGTCCTCACCTGGTCTTTTCTCTGTGAATGTCTGTGTCCTAATCCCTTCGTATAAGGACACCAGTCATATTGAATTAGGGCCCACCCATCTAACGTTATTTTACCTTGGTTACCTCTTTAAAGACCGACCTCCAAATACAATCACATTCTGAGGAACCGACAGTTCGGACTTCAACATAGGAATGGGGGGATGAGGTGCACTACTCAGCCCACAACACCATGCGCTTAGGATAAAACCCAAACTGTGTCCATGGCTGTGCTGGAGAGCTTTGCTTGGTCCCTTCAAGTTCACCCTTCACCCCGTCTGCTGTGCTCCTGGAGGCTGACCTGTACGGACAGCCTCCGGGTTTCCCATGCTCTTTGGCTTCCAGGAGGGTTTGGCAAGTGGGAGGTACCAGCAGGAGATCTGGAAGGTGGAAGGAGAGTAAAGTTGAGTCCTTTCCTCCTTCTTCCTCTCTGCCTAGCACCTCAGGTTGGCTGTGTCCCTCTCCTGAAGCCACATTGCCCATCAGGCAGCCCTCTCCACACCGGGCCAGACTGGATTCCAGTAACTGCTCCTCCAAGTTTGCTAGTTAAGGGCTCCCTGCTGGTTCCAGCCCCCTCTTAGCCTTTACTAAACTCTGCCCACAGCTTTGTAAATAGGCTCTTCACTCAACTGTCCTGGAATTGCCCAATTGAATGTGTTATCTGCTTCCTGCCATGCCCCTCATACATCAGATCGAAAAGGCCTCTATGGTCTGGTCCTTGCAAAACTCTCCACCTTCATCTCACACTTCTTTTTTTTAACATATTTTATTGATATTTTTACAGGGAGGAAGGGAGAGAGATAGAGAGTTAGAAACATTGATGAGAGAGAAACATCAATCAGCTGCCTCCTGCACACCCCCCACTGGGGATGTGCCCACAATCAAGGTGCATGCCCTTGACTGGAATCGAACCTGGGACCCTTCAGTCCACAAGCCGACGCTCTATCCACTGAGCCAAACCAGTCAGGACTTCATCTCACACTTCTGTCATCACTCTCCACTACAATCACTCCAGCCTTCTTTCAGTTCTTCAGATGGGTCTACCAATCTGAAATATTAACAAGCATACATTCCTATTATTTTAGAACTATATAAAATTACATAAAGATGCATGTACCATTTTGACTTAGGCTCCCAGAGAAACGGATGCTGAGAGGAGATTCGTGTGCAAGTTTATTGGGGAATGTCCTGGGGATCAACACCCGTGAAGGGGTGAGGGAGGCAGGGCTGGGCAGAAGAAGCAGCTGGGCTGTGATGCATTGGAACCAGGCCCCTCACATGGTTCCATGGAGCTGGAGCAGGATGGCCCTTCAGGGGTGACCTGGATTAAGGCAAGCAGGCTGGGTCCTTGGACCTCCACATCAACAGTCACCAGAAGTGAGCTGGCCCTGGGAGATGCCATAACCAAGGTGGTCCTGGGAAGTGAATCTGTTGTGAGCCATCCGCAATCAACACCCCAGGAAGTGGGGAAATGAGTCCCTGGGTCCTGAAGGGAGGATCTAGGTAGCATACAACATCCACCAAGAAATCCTACTTCTAGGAAGTTCTAAAAAGAACATATGGATAAAAGCAAAGAGCTGGGTACAACTGTGCTTATAAAATATTATTTATTTATAATGGGTAGAACATTAGGTACCATCTAAATATCTAATAATAGGAAACATTAAAGTCTGTAACACGTTGTACCTATTTAAAAACCATGTTGCAGAAAGGAATAATCACATGAGATATTATTAAATTAAAAAGCAGGTTATAAAACAACTTTGTTGAAATATATATATTTGTATGCACAAGAATACATATAAATGCATGGGGGGGATGATGAAGAATATACATCAAAATGCAAATTGTCATGGCTAGGTGTTAAGATTATAGGTGGCTTGCAATTTCTTTTTAGTACTTCTTCTTCCCACCCCACCCCCATCACAACCCCCACATTTTTAGCAATGAACATATATAGCTTACCTAATCAGAAACAATGAATTCAGGGATTCATTAATTAAAAATTATCGTGGTTGTGATGGCACAGAACAGTAATTTTCAATTGTTTTGCCTTGGAATTTTTTGCTTAATTAAAATTTACATGTAAACCTCCGGTGTGAAACGGATCCCCATGGCAGTGCTCTACTTGGATGGGGTGTAACAGGAAAGGGTGTGGGGCACAGTCTGCTCAGGCCTCTCCTTCACTGTCTCCCCTACTCCCACATGCCCTTGTTGGGTACCTTCACAGCCTGTTTGAAAACCATAGACCTCTGTGAACTGCATCGCCCGATTTGTTTGACACCTCAGTGTGGACATGCCATGGTTGCTATTCAGCCCTGAGGGGGTTCTTTATTTTAATGACATGATGTCAACTTCTGCATTTTTAAGTGTAAAACTTGTTCTTAAACAGTAACTGGAGAAGCCAAAGTCAGAGGAGATAACTGCAGACTCTCAGAGAGCAGAGGATAGTGCAGTGGCAGAAAGCAAGGAGTCACATGACATGAGCTCATATATCAGTCTACCAAGGAGTGACCTTGGGCAAGCTACCAAACACCTTTCTGTTTTGGTTTCCTCATCTGTACAAAGGTGATGATGATGCAGGAGAACTGATCACATAGGAATTTTTCAAGTATTAAATGAGCAAATATATGTAAAAGTATTTAGAGTACTGACTATACATGCTGTTTGCCATTATTTCCAGCTCAATCCATATCAAAAAATTCAGTTACCAAAAAAAATATTCATGGAGGATGTTGTCCATATATCCCTCTAAATATTCAGATTTTTTTCCTGTAAGTATTTCATTTCAGAGCTGCATATTTGGTTAGCATTATTTTAGCTGCTAGCAGAATTACTTCTGCTAAATTATGCTTTGCTATGTCTTGATGAAATAACAAATAGACATAAGGAGTTTGCTGTTGCACTTATTGCAGGGATAGTGCCAATGCCAATGGCATTGACCGAATTCACCTGGAAGCCCCTTCCTTAGGACCCATAAATAAAATTTATCCTCAGAACTCAATACTTCAGGTTTAGTCATGTGTTTTAAATGCATGGGCAATTTAGCTTCTGTTTCTAATCATGGCCCCTTCCTTTAGCCATAGCAGCTACTCAGGGCCCCATGACAGGCATTCTTGAATTTTCTCCATAAACTCATGGGTTTTTTTCCACCCTTATTTATACTCTACCTCAAATTCATATTTCGCTAAGCTGACTCAAAATCTCTTTCTTTTTACTAGAATGAGACAGAATAAATAAGCAAATAATAAGTAAATGCAAAACCAAATGCATATTGATGAATGTAGGTATGAAGAGGCTACAAAGGGAGACAGTTTCCTGGTTGTATTCATACCCTAGTCTCTACCAGGGTTGTGTCTCTGATTGTATTTCACAAGCCCGGTCAAACAGTTCAAGGTTGTTGCAATCTCGATCAAGATGGACAGCAACTACCAATTAGACTGCCCTCATCTATCAGTAAGAGAAACCCTTTCCGAGTCTTCATAAAATGCAGTAGGGTGCAAAATGACAACCAAATAGAAGAACAAATGAATACGATGAACGCCCAGTACCTTGATAATAACAATGAGATTGCATTAATTTTTGTAAGCTCAGCATGGACTGCTGAGCCCAATTTTTCATGAATGGGAGAGCAAGCTCACCAAAACTCACAGGGGGAAAAATGTAACATTCTGAATCACGATTTTTAAAAATGTGGATAGAATCTTAGTATTAAAACAGGAAAGTATCTCCAACAAGTCCAATCCTCTCAAAGCCCAGAGACACTCACAGGAGCCATGCAGAAAGTTTTCAGACCCAGGACTGGGGCCTGGATCTGCTGATGACAGCGTCTCGGGCACCGGACCCAGCCAACTCTAGCATGAATTCCTGTGCCCTTTTTGAATTGGGGAGAAATTCAAACAAAGGACTAGAGGAAAGTGGCCTTACTTGTCTCTAATAACAGCCCTGATGTGAGCACACTTGCCAGGCACAAGGATTTGGAGACAAGGGCCAGGACTTTGTCTTCTTCTGCAGCCCCGGCCAGGCAGTTGGTCTCAGAGAGCAGAGCTGTGCAAACCCGCTTGCGGGCCTGTGCTTCTCAGCTTGGCTGTACTTTAGAATCTGGGAGCTTTTAAAAACTACGGGTGAGTGAGGTCCACCCGGCCCATTCAATCGGAATTTCTAGGTAGGTGGAGGTGACTCCTTCTAGCCCACCCCCAGACATCGCTATTATTAAAAGGCTTCCCAAGTGATTCTAATACGCAGTCAGCATTGAGACATTGAGGACCATTGCTGTGGGTAGATAAGCAGGCTGCCTATCTCATGGAAACTGAGCAGCCTGAGAGACCAGCCTATTTAGAAATAGTCCTAACCACCTTCTCACCATGACCTAATATAGTATCAGAGATCTGCCCTCTACCTCCCCTAGTCATTCTGGTGCTAATGTGTTACTGCTGGCTCTTCTACTTACTCAGCATTCATTGAGCACATACTCTCAGTCATCCATTCAGAATTTAGAAATTCCTGACTCAAGGAGCTCATACACAGGTCCACACAATGTTCATATATTAATAGAAAAGAATGCCGGTCAATGTTTATCAAGTACTAGCAATGTACCAGACTTTGTTCTAAAACTTTGTGTATTAGTCATTTAATTCTCCTAATAACCTTATGAGATAGGTATCATTACTATCAAGTCCATTTATAGACAAGACTCCTGGGCCACAGAGAATTTATATAATTGCCTAAGCTCCTTTAGGCAGTCATAGTTGGGCCAAGAGTCCAGCTGAGGCAGCCTGGCTCTAGTATCCAGCCTTTAATCGTTTCGCTGAGTTGGATGAGCGGGTGCACTCAAAGCCATGGAGGCATGACAAGATAGTGTGGATTCAGAGAACGATGAGCAGTCCAACATGGCTGAAATGGGGCTGAAGAGTTGGTTTGGAGCCAGATTGTGAAGAGCCTTACAGAGTGTGAATGGGGATTTCTCTTTTATTTTCCATAGGCAAAGGGTAGCCAGTCAAACTTTTTTAAAACAGATTTTTAAATATGTTTTTGGTTGATTTTTAGAGAGAGAAAGGGAGAGGGAGAAAAAGAGAAAAACATCGATGGGCTGCTCCTTCCCTTCTCCCCTCACTGCACACACCTCAACCCATAACCTGGGCATGTGCCCTGACGGGGAATAAACCAGCGACCTTTTGGTGCACAGGACCACGCTTCACCAACTAAGCCACACTGGCCAAGGCGCCAGCCAAACTTTTAAAGTAAGGAACAGCCCTAGCTGGTTTGGCTCGGAGGATAGAGTATCGACCCAAGGACTAAAGGGCTCAATTCCAGTCAAGGACACATACCTCCATTGCAGGCTCCATCCCCAGCCCCGACCAGTGGTCCTGTGGGAGGCAACCAATCAATGTGTCTCTCTCACATCAGATGTTTCTCTCTGTCTCTCCCCCTCCCTTCCACTCTCCCTAAAAAAGTCAATGGAAAAAATATTCTCGGTGGGGATTAACAAAGAAAAAGTAAATTAAAATCAAGTGAGGGACAAATAACCAGATCTACATTTTAGGAAATAACCTTGGGGTGGGGAGACTAAGAGCAGAAAAACAGAGCTTGGGCAGTTGCAGTGAGCCGGTGGAAGGCCTGGGGAGGGGAAGGGAAGACGGATGCCTAGACAATTCTGACTTACAATTGACAGGATTTTGCGGCTGATTTGAGGTGGGGAGAGAAGAGGAAGGCTGCTCCCCGGTTTGTAATGAGAGAGACTTGGCAAGTCGGTGCTCTGAATAGAGAAGCAGGTAATGTGGAGGGAAGGTAATGAGCTCAGTTTTAGACATGTTAGGTTTCCCCGAACCTTAGCATCTGCCAGTTGCCGAGAAGCATGACAGTTAAACTAAGTCAGACCCTTTGGGCTCACAGAGATAATTCTTTGCAAAATCATAAATATGGAAACTTCCTATTGTCTTACACATGCATGGGTTTGTGTGTGTTTTTTTACATTTAGGTGTAATTTGAAGAGAAACTGAAAAGCAAACTGTGATGGTGATTTGCTTGTTTCAAAAAGTGCCATCCTTCCAAAATTAGGAAAAAAAATACTCTCTTTATACTGAGGAAGAAATGCAAAAATAATCAAGCCAACCCCAAATGAGGTCTATGAGAAATGAAAAACTCATACTTTTTAGATACCTAAATATTTGAGTTCTATTTTAAGGACAGTGGTGGCATTGGGTTTGTGGGTTGAGAACATGTTTAGTTCTAAATAGATTTTTCTCATCTTAACTTTATGGCTTAGTGCTTCAACTATCTGCTCATCTATAAACTGTTTGCTTTTATCTACTAAAGCTAAACTTAGTTCAAGGGACACTCACACAGTAGCTACTCATTACTGAATTTAGCCCTAAATTATATGTCTAGTGTTTAGGTGTGAATATTTAAAATATAAGCCCAAAATAGAATTTTAAGCATTTTCCTGATAAATAAAACAGCCCAGGTTTGTTTAAAATCATGTTCAAAAAAATAGTTGAAAAAGTAATTCTGTTTCTTCCTCCATGAGCATTGATGATTACTTTTTAAAAGATAGACCCAAATTTTCTTATTGCTTTTCTGTAAATGTATAGTAGATCAATGGTTGCTGTGATGGTCTGTTTTAGAATTTCAGAGCAAAGCCCTGCCAGCCACAGTAGACAGCAACTCTTCTTTGAGAAACAGGCTTTGGCTTGTTACTGAGTGTTAGTAAGGACCAAATGCTTAACCACAGACCACCCTGCACCCTGAATGCCCAACATAAACTGGGTGTGGTCTAACCCACCAATCCGTAAGCTGGGTGTACACAGCAGTACTCCATTGTCAAATGAAAGTGGCATTTACGATACTGGGCTCGAGCATGCCCTGAAGATACAAGTTACATGAGGAAGTAACCCAAATGACCATGATTCCTATTCCTGTCATATTACTTTCTCTTTCCCAGCCTGCACCTATGGCCACATGGGCAATTCCCTAAGATCAGTTGATGAGAAAAGATAACTTGGATCTGGTTTACAAAAGGTTCTGTACAGCCCTAGCCAGTTTGTCTCAGTGGTTAGAGTGTCGGCCTGCAAACTGAAAGGTCCCAGGTTCGATTCTGGTCGGGGGCACATGCCCAGGTTGTGGGCTTGATCCCCAGTGGGGGACTTGCAGGAGGCAGCTAATCAATGATTCTCTCTCATCATGGATGTTTCTATCTCTCTCTCCCTTTTCCTTTCTCTCTGAAATCAATAAAAATATATTTTTTTTAAAAGATTCTGTACAGAATGCAGGTACCACCCCAATGGGGACAGCCACAGCTCTACAACTCACTCTGGGACATCCCTGAAGGACAGTAGTGAAGGAAAAGACTCCCAGTGAACAGAACTACAAGCAGTGGACCTAATTGCTCATTTTCTTGGAAGGAAAAGTGGCCAGAGGTATGAGTCTGTCCAATTCGTGGGCTGTGGCCAATTTTGGCTGGAGGGACTTGGAAGAAGCCTAATTGGAAAACTGGTGATGAGGAGGCTGGGGAAGAAGTATATGGATAAACCTCCATATAGGAGGTTTACAGGAAAAGAATGTGATAGTATTTGTATCTCCCATGTGAATGTTCACCAAAAGGTGACCTTAGTGGAGGTGACCTTAGTGGAGGATTTAAATAATTAAGTGGGTAAGATAGCCCATTCTGCAGATGCCAGTCCCCTTTCCCTGGCCATCACTGTCATCAACCAATAGGCTCACAAATGAATGGCAGGGGTGGTGGGGATGGAGGTTATGCAGGGGCCCAGCAACATGGACTTGTAGTAGGGCTGACCTGGCCATAGCCACTGCTAAGCACCCAATCTGTTGCAGCAGGAACCAACACTGAGCTCCCTATATGACACCATACTATGGGGTCAGCAGCCAGGTGAAAGTTGATTACATTGGACCACATACACCATGGGAGGGGCAGCATTTTATTATTAGAATAGACACTTATTCTGGATATGGATTTGCCTTCCCTGTACACAGTGCTTCTGCCAAATTATCATCCATGAACTTAAATACCTTACCCACCATCTCAGTGACCCACACAACATTCTGATCAAGGATGAAATGTGGCAGTGGGCCTGTGTCAATGGAATTCACTGGTCCTACCGTGTTCCTCACCAGCCTGAGGCACCTAGCTTGATATTGACAGTGGCCTTTTGAGATCCAGCAAGATGGCAATACCCTGAAGGGATAAAGCACTGAACTCCAAAAGACTACATGTGCTCTAAATATGGTGCTGGTTCTCCCATGGCCAGGATTCACAACTCCAGGAATCAAGGAATAAAGATGGTAGTGGCACCATTACCCCCAATAAGTGATCCACTAGCAAACATTTTACTTTCTATCCCTGAGACCTTATATTCTGCGGGTCTAGAGATCTCAGTTCCAAAGGGAGTATTGCTTCTACCGGGAGACACAGCAATAATCCCATTAAACTGAAGTAGAGCCGGCCCCCAACCACTTGGAGCTCAAGCTTCTGAATCAACAAAGTAAGGGGAGTTACTATACTGACTGGAGTGACAGACTACCAAGGGGAAACTGGGCTGCTACTACACAATGGAGGTTAAGGAAGAGGATGTTTGGAATACATATCTGTTAGGGAGTCTCCTAGTACCACGCCCTATGATTTCAATAAAAAACTACAATGAGTTGCTCTTTCTGCCATTTTTTATTTACAGTTTGTGCTCAATGCAAATCAATTCCATAAAATGAGAAGTCACTATGAATCAAAGCATAAATACACAAACACAATATACAATCCAAAATAGATATACAGCATTCAGGTATGAAACAAAAGGGAATGTTCATTCACACACACACAGTAGCTTAAGATCTGCTGTATGATGTTCCTGGGTAAGTTTCTAAAGATGGAAAATAATGACTTTGGTTATCAAGACTACTGTTGCCATATTAAATACTGGAACATCTAAGCATCAGTGTGTGACCATGCGAACAAAAGACTTTAGGGCGTGTCTATTTTTAAAAAGGTTCTGAGCATTGAGGCAATTGTGAAAAGATTTACTTTCCAAAATTAAGCCTACCCATTAGAGGCTTTGGATCAGGTTCTAACTATCTAAAAATATTGACCAACAACAGAAAGTGTTCCCAATGTGGCTATTCTGATTCATTTTTTTTTTTTAAAAAAAAGTATGTACAGGAAGAGTATAAAAGTTTTTCTGAATTTAATGTAAGCTTCCAGTCCACTTCCCAAACACCTAATTTACAGTTTTGGCTCCTTCATATATTTGCCTTTTCAATTTTAAGGTTTGCCAATTTTACCTTCAAGACCAATCATTTTTAAAATTATAAAAATGTATTCAACATATGCAGAAATAAAAAGCATTTTGAAATTAGTTGAGGTCAGTGTACTTCTACTCTTCAGAATTAGATTAGCTAAATGAATTTGGCGCTCTTATTGAATATCAGCAAAATTTACCCATTATGCTTGGATTTGGAGTAGGTTCCAATCCATCATTATCCTGGCACATATAAATTACCACACAAAAAGTCAAATGCTATGTCAAACCCAGAGGCTCAGAGGAAAGAGTCCAGCTCCCAAGAGAACAGTGATAGCTTAACAATGTAAAATTTTATTTTGAGTTATATGGACATTAAATTAGAACTGTGAAACAATACATTGGGGAGTTACAGAAACACTTGGAAGTTCCTTCTAGTATGCACATAAATAGAACCGTATCTTTTTGCATTACCTAACTGTTTCATGGCCATATAACTTTAATGAACCAAATGAAAACTGACTCTGTTCCAAATGCCATCCTTTATCTCTAGATAAAATCTACTGATTTTCAAGGTAGAATTGTATGCGTCCATACTTCTTAAGCCACATTTAAGGAAGTCACCTCTGAACTAATTTTGGATGTGTCTCTTCATCTTGTACGTGAAAGTCCAGCAGACTTAATATTGGCATTCATCATCTAGTCAAACCCTGACCATGCTCTTCAAGCCAATCAAATTTGAGATCCTCAACATTTTCTGTGTCAATAAAATTAGGTGTGAATTAGCAGATTCAATGAAGACCTGTTTCTTCCTTGTCACACTGGATATCTAGATGCCATTTGGATTGGGTTTAGAAGATGGAGAAGTACAGACGTTTCTTGCCCGAGTCTTTTAACAGTAGAGATGTAGAAGAGCCAACGAGATCACGAAGACACTGGCTGTTGACTGCAGAGCACCGCCACTTGCCCTGGTCGTGGCATTTGCTGGACTCTGAGTAGTCGAAGTATTGTGGGAAGGGTTACTTGCAGGTGTTACAGGAGTTGTTTGATTTGAATAAATCTAAAAAATATAAAAAGTTACACTGATAAATTTCCACTTGTGCGAGTTGCCTCCACATACACTTAATATGCAATTAAGATTGATGTCTTAGGTTGCTCTTGGTCCATTATTCCCTGACCCACATCATTTAATTCTGAATTCTTCCTTAGTACCACCAAGATCATGCTCCCTAGTTTCAAAACAAACTACCAAGAGATGCCAAATGTCTGCAACAACCAAAAATCAAACAAAAATGTTCTTCAATAACTGTAACTCCCAAGAGTATTTTATTTTTAATTCTTTGTCAATTAATATAGAAGTTTCTGTGACTATAATGACTTACTGGCATTGCAAAAGAGGTTTCCTTTCTTTTCCCAGAAAGGGAGAAATTTTAAAGTGCACAAATAATTTGGATTTATATTATAGTGTTGAGACTTATGGTACTAGAATAGAGTCACTTTGTATACTGGATTGGCTAGATAACATTCCTATTTAATACCCCCTTGGTTTTAACTTAAATGGACAGAGTATCTGCTCCCTTGAAATCTTTTTTTTTTTTTGTAATTGGAGAGAAGAAGGGAAACATTGGTTCCCTCTTATGTGCCCTAACTGGGGATCGAACCCATAACCTTCTGGTGTACCAACCAACTCAGTCACACCAACCAGGGCAGAAATCTTAAAATTATATATTAAAATGGCCACAGTATTGGTTTTAAATGTAAATATATAATGAGCCCTTTCCTTAAGGCAAAATGATTTCACCCAAAAACACCAAGAGGGTTTGTTTGGTGTTAAGTTTTCAGCAGCAGCCTCCTGCCTGGTCACTAAGCCCAATGCTGTGGCCAAGAACTAAGGTTCCCCAGCGTCCCAGCGCCTAAGTGGCATCATTCACCACACTGATTTTTCAAGACACAAAATGCACAGTCCAGTGGGGCACGTGATAATCTCTCCTTTGTCCCGGAACAAAGGCAGATGGGAGATTTCAGCTCTCCCTGCAAGGGAGGGTTTACAAGGGCTTCTAATTACAGGCAGGATGGAGGATGTGGCACCAAGTAGGTCTGGTCCACATGTACACTTGGCTGCCTGTTAATCCAAAAATAAAACCAGCCTACAGCAGCACCAGCTCCTTTTGTTGTAAAACCCATAAGGTCATTAAGCAAATATTGACCCAAGTGACATACAAATCCTATACAAAATAGACTAATTTAAAAAAAATCCTGATCAAGTCAAATATATTTACTGGGCACCTACTGTGTGCAAGATTCACTTGCCCTACCAGGAAATAGCACTCCTACTAAGAGAAGAGCATTAATAATATAGAAAATTACTTAAAACAGGGCACTGTGTTTGGGGGCAAGACCTGGCTTGGGATCCCTGAAGGTAATCTACTTTCATCCATACAAAGTATTTTGGTGCAGCAGGTGACTTCCTAAATAGAGCCCAGTACATCAATAGGAGAATCTAAGTAAGAACCCTCTGCAGCACCAAAAAAACCCACAAAACAACAAAAACCACAAAACAAATTGTAATGTTAAGTTGACATTAAACAAAAGATTTCCTACCAAACTAGATTGATGCTCTCATCTAGAACCTTCTTTGTAAAATGGGGGCGGGGGGTCTCTTTGGAAAGGACAAGGGGTTGGGAGAGACCAGTGGTTTCTTGCAGCGGCGCCCCTCCCCCACCGAGGAATCGTGAAAGCCTCGGAGCGCAGCCGACCCGTAAGACAACAATAGGGTACAGTTACCCGCCCGCGGAGGGCCAGGCGAAGAGCGCCCCACTCGCAGGCTGCGCTGCCCGGTGAGCCGCGAAACTGGCCGTCTGGGGACCAAGGACCCGGGGCACCCAAGTTTTCGGCTAAGCTCTGGAGACACTCCTCACAAAGCCCCAACTGAAGGCGGTGGAGAGCCAGCCCTGCCCTCCAAGCCCGACCTGCTGGAGAGAAATGCTCCTTCGCGCCACCCTCCCCCAACCCGCACCTCCCACTCGGGTGTCCCAGGCTCAGC
>NW_006300376.1:2280911-2281873 GCF_000327345.1 Myotis davidii | reverse complement strand
TCCCCAGGGCAGCGTAATTCCTAGTAACTGCGCTTGGAGCGAGGTCCGATCCCGGGATAGAGGATTTGGGGGGGAACAAAGCCTGGTGGGGACTTGGGACAAACCCGCCGCCTGCCCAGAGCTCGCCCATCTACGCTAACGCGCGGCTTCGAGGTACGAGGAGATGGGCATGTAAGGTCGCACCTGGGAGAAGGAAGGGTCAGGAGAGGGTCCCCGCCCAGGCTTCAGCCCCGAACCACGCGGGACGGGGTTAGGTTAATAGGGCCAGATAGTCGGGGCTTCCTCGGAATCCCCAAACTAGCTGAATGGAAAATGGTCGAGAGCGGCGCCCTCCGAAGGGGATCGTCCCCTCTCTTTGTGTGGTGCGCTATGGGCGCGAACACTCCTGGAGGGAAGCGGGGCGCTCGGGGGATCCAGGGACGACCTCCCCAAAGAGTCTGAGGTCTCCGGGCGCTCAGGGCGTGGGGAGCGCATTCTCTTCCCTGGTAGCGCCTCGGACCCCTGGGTGACAGCGGGTGCTGGGCACAGGCTGCCCAGAGGAAGGAGCGACGTGAAACCTGGGTGGGGCAGGGTCTTCCCAGCCCACGCGCGGACCCGCATTGTTCTCGGGGACGCGACAGCCCGCGAGGAACTGGAAAGTGGGCTCCACACTGCCCTCCCCCTGGTCAGATTATGTTAGATCCCCTCTCTGAGTCGCAGTCGGCGGCCCCAGGTAGAGCGATGGGCCAGACCCTGGGGCATCCCCAGCCCCTCGGGCGCAGCCCCCGTGCCCGGGAACTCACCTGCGTGGGTAGGAGCAGCGCCAGAAGCAGCAGCCCCAGTCCGAGCCTGGCTACCATGGCTCTGCCCATGTCCGCTCCGTCGGTGCGCCGCGAGTTTCGCTGGATACCGAGTAAGGGGAGAACCGCAGGCTCGGGCGGGCGCAGGCAAAGTGGGGAGCACGGCCCGCAAGCGGGACTTTA
>NW_006300376.1:2279639-2280838 GCF_000327345.1 Myotis davidii | reverse complement strand
GCCCAGCGGCTCCCACACCGGACCCGGCGCCAACTCGCTAACCACGCGCGCCGCTCCCCGGGCCCGGCCCAAGTTTCCTTTGTTCCCCTGACCAGCCATCTTAGCCCCCCAAAGAAAAGTCTGCGCCTCCCGCGCGGCGGGCAGCCTCCAGTTCCCGCTCGGACTGCGGCGCGGGCGGAGGGGAGCTCCCTCGGCTTGGGTTTTCTCCGATCCTCGCCGCAGAGGAAGGGGAACTGTGGGGGCTTGGTGGGTACCCCGAGCCTGGCGACGGGAACCGGGCGCCGCCACGCTCGGGCCCTCCCTGGGCTGATCCGCGGGGCTCGCCGGCAGCGCCCAGGCGCAGAGAAATGTGTGTGCTCAGCCCCGCGCGTGTCGCGCCCGCCGCTGGCCCAAGTCGCCGGCTTTGTTTTTGAGCGCCTCACTTCGCCAGCCCCGCCTGCGCGCGGGGACCTCCCGGGTCCGCATCTCCCTGCGAGTAGGGGAACCGCCCGCTGCAGAGACCCGGCAGGCTGCTGGCTTCTGGTCCCCGGCGCCCCTCCCGGCTGCGACCTGCGGACGGGGGCGAGGAGACCACGGCCCGCTCGGAGGGGTGGCCCGGTCCCCACGTGGCTTTGCTCCCAGGTGCCCCCCAAAGAGCAGGAACCTCTCAGGTGCTCCCACTGGAATTCGCCGCTCCTCCGGAACTCCTGGGGACACACTCCTCTGGTCTCCGTTGCAATGCACTCGTTCGTCTTTCCTTTAATGAGCAAAAGCTTTCGGAAGAAGGCATTTACTTTTCCATAGCTGCCATTAGGCAATTTAATGAACGGGAACAAATATTTCCAATTGTGAACATTCTCGAGCATACATCCAAAGTAGAAATAATTTTACTGGTAGAATATTTTTGGTGTAATTTTTAATTGCCGGACATAATCCTTTTATTTTAGGTTTGCCCTAGTGTTTTGCCATCTTGAAAGCAAACAACAGAGACCAAACCTAATAAGATTGTTGTAAATTTGTTTAAATTTCACTTTTGCAGAACAGCCTTGTATATATATCTATTTATATCTGTAGATAGATATATATTCCCTCTCTACCTATCTATCTATCTATCTATCTATGCACACATACATACAGAGTGGCAATGTAATTAATCCCCAGTAGTTGGTCTGTGACTGAATCCGCCTGTGCCCTAATGGTCAGCCACTTTGACGCAGTAA
>NW_006300376.1:2278544-2279593 GCF_000327345.1 Myotis davidii | reverse complement strand
GTCTGTCGTGCATGTAATCACACTGTATAGAAATAACCTGTGTGTGTTCAGCTTCTCTGCTCCTCTTCCAGGGCATGAAGGACTGTGGCTCCATCCCTACTTCCAAGGCAGAGCCCATAGTAGGTTCTTCAGAAGCTGCTTATAAGATCGATCCATTCATGTTGTCCTATATCTTTTTGTTCTGTTCCTCCTCCACCACCTCTCCTCCTCTGTCTGCCTCCTTCTCCTTCCTTATTAGTTTAAGGAGATGGACTAGTGGAGTGGTAAAGACTACCGATCCTAGAGACAGGCTGCCAGGGTCCAAATCCTGGTTGTGTATTTTTACCTGAGGCAAAAGGCCTCAGTTTTTTCATCTGTAAAATGGAGATAATAGAACCATTAGGGTTATTGTACATAAAGAGTTAGAACAGTGCCTGCCTCATTCTAGGAGCTCTCAAGTGGTATTTGCTCCAGCAACTTAAAGTCCCAGGAACCAGCTGTATGATTCATGAAAGAAATATCAAGCGCAAAAGAGTACCCAAGATTGGTAAGACCCTTGGGATCTATGCTTTGTGAGCCACCTCTTCACCACCAGCTAATGAGACTGCAAAATTTACAAAGCAAAGTCCTTCACTTCAGCCTAGCAGTCCCTGCCCCCACAAACACACACACACAAACACACACACACCTCCCCACCCCACCCCTACTCCCTCATCCAAAAAGGCTGTTGTCCAGTATTTGGTAATTCTGTACCCTGAAGGCTTAGCCCTAGTAGTGGAATCCACTATTTCCTATATGTCAAGAAGCTCAGAAAATCTGCCTAAAACTTTCCCTTGAAGTTCTTTTTGTTTATAATTCTCTCTGTTCATTCTCCTCTTCTGTTAGTTCTCCATAGTTATTTGTTTGCTTTGCCCTTCGCCAACAATAGCTCATGCTACTACAACAGATTGAATAGCAAAATGGATATGAAATATAACATTAATCCAATAATAGATATTCTTTTTGTGCTTTACAGAAGGAATGGTGGGTGGGATAATCAAATATTTTATTTAAATTCTATTACAATATGT
>NW_006300376.1:2276431-2278487 GCF_000327345.1 Myotis davidii | reverse complement strand
TTCTATGCCATCCTAGATTTGGCTGGCATTTAATGTTTTAATTTACTCTGCTTTTTTAGCTAAGCTTTGTTCTGCATTGAAAAACTCCAGCCAACTCCAATCTTGAGATGCAGTGAAGGTAAAGTGAACTGGCGTTTCTGACTGAACTCTAGGTTCTAAGTCCCAGGGCTGGAGCATGAGTTGCAATCTGACTCTCTGTGGGGATGTGCTGCCCCCTGCTGGCTATAGGGACCCATCAGCTCTCACTGTTAAAAAATGAAGTCCTTTGTGCTGACTGTATTTGAAGCCTTATTCTAGTAAAGCTAGTAAACCACAATAAGCTTCTTTGAGAATAGTTCCTTTATTTCCTCTCAGAGTCGCCCAAATAAATTCTCTCAGATCTTAAGCTTTATCCAAGTAAGAAAACAAATATAAAGTGCAGGAACTGTGACTATTTTCAGATGCAAATTGAGTAGTAGGATGCCTACCTGCAAATATCCTAGGGACTTTCTGCTCAGGGAAATGAAAGAAGTAACTCTTAATCCCTTCAGCCAGAATTTTAAAATGGCATCTCCATGTGTCAGCCAGGATGTGAGAAAGTAGGCCCTCTCCTCCAGGCTGAAGGGATTATGGAAAGAATTTGACATCTATCAATACATTAGACCTAGCATTTCTAATTTTAGGAATTTAGCCTACAGACATATTACAGAAATCAAAAGAATATATATCTAAGGGTATGTCGCAGCACTGTTTTACTAACAGTCAAGGATTGGAAATCACCAAATTAGTCAAAGGTAGAAGCCCAGTTAAAGAAATTTCATGAAATATTTTAAATCGTTAAAAAGAGCAAAAGGCCCTAACCCAGCCGTTGGCAAACTACAGCCGTTTGAAATGAACAAAACTATTGAAAAAAAAGACCGTACCCTGTAATGATGCTTACTTTGAATTTATATTAGTTCACACAAACACTCCATCCATGCTTTTGTTCCGGCCCTCCGGTCCAGTTTAAGAACCCATTGTGGCCCTCCAGTCAAAAAGTTTGCCCACCCCTGCAACCAGTTTGGCTCAGTGGATAGAGTGTCAGCCTGGGGACTCAAGGGTCCCAGGTTCAATTCTGATCAAGGGCATGTACCTTGGTTTCGGTCATCCCCAGTGGGGTCGTGCAAGAGGCAGCTGATCAATGTTTCTCTTTCATCGATGTTTCTGACTCTCTATCCCTCTCCCCTCCTCTCTGTAAAAAATCAACAAAATATATTTTTTTAAAAATAGCAAAAGACCATGCCCTACCCACCGAGTGGCTCAGTTGGAGCATCCTCCCGCACACCAAAAGGTCTTGGGTTTGATTCCCGGTCAGGGCACATACCTTGGTTTCTGTTTGATTCCAGGTGGGGGTGGGAAGGGGAAGCAACAGATTCTCACATTGATGTTCTTCACATTGATGTTTCTCTCTCTCTCCCTTACTCTGTCTAAAGTCAAACATATCCTCGAGTGAGGCTAAGAAAGAGAGAAAAAAGAGCATAATATATATGTACTACAAAGAAAAATCCCCAAGATAAATTCCAGGCCATCCTTTTGTTTCTACTTTTGTATTCTTCTTATTATTTAATCCTCATCCCAGGATACTTTTTCCATTGGAAGGAAGGAAGGAAGGAAGGGAGGGAGGGAGGGAGGGAGGCGGGAACAGTATATACAGTATGGTATTCCCTGTAGTTAAAAACAAACAACCTAGACATAAAAATAATATTTCCAAAGGGATCCATAAGAAATTGATAGTAGTGCTTGCCATTGAGGAGGGGAATTGGCTGGCCAGGGCGTCCAAGTAAGACACACTTTTTATTGCATACTGGTTTGTACTTTTTGAATTTTGTACCATTATTTATTCACAAATAGCTATACAAAATCATTTAGATCAGCCGTGGGCAAACTAAGGCCCGCGGGCCGGATCCGGCCCGTTTGAAATGAATAAAACTAAAAAAGAAAAAAAGACCATACCCTTTTATGTAATGATGTTTACTTTGAATTTATATTAGTTCACACAAACACTCCATCCATGCTTTTGTTCCGGCCCTCCGGTCCA
>NW_006300376.1:2274756-2275755 GCF_000327345.1 Myotis davidii | reverse complement strand
TACAAAATCATTTAGATCAGCCGTGGGCAAACTAAGGCCCGCGGGCCGGATCCGGCCCGTTTGAAATGAATAAAACTAAAAAAGAAAAAAAGACCATACCCTTTTATGTAATGATGTTTACTTTGAATTTATATTAGTTCACACAAACACTCCATCCATGCTTTTGTTCCGGCCCTCCGGTCCAGTTTAAGAACCCATTGTGGCCCTCGAGTCAAAAAGTTTGCCCACCCCTGATTTAGATTCATAAATCAAGACATTCTGTGGCCTTCCTTCCCTGACTCCCACAAAGCAAGTTTTTCCAGCCCCGAGGGCCTCAAAATCACCCTCCCCTCCTCACAGGTTCTTGAACAGAATTTATAGTTTTGCCTCAATTCATCCATCCTATGACAACTGTGAAACCAATTATCTTGAGTCCAGATGGTACACACAAAAAAGCTTTCAGGAAAAATGAAGAAAAATGAAAAACTGAGCTGTAGAAAAAATAATGAGAAATCACTTGGCAAAGCATCAGTTTCCTCAGTTAGTTTCCCTGCGGCACCTCGGGTTAGGAAGGCTGTGGGGGACGAAGAGCTTGGGATTGGGCAGTTTGCCTCACAGAAAAGCCTGAGCTGGGTGGGCTCACTCCCTTTAAGGGATATTTTTAAGGTCCTCTTCCACTCCTGGGCAGAAGGTGGATTTGGGACCTTATGGGAGTGATTGAATTCTAGTGTAAATGAAATCCCACTTCCACCTCACAGAAGAAATGTCCAACGCTGTAGAGAATTTTTACGAGTTTAATTGAGCCAAACTGATGATTATTGGTGGGAAGCAAAATCTAAATGGATTGAGAAAATGCTCCAGAGAATGGCAGTTTTACAGCTTATTTTATATACTACATCCAAAGAAAGAGAGTACAGGATTAGGGGGAGGGTTACATGAAATCCATTGGTGATAGATTAGGGAGGAGGTGTTACAGAAGACCAGAGAAAAAACCAAGCTACGCTTAGAGAAAGGGAGTTA
>NW_006300376.1:2271966-2274676 GCF_000327345.1 Myotis davidii | reverse complement strand
AAGTTACATTTTATTATTAAATTATGCTCAGGCCCAGAGAAAAATGTGTCTTTCAAATTCTGGGCCCCCCAACATGGAGGACACTTTCCCTATTTATACTTTTTCTAGTTCTTTGTCTTCCAAATTTTGAATGAGACTTCTAGATCTTCTGAGAAAGAAGGTCTGTGTGCTGGGAAGGGGCCATGAAACCATATCTCAAGGCCTGGCCTGGTGTCAACATTGACAACTCTGTCTGGGGCATAGTTTATGGCCTCTCTGGATTGGGAGTAGTCTCATTGTCCTTATTATTTAAGCAAGCAAGCATTTACAGAAGCCAAAATAGCAGGATTAAAATTTCAACCAGCAGTTTTTATATAAGATGGATGCTTCAGAGGGAGAAAGCAAAGAGGGGGAAATCTCTGGGATTGGATAAAAAATTAAAATGGAGAGGTACGTACTTCTTTTACATTCGTGGGTACAGCATAGTTAACATTTACAGCATGTAGAGATGGTGTGGGGGGCACCAGATAATGAGGGGTTCTGTGGTGTGATATGGTGAGGGGTCCAGACAAAGGACAGAGCTTACTGACATTCCAAGGGCATGTTACCCTGTGCTGGGCTGCATATCTGGCACTTCAGCCAGATGGGTTATGCTGTGCTGTCTGTTCCTAGAACACATAGATAGGAAGGTACTGACATCAGGGTCTCATGGCCCCTTCCCAGCATGCAGGCCTTCTTTATCAGAAGGCCCGGAAGTCTCATTCCAAATTTGGGAGACAAAGGACTAGAAATATTGGGGGCCCAGAATTTGAAAGACACATTTTTCTCTGGGCCCCCACAAAATTCAATAATAAAATATAACTCTTGCAGTCAGCGCTGCAGTTCAGCCTCTGCTTCCGCAGGGTGCTGTAACTGCAGTCAGCTGGCCAACTTAATAAAGGCTCTTAAATTTAAATTCTGAGTCGGTGGTCTATCTCACTGAGTGAACCCATAACAACCCTAGATGCAAAAAGACAACGGATAGGCTTCCTTAAGGTCAAGATTGACCTTTGTTGAGAGAGCAAGAGGCCTAGGATGTGACTATCCACCATGACTCATTTTCAGTTAGGAAGTTTTCGTGCCAGACCATCCTATGTGGTTACTGAGTTTGTCGGGCCCACCATGCGGGCCTCCCCTGTGCTTGGCAGGTTTTATATGTGGCCCTTTTCTTATCCACAACCCCGAGTGATCCTTGGCTTGGAAATAATGAAACTGGAAAAGTGGGAAAGGATGTGTATTTTTCGTGCCAGTCTGATTTTGAGTCTTATTTCCATGTCCCTTTGTTCTCCCAGATCTTTCACTTTATGTTGGGCTTAAAGCAGGAGGGTTCCTTATGCTATTAGAGATTAGTAAAATGTTAAGTGGCCAGGAAAACTGGATTAAATATTTTATAAACCAAAAAGAGTGTTATAACATATCACCCAATGGGACATGCAATGAAATGTTACATTGAGCCAGAAACAGGGACTGCATTGTTAAACTTCGTGAAATCTTTTCTAAATCTATGGCCATGGTTGTTGAAAATTCAACTCAGCAATATCTAAAGTAGATGCAGCTTACATGTCAACCAATATGGCTTCAGGATGTCATTCTAAGAAAGAAGCACTCTGCATTAAAATAAGACCAGGTGAATTTAACTAGCTGGTTGATAGGGATTTCTCTTTTGGGAGCCATATATTTCCATATAGGTTTGTGAGTTAAAAAAAAAAAAGTTCTCAATATTCTTTTACATATTTTTTTCAGATTTGAATAGTAATACATGTCCAATATTTTAAAAAATTGGAAAATATAGAAAGCTATAACAAAGAATATTAAAATTACTTATAGCCCACTAACCAGAAGTAACCACTAATAAATTAATATTTTCTTTCTGTTTATATATATATATATATTTAAAATTTGCTTATTTGCTTTGCTAATTTAGAAACAAATGTACATAAAGTTTTTATCTTGCTTTTTTCACTCAATAGAAAATAGAAAAAAATTAATCACAAAATTTGAGGTCACATTACAGTTGAATGAAATAAGTGGGGTTATAATAGTGAAATTGCTGGGTCTCTGACTCTACCTTGTTCAAGCCTGCTTTGTTCCCATGACCTCCAGGCTAATAGCTTCTGCTTAGTATTGCATATAGACGTGCCAATCAGAGGAATTCTGCTTGCGGCTTGAGGAGATAAGGGAAGTGTGCATCCTTTGTCAAAGATTTACAGGAACCCCATGACCAAACTCACATCAACTAGAACCAGATGCCTGCTGTGGTCACTCACCTCCTGCCCCACGCCCATTTCCCCTTTTCTTGACATAAAAGAAACCTGAACTCTGTACTTTCTTTTTTTTTAATTAAATCTTTATTGTTCAGATTATTACAGTTGTTCCTCTTTTTTCCTCCCATAGCTCTCCTCCACCCAGTTCCCACACAAGCCTCTGCCTTTACCCCTCCCACTGTCCTCATCCATAGGCATATGATTTTTGTCCAGTCTCTTCCTTCACCCCCACACCCTTTTCCCCCCAAGAATTGTCAGTCCACTCCCTTTCTATGCCCCTGGTTCTATTATAATCACCAGTTTACTCTGTTCATCATATTTTTTATTCACTTGATTTTTAGATTCACTTGTTGATAGGTATGTATGTGTTGTCACTTTGTTGTTCATAATTTTTATCTTTACCTCTTTCTTCTTCTTCCTCTTCTTTA
>NW_006300376.1:2269667-2270320 GCF_000327345.1 Myotis davidii | reverse complement strand
TCCCAGCCCCTTTCCGTGCGCACTCGAGCCTCCGTACCTCTGCACTTTACTTCCGCAGCTCCTCTGAGTCTCAGTGTGCTTTTCTCTTTCCTTCTAGTTGTAAAATTTCCACTCAGCCAGCCTTCCTGTGGTTCTGGATGATGTCCGTTTTGTCTTTTAGTTGTATTTTTGACGTTGTTGTGGGAGGCAGCAATTTCCAGGTGTTTACCTATGCTGCCATCTTGGTTTCTCATGAACTCTGTACTTTCTTAAGATGAATTTGAGGTGTTACTAGGAGGGCTCCCATCTTTTTGGTTGGCACCTTCTTGATCAGTAAACCTTTTCTTACTCCAAACTCTGCTGTTTTGAGTTTTGGCTTTTTTTTTTTTAAATCTCTCTCACCTCTCCCTTCCTCACTGAAGTCAATAAAAATATATTTTTTAAAAAAAGAGAAAAAGAGAGAGATAGAAACATCAATGATAAGAATCATTGATTGGCTGCCTCCCGTGTGCCCCACACTGGGGATCAAACCTACAACCTGGGCATGTGCCCTTGACCAGAATCAAACACAGGAACCTTCAGTCTGGAGGCCGACGCTCTATCCACTGAGCCAAACCGGTTAGGGCTGATTTTTTTTTTAAGTTCATAAAAGTTTAGCTCTTGTTGTTTTCCTT
>NW_006300376.1:2260178-2269510 GCF_000327345.1 Myotis davidii | reverse complement strand
AGAAAGGGAGAGGGGAAAGAGAGATCGAAACATCAATGATGAGAGAAAATCATTCATCAGCTGTCTCCTGCACGCCCCCTACTGGGGATCGAGCCTGTGATCGGGCATGTGCCCTTGACCAGAATTGAATCTGGAAGCCTTCAGTCCACAGGCCGACACTCTAGCCACTGAGCCAAACCAGCTAGAGCATTTCTGACTATTTTTTTGCCTAAAAATTGAAGTTTGGGTCTTGAAACAAACTGCCACAGTGTCCTCTAGAAATGCACACTCACAAGAGCACTGTGTGAGATTGCCTAACGAACAAACCTTTACAGAATGTGAGAATTATCATGTAAAATACTTTTTAAATGTTATCAGAGGAAAATGTCTCATTTTTATTTGCACTTTTACAATCAATGAGATCCAACTTTTCCCCCCTGGCTGTTTATTAGGTAAGAGGGTTTCTCCTTATATGAATTGTTCCCCATAAAATACTCCTATCCACAGAAATGACCTATGTCAAGAGTGTGCTCAGGGCGAGGAGATACTAGACTCAGATGTCACTTGGTTACATCAAATAGAGCCGCTCCTCGAAAGGATTCAGAAGCAAGTCAGTGCAGACAGTCAGACTTCCAAGTAGTATTTTCAAAGATAGGAACAACATATTTCTAGCTCGGTCAGAGTGGCTCAATGGTTGAACCAGGAGATAACAGTTTGATTACTGTTCAGGGCACATGTCTAGGTTGTGGTCACATGTTGGATCCACGGTACAGGGCGTGCAAGAGGCAGCCAATCAATGATTCTTTCATAATTGATATTTCTTTTTTTAAAAATATATTTTATTAATTTGTTTCAGAGAGGAAGGGAGAAGGATAGAGTTAGAAACATCGATGAGAGAGAAACATCGATCAGCTGCCTCCTGCACACCCCCTACTGGGGATGTGCCCGCAACCAAAGTACATGCCCTTGACTGGAATTGAACCCGGGACCCTCCAGTCTGCAGGCTGATGCTCTATCCACTGAGCCAAATCCGTTAGGGTTCATCATTGATATTTTTATCTCTCCCTCTCCCTTCCTCTCTGAAATCAATAAAAATATATTTTAAAAAAAATACATCTCAAGTCAGACCAGCCATATTTCAAGAGCTCCATAACCACTAACTATATTGGACAGTGCTATTCTGGAGCAACTAACTCCGGAGAACTGGGAATTATAGAGTACCAAACATGGGTGTAAGCAATCATGTTTCTCTATACAAACACACAAATAATCATGTGTTTATATAGAGAATTCAAGCTCAAAAGAGCTGGAAGCATTAAAGTATAGAAAGTTAATAACATTTTGTTAGTTTTAACTAGAGGCCCGATGCACAAAAATCCGTGCAAGAGTAGGCCTTCCTTCCCTCCGACACCCAGGCTTCCCTCCTCCAGCAGCCGGCAGGCACCCAGGACCCAGGCTGGCTTCCCCCGGGCCACCCCCAGGCACCCAGAACCCAGCTGGCTTCCCTCCGGCCCCAGCTTTGTCAGGAGGACGTCCAAAATGACATCCACAAGACGTCTGGTCTAATGAGCATATTACCCTTTTATTATTATAGATAGGTAAAGAGCTTATTACTATCATTTAAAATTATATTTTAAATGTCAATTAAAATCTGAATCCTCAAAGCAAATAGAGGCTGAAAAGTGGGTTTTGCACTTGTTTTTACTTCATGCTTGCCCTGGCCTATTGGGCAAGTGCTATAGGCTGAGAGAGAATTAAACAAAGGCAATTTACAGAAGCGTTAGGTGACCATAATGTCAGAGGGCTCCCAGGAAGATATCTTGGTAAGTAATCTTATACTTTTCCCCCACGATTCCTAGCAGGACCGCTTTAGCCAGTCAACACAATGAATTGATCCTTTCCTTGCATGACATTTTACCAGAAACAGAAGGCTCAGAGGAAAGATGAAGATGAGGGTATTTTGCAAGCAATTCTCCAGTTTCCCACTGGACTGCTATGTGAGGGACCACTGTATAAAGAGGATCTGATCCCTGTTAAATTAATTAAATAAGGAGGCTGTTAGACTGAGGTGGCTCTAATGACTTGGCAGCTTACATCAAACCAGAACCTAAGCCTACCAATGACTCGGGGATATGAAATTAAAACTTAGGATAGCCAATCACAAACAACTAACTAGGCTTTTCCAAATAAGACAGGTGTTGAAGCTATAACCAATCAAATAACCTCCTTGCTTTGCTTTTGCATCTGTTCTATAAAAGTCTTAGCCCACCTCCCGTCCGTGGACCATTCCTAACATCTTCCAGTTTGGAGTTGCCCAATTGGATCAGATGTTTGCTCAAATAACCTCTTCACACTTTTAATATGCCTCAGGTTATCTGGTAACAGCCCTGAGCATGTGCTAGCATGCTGAAGAGGAGTGACTGTTTCTTTACTAAACGTGGCATCCCACATGCAAGCCAATGGCCTCCCCCCAGCTCCTCCCAGCTCTTCCTGTGCCACACGGCACTCAGTTCAAACATCAATTCTGTGTGCAAATGTGCACTCGTTTGGGTTCACATGATGTTCATGCATCTGTTCCCGTGCTTTCTGTCACCTCTCTAAGGACAGCCCCAAACCCCGCCCAGCTTCCTGTTGGAATTTCCAGTCCCACCTCCCCACCCACCTCCATTTCCAGTAGGAAATGATAGTGCCTGATTTGATTTTATTGGACGAGTAGGTAATAAAATGTTTCCCTCTGAATATGCCCCTTTCATATTCAACTCAACATACCTAACTACCAAACAGCAAATCTTCAGCACCCTGCCATGCAGGGTCAGCCTCAGCAGAGATGGAAGCATTGTGCAGAGGGGAAGCTGAGGGGCATCAAAAGAATACAGTGGCGCTGTCCAAGTCAGGGTTGTTTGCACACAGAAAGTGAACCTTCTCAATGTGCTAATCATATATGAAAGCATGACTTAATCAGAGTTATTTTCTCCTTCTGTAGCCTAAAACACCCTTGGCTCTGAGGTGAGAAGTACTTCCTTTAGAGAACCTTCGTGCAGCCTACGTAGCCTCTCCCCCCATCTCACACCAAGGCTATAGTGTTCAAACCAAAATTCAACTGAATAAATTTAAAAGATCTTATTGGTTTTATTTAATGTTTCATGAATTGGGCAGCATCCCATCTGGCACGTAGAAAGGTGCTCTGAAGAGCTATATAAATGAAAATCTTTTATAGGCAAAAGGGGGTGGGCAAAGGAAGTTTCTAACAAAGAATGGATTGTTTTAGGCAAAGTTACCTTCCCGTGAGGGACCAAAGGGGTCTCTCGGGTGGATTACCTCACTAGTGCTGACCAGGTAATTAAAGATTGGCTGGTTGCCCTAGCTGGTCTGGCTCAGTGGATGGAACATCGGCCTGCGGACTGAAGGGTCCCAGTTTCCATTCCGGTCAAGGGCACATGCCCCGGTTGCAGGCTCGATCCCCAGTGTGGAGCGTGCAGGAGGCAGCCAATTAGTGGTTCTCTCTCATCATTGGTGTTTCTATCTATCTCTACCTCTCTCTTCCACTCTAAAATCAATAAAAAAAATATTAAAAAAAGAAACATTTAAAGATTGACTGGTTAAAGGTTCCATTCCTGGGAGAATCTGAAACAAATCAGGTGAGGCATTAAGTCTTGGTTTGATGATAGGGCTTAGCACAAGTGACTCCATTTTGGACCTATTGGTGTGTTTTTGTTTTGTTTGTTTGTTTTTTAACGAGGGACATCCAAGTCCTGCCAAAATGAAATAAAAAAATTCCTTAGTCATGGTTCCTCCTGTGACCATAACGGGTAATACAAAAATCTCCTAAATCTTTACCAGTGACTCTCAGTAGGATGAAATATAAGACTCATAAAATGTATATTAAAACCAGGGTAGAGAAATGATAGTGCCTAATTTGATTTTATTGGACGAGTAGGTAATAGGAAGAATAGTGTACTTATAAAAATGTCCTTGCTCATTAAATTCTTGTAGTAGAAAGAGTAACATTATTTTAAAAATTGTGTAATTCAAGGAGTATTTTGTAATTCAAGGGAGAGAGAGAGAGAGATCAACTTGTTGTTCCATGTATTTATGCATTCATTGGTTGATGCTTGTATATGCCCTGGTCAGGGAATCGAACATGCAACCTTGGCATATCAGGATCAACTGAGATACCCAGCCAGGGCTTTAAATTTTTTTTTAAACGTTAGCTTTAAAAAAAATTTTATTAAAATGTTGAGCTTTGTTAATAATTTGCTTTTTACTTTTTAATTTTAGCAGGCAATTTTGAATATTTTAGAAAAATAACTTTTTAAAATACATATATTAAATAATCTTACTTTTTGTATTGTTTGTATTTATTTTAATATACATTTTAATAAAAAACTATTCAACTAATACTTGAATACAGTCATACTTTCTTTTTTAAAAAAATATATGTTTTTATTGACAGTAGAAAGAGAAAGGGAGAGGGAGAGAGAGAGATAAACATCAATCAGTTTGCCTCCTGCAGGCCCCCTACTGGGGGGTCAAGCCTGCAACCTGAGCATGTGCGAGGACCAGAATCAAACCAGTGACTTCTTGGTTCATGGGTAGATGCTCAACCACTGAGCCACACCCGCTGGGCTATACTTTGTTTTTTTGTATACTTTCTTTTTTTAATCTTTTAGGTCATTGCTAAATATCTGCCTCACCTCCAAATCAATAGCCAGTCAACAGAACACTCAGATATATGCAATAATAATCATATTTAGTCACATTTACCAACTTTCTGTCACGTGAAAACCAGCACATGTTTTATTTTTTGTCATTATGAAGGTACATTTATCAATGTAGGAGGATAAAGCACATTTCATGTAACAGTTGTTCACTTGATTTATAGCTCTTAAATACTTAGACACTTAGAATGTACCTTCATTTGTATGCTCACCCTGCATGGCAGGGACCTAGAATGAATTAGGCGCCTGTTTATTAATCCATCAGAATTAAGAGCAGTATCTGCCTGGCACATTTACTCACAACTGGAATCCCTGTGGTCGTTCAGAAAGAAGAGATGCCCTTTTAAAAATGAAGCTATTCCTGAAAACTGTCCATTTATAATGCTGTCTTATGATTGTATGTTGTGGACAGTAATGGATGGACCGGAGACATCCTTTGTTAAGTTACATGCAGAAAGGTCATACATCACAAAGGAAAGAGAAAAACTCAGCAGGAGAAAGAAAGCAAATAAATTGAAGTAGACATCTTAACTGTTGTTGAAAAGACCATATCAATGAGCCCATAATAGATAAGAGGATGAAATTTTGTCAGACTTAATAGCCAGGGAAATGAGAAAAGAAATCAGCCACTTCTAGAGACGCAGACACAAGCTGATGAAGAGCCTGTAAGAAGCAGCAACTTGTTAAGAGAAAAGAGGAGTAAATGCACAAGGAAAAGGGCAGGAATCGGATTTGTTGAACAACCAACAAGTGCCAGGCCCAGTGCCAAACACAAACGTACCTTGACACCTTCAACTGCCTGACACAGAAAAGTTTTTAATAGGATTTCACATACTAAAGCTGTATGAGGGAGACTACTTAACCCCTGATGCATATAGGGCGAAATTCAAACTCGTTAGTCAAGCACCCACCACCTGGTCCCAGTCTCCCCTCCCCCAGCACATTGCACTTCCTCTGTCCCCAGCACAGCAGCCATTCCACACTCTGACTTGGTAGGTCAGGAACAGGGCCCCAGTTTGTGAATGTCTAAGTCCCCAAGTGATGCTAATGCAGATAACGTGCCTCGTGTCACACTTTGAGAAGCACTGCTCAAAGTCATTGATTGCTTCTGCCTTCAGCTACTTTTCTTGCAGTTCCTTACAGGGCTTGAGTCAGTTCTTCATAACGAAAACATGGGTAAGAGCGTGTGTGCTTACGGAGAGGGGGCTTAGTTATCTCTTTCCCCACTGTCCTCCCCCTGAAGGTCAGCACTGCAGGCTGGATGCGTGGTGGCTATTGCCAGTAACATGGCCCAGTGGGAATGTCACTCTGGACAATCTTTCAGCTGATTCCAGTCACCTGGCCAGCACTCTGGCCAGTGAGCATGCTGGCCCACAGCACACCTGCGCAGAGAAGGGCAGCTTTTCCCTTAGAGACTCACAGCCTCCCCCTCCGCCCACTCCCCTCCACAGGTCACTCAGTTTGCCCCCTTTAACTTGTCCAGGCCATTCTGCTAGATCAGCGGTTCTCAACCTGTGGGTCGCGACCCCTTTGGGGGTCGAACGACCCTTTCACAGGGGTCGCCTAAGACCAGCGGAAAACACATATATAATTACATATTGTTTTTGTGGTTAATCACTATGCTTTAATTATGTTCAATTTGTAACAATGAAAAAACATCCTGCATATCAGATATTTACATTAGGATTCATAACAGTAGCAAAATTACAGTTATGAAGTAGCAACGAAAATAATTTTAATGATTGGGGGTCACCATAACATGAGGAACTGTATTAAAGGGTCGTGGCATTAGGAAGGTTGAGAACCACTGTGCTAGATGATGATCGTTTCTTGTCAAGAAGAAAATCTGTAAATATGTAAGGGCTTTTGACAAAGGTCTGTCTTGGTCATTTACAAAAGAAAAGTTTATATTTTCATGGAGAGGCTGTAAATAAGGATGACTGGATTATCCAATTCATTGAAGAGTGTTAGAGACCCTACCTGTCAGCAAAGATCCAAAACTCATCATTTCTGTTTTCTTTAAGCTACCGTTTATATATTACATGCCATGTGCCATGCACTGTTCTAAGTACTTCATACATATTAACTCATTTTATCCTCATTATCCTTTAAAATAGATATATTAGCACCCCTATTTTACACTTAAGGAAACTGGGACACAGAGGTTGAATGACATGGGCAAAGTCACACTGCTACTGAGTAGTAGCACCAAGACTCAAACCCAAGGCACTGGCCTCAGAACTCATGCTCATCACCATTCTATATACTTTTGGTGCTTTCTGTGCCTCTCACTAAGTGGACTGGAAAGTTGGTGTTGACCAGTCAGCCAGTGCTGAAGACACAGCCAACCTTTTAACCTCTTGCCTGAATTTCTTTCTAGTAAGCATTTATCCTACCACTGGCACATGAAGAACACATTGAAGATACTAGATGGCAGGGGTAGGAAAACAGGAATAAAACACGGTTTTCACCCTCCGGGAGCTGACAATCCAGAAGAGGGTAGAGAGGTCAACAGCCATCTGTAATTTATAGTTTACCTTATGTCAGTGCCAGTTTCGTCTGCTGGATGAGCTTTGTGAGATGCCCTTCTACTTTGACAATATCCTTGATGAAGTCATGGAAAACAGCTCTTATTTATTTGTACCAGGCACTATAATAAGCAAGTAAGCATGTGACACAGGTAGGGTTGCCAGATAACATAGAAGCCGCTCAGTTAAATTTCAATGCATATGTCCATTGCAGTATTTGTGTTATGGGTTCGCTCAGTGAGATAGACCACCAACTCAGAATTTAAATTTAAGAGCCTTTATTAAGCTGGCCAGCTGACTACAGGTACAGCACCCTGCCGAAGCAGAGGCTGAACTGCAGTGACGACCACAGGAGTTACATTTTATTAAATTCTGTGGAGGCCCAGAGACAAATGTGTCTTTCAAATTCTGGGCCCCCCAATATGGAGGAAAATCTCTTTATTTATACTTTTTCCAGTCCTTTGTTTCCCAAATTTGGAATGAGACTTCTGGGCCTTCTGAGAAAGAAGGCCTACATGCTGGGAAGGGGCCATGAGACCATATCTCAAGGCCTGACCTGATGTCAGTACCTTCCTATCTATGTGTTCTAGGAACAGACAGCACAGCATGACCCATCTGGCCAAAGCGCCAGATATGCAGCCCAGCACATTTGGACATACTTAACTAAAAAAGCATTTGTTCATCTGTAATTCAAATTTATTTGGGCATGCTGTACTTTTAATTGCTAAATCTTGCAGCCCTGGACACCAGTTGTCCTTAATGCTCGCAACAATTCTTTGAGGAAGGCACTATTATTATCTCCATTTCACAGAAACTGAGTCATAGTCAAATCAAGTAACTTGTCCAGAGTCATACATCTATCTGTAACACACGCTTAGAAACCAAATGCTTAGGCCGCTTTGTTTCCACCAATGGCCGTTTGTGCATTTATGTTGAAAACTACCATCACCTGTCTCGCTGAAACTTCTTTTCTGATCTTGTTCTGAAATTACCAGAGTAGACCCCATTCACTGACCAATATGCAAAGCATTGGGTCCCAATTTTCAGAGTTAAAAAAGAGATTTAAGTATTATATAAATGAAGGATAGAAATAGCACTGCAAGGTCCCAGGTCTGATTCTGGTCAAGGTCACATGCCTGGGTTTCGGGCTTGATCCCCAGCAGGGGGTGTGCAGGAGGCAGCTGATCAATGATTAGGTCTCACCATTGATGTTTCTATCTCTCTTTCTCTCTCCCTTCCTCTCTGAATCAATAAATATATTTTTAAAAATAATAATAATAACTATGTGAAGAGATGATGTACTAATTAGCCAGACTATAGTTATCATTGCACTATATGTCTATTTCACTATATATATCAAACCATCATAATGTACACCTTAAATACATACAATTTTCATTTAAAAGCCTGCAACCAAGGTACATGACCTTGACTGGAATTGAACCTGGGACCCTTGTGTCCGCAGGCCAATGCTCTATCCACTGAGCCAAACCAGTTAGGGCTAAAAATTAAATTTTAATTTTGAAGAATAATCATGAAGTAAATCAATGCAACCATCCTTTGTGTTAGACAGGAGCAGAGTAAGGATAATGGGCCAGGTACAGAAACTCACCAGGGCAGAAAGTTCCGGATGCCTAGCAAGGGGTAAAACTGGGAAAACAAGAACCTTGCCCCCAGGGTAACCTGTCCTCCAATCGCCTATCTCTGGTCAGAGGGTTTAAACCCCACCCCCCACCTTTCCCTCCCTAAAGATAACATCTAGGCCTCAGTTGTATTTCAGTTCCGGGCCCAGAAAAGCAGCAAAACCAGACAAGTGGCACTGTGGCTGCCTCAGCACCAGCTACATTGACTAATGACCTCTGACCCCACCCAGGCACTATTCAATCAGTGGAGACCTGGACCCTGATAGAGCACACCGGGAAAGCTGATGAGTACTCCATTGAGACCTTCCCCTGAGACCTCCCCTAAGATTTCCACCTGCAAGAACGAGATAAATATGCTCAAGACCAAACACCCAGTGTGCTCTCCCTCCAAGGAGCACACCTGTTCCCTTCCCCCACAGGCATGTGTACCCCAACCTCTAAGGGACCCCAGGAGACTTGCAACA
>NW_006300376.1:2250041-2259916 GCF_000327345.1 Myotis davidii | reverse complement strand
ACCTGTCTCTCTGAAACTTCTTTTTTGATCTTGTTCTGAAATTACCAGAGTAGACCCCATTCACTGACCAATATGCAAAGCATTGGGTCCCAATTTTCAGAGTTAAAAAAGAGATTTAAGTATTATATAAATGAAGGATAGAAATAGCACTGGGGATGGCAAAAGTCAGATCTGCAATTCCTAAGAATGTGTTTTATTGCCAGAATGCACATGCAAAGGGAAGGGACAGAAAGACCAGATGCTGGAACCTCATGGTGTCAGAAAACTGCCACTCAATGACGAAGCTGCTGGGGGACAGATGGCATGAATGGCCCTGGAAGTTCGCACACTGGAGCATCTGAGATCACTCAAACAGCGATAGTCTTGGTTTTTCACAAGACAATTAAAACTGCCTGACAGCGAATAAATGAGTTTAACTTGATTCTTTGTGAGATTGATTCATTCTGCACTTCCCGTCCCCCTAGCAATCATTTTTCTCCAGCTGTTTTTAAAAGAAAACAAAGGCCATCTAATACTGTGCCAAGCATTTGAAACACCACTGAACTTCCCCTTTAAACACAAAGCAAAAGCTAATTTCCTGATTAGACTTATACACTTATCAAAAGGTCAACATTAAATTAGTAGCCTTGAGATTTAAGGTTTACCAGCATATGATACAATTACTTATGGTGGCTCTTTTCTTTTCTCCAGTTTTTTTCCCTTACCAGAAGAGGGAGTTTTCATGACCATGCCATAGGACTTGTTTCCATTCAAGCTTTAAATATACTAGTGCAGGGTTGAGCCACATGAAACTGGCTCAACCTGATCTTTCATATTTCTGGTCAGTTTAGACCCCCCTGATCTTTTCCTCCCTGAAGATAACATCTAGCCCTAGCTGGTTCTGGGAAAACAAGAACCTTGCCCCCAGGGTAACCTGTCCTCCAATCGCCTATCTCTGGTCAGAGGGTTTAAACCCCACCCCCCACCTTTCCCTCCCTAAAGATAACATCTAGGCCTCAGTTGTATTTCAGTTCCGGGTTCAGAAAAGCAGCAAAACCAGACAAGTAATACCTTGGCTGCCTCGGGACCAGCTACATTAACTAATGATTCCCCTGCCCTGGCACCGACCAATCAGTGGAGACCACAACCCTGAAAGAGCACACCGGGAAGCTGACGGATAGTCTATTAAGATCCTCCCCCCCCCTGGCTGGTTTGATCATTGATGTTTCTATCTCTTTCATTCCCTTCCTCTCTGAAATCAATAAAAATATATATGGGGGAAAAAATCCTCCCCCAAGACCTCCCCTAAGATTTCCACCTGCTCAGGACAAAGGACCCAGTGCATGCTCTCCCTCCAAGGGGCCACCCGTGCCGTTTTCCCACAGACATGCATCCCCCATCTGTTGTGCCCAGATTTCAAGATTCCCAAGGGCCCACCAGGGAGCCAGCGAGTCCGATGCAAAAGCAAAGAGTCATTTATTTCAAACCTAGGTTTGGCTCCCCTGCCCCCCCTTACTGGCACAGCAGCAAGTGGCAGAGAGAGAGAGCTCTGCGTGGAGAGAGGCTTTATAGCGGGTTGGGGCAAGGGGAGGAGAAAGGACTGTGGGCCCTGCCGATTGGCCAGGCGCGAGTCGGTGTCTTGTCACACAGGATGTGGTCATATCTATGGCGACTTCTCTTGATTGTCATTGGCCAGTTTGAAGAAGTCCTGGGCGTAGCCAGCAGCGGCTTGGCTTCCGGGAAGAAGCCTTGCTGAGCACATGGCCAAGGTAAGATGGAGGGCATAGCCCTTACCCTGGGGCAGGGTAGAGGGCGTAGTCCTCGCCCTTTCACATCCTCTAAGTGTCCCCATGAGACTCACAGCCGGGGAGCAATGGGCAGCAGCTCGCCCCCCGCCCTCTCCCCCCAACCCAGAACTTGTCTCTAAGGCCCCCTTTCTTCTGTGTAGCCCTTCCCTTTGGGTGTCCCCATCCCCTATCCCCTTTATCCTTAAATAATTTAATTTTCTTTCATCGCCATCTGAGGTGGGTATGTAGCCTGCCCACCCACCACCAAGTTGAACCTTTCACGTTCTTCCTGGTCATTGTAACAACAACAGAATTCTCTAAAAGTTTCTAGTTACCTGTATGATATACACGCACGTGTGGATCTTAGAAATTGTGGGATAGCAGAGAATGAACAGTGGCAAGGGGAGTGTTCATGGAAAATTAGAACAAATTGTGAGGAGAAACAACTCCTTTTCTGTCAAAAAGCAGTGTGGACAGCCGCCATTTTGGACTGTGTAGCGTGGCAGCCACCGTGTTGGCCGCAGGGCTTGCAGCTCCCCTGGGGGCCGCCATCTTGAAACAGGCTATTCTCAATGGAGCAATTTTACCTGTTTCAGTTCCTAGAAATAAATATAATAAAAGTTGTATAAAATCTTTATATTTAAAATTATAAATTACTGAAAAACATTAAAGAAGTTCTAAACAAAAGGAGAGATATGTCATGTTTGTTTTATTGAAAAACTCAGTATTTTAAAATGTGGATTCTTCCTAAACTAATTCAAATGGAAAGATTCAAATAACGTAATGATAGAGTACAGGAGAGAATTACCCTATCAAATGTCAAAACTTATCACAGCCCTAGCCGGTTTGGCTCAGTGGATAGAGCGTCAGCCTGAGGACTGAAGGGTCCCTAGTTCTATTCCGGTCAAGGGCATATGCCCGGTTTGCGGGCTCAATCCCCAATGTGCGGCATGCAGGAGGCAGCTGATCATGATTCGCTCTCATCATTGGTGTTTCTATCTCTTCCTCTCCCTTCCTCTCTGAAATAAATAAAAATATATTTTTTAAAAACTTATCACAAAGCAGTTATATTAAAATTATGTAGTATTGGTCTAGGTACTGATGGAATACAACAGAGAACTCAGCAACACATACACACATTTATGAATACTTGACATGACACTGATGAATACCTATTCAAAAAAGCAGGCTGAGATAACTAGTAATTTTTATAAAAAGTTGAAATTTATTTTTTTATAGCAAAGGTGGGAATTTATTGAGTAACAAGCACAGACTTCCACGTGGGGAGGGGGAAATAGTCCCTAAAAAGATGAAATTTAATCTTCATCTCACACCATACATAATAAACAGTTCCAAAAGGAATAAAGACTTAAATATAAAAGCTAAAACTCTAGGACTGTTGGAAGAAATTATAAGAGGACATCTTCATGACTTTGAGATTGGGAAGGATTTCTTAAACAAAAACCAAAATGTGTCAACCATTAATGATAAGATTGAAAGATTTGTCTACGAAGGAGATCAGAGTGTGCTATTTGGGCATAAGAATTATTTTGAGCTGAAGGCAACTGAGAAACAGCAGATGCAGGAAAAATTCGCTACCCTCCCCCTTTCTGCCTAAAGGAAGGGTTTAAATTTCCACTCGTGAAGTGTTTACCTGGGGTAGATAGGAGCAGTGCCCTGGGCTATGGGTTCCCAACTTGATTCAGCAAAGGGCCCTGCGCCTGCCGAAAGGTTATATACATAGTTCACTTCTCCAGTCTGATAGTTCCGATGTCTATTAAGGAAGAGATTGGGACCCTCCACTTGGAGATGCCACGATCTCTCCAGAAAGCTTAAAATAAGAGGCAATCTGAAAGAATTAACAAGAAAATACTAAAGACTCAGAGGAAAAGGGTGTGACACACAAGAAAATTCTTATCAGAAGAGCGTTAAGATGAAAAAGAAAATTGTAAAAATTTGCGCCAGCAATGCTCCGGGTTGACCCATGGGCATTGAAAGTCTTCCCGCCCACCGCCCCATTTAAAAAAATACTAGATTTTCTTGTTTGTTTTTTTTAATTGTGATGTTTTCAAATGTTGTCTTCCCTTTGCTCTCCCACCCTCAATAAAAGTCACTGTCACTTTTTTTTTTTTAATGTGAAAATGCCAGGAGAAGAATCATCAAAGATACTCATCATCCCAGAGACTGCAGGAGATTGGGTCAGCATAACAAACCTTATTATAATGACCCTTATCTTCCAGGGACTTCTCCCATATATTTATCTTCCCACAACTTTCCACCCCTAGAAGCCCAAATCCCATTTTCTTTGTCTTGTCATTTCTCCACTATTTATTGCCCTTTGTTAAAATGGTGTGCAAGCCCCAAACTCTAACCACCCCTTTGAGTTACTCATCACTGAGTTCCCACATATATGCATGCTGCATACATAATTGACATCTGGGTTTTTCTCCTGTTAACTTGGCTTTTGTCAGTTTAATTTGCAGGGTCACTACATTGCACAATTTCACCAGTGCCATTCCCACTGCAGTTAATATGAATGATGCTGCAGAAGGGTAGGCGATGAGTGCCTAGATTTGTGCATGCCCATAACTTCAGGGGGAGGGGCAAGTGGATGGAAAAGACAACTACACGGAAAAGTGGGCAAAACGATATAAATTGGCAAATAAAAGAAGAGAAAATTTGAATATGAATTTTACTACCCATCAGAAAACACTGACAAACTAAAACAAATTACCATTTTTCATCTATGAGATTGGCAATATTTAGAAATCGGATAACATGAACTATTAAGAAGAAGGGAGGGTAGGGGATAATATGGGGATAAGGACACATATGTAATATCTTAATCAATAAAAAATATATTTTAAAAAAAGAAATGTAATTTATGGCAGCCCTTAACAAGGGAGGGGAAGAGAATCAAATTAAAAGCCTTAGAGCCCAGACCGGTTTGGCTCACTGGATAGAGCGTCAGCCTGGGGACTGAAGGGTCTCAGGTTCGATTCCGGTCAAGGGCATGTACCTCAGTTGCAGGCACATCCCCAGTGGGGGGTGTGCAGGAGGCAGCTGATCGATGTTTCTCTCTCATCGATGTTTCTGACTCTCTATCCTTCTCCCTTCCTCTCTGTAAAAAAATCAATAAAATATATTTTTAAAAGCCTTAGAAAATAAAAAATTCAATAAAACGAAAACAATCATCTATAAAAAAAGAAAATAAGAATGGAGACATTTATGACTGTCATGAGCTTGGGCAAGTGTAAATTTGTATAATTAGGCCATTTTTAGTAAGATTGAGGGCAAACATACTTGCTCTAGGACCCAGGGATTCCTCTTCTAAGCAAACACCCAAACTTTCACAGTGATATCTCCATGCCCATTGCTGCAGTGTTTGAAAGGACCTAATTGTTCTCCAGGAAAGGAAACAAGGAAAAATGTATATATGAATTCTGTAAAGGAGCCAAAATGTATGCATAAACATGGAATGAAATCTCAAAAATAAAGTGGAGTGAAAAAGGTATCACTATATTATTTCTACATAAATTTTTTAAAAAATGAAAAAATATGTATCTACAATAACTAAGAACTTGATACATGTTTCAAGTTCCTGCCTCCTGCACCTTCCCTCCCCCCTACACACATACACACACACACACACACTGGGGATCGAGCCTGCAACCTGGGCATGTACCCTGACTGGGAATCAAACTGTGACCTCCTGGTTCATAGGTCGATGCTCAACCACTCATCCACACCAACTGGCCAAGGAAATAGAGCTTTGGCTTGCTCTTAAAATACCTTTAGTGATTAGCTAATCTTGAGATTTGGGATAAGTGGAAGGGTGTTGGGGTCCAACCCCCACAGGTCCAGGGGTCCCCAAAGGTGTGGACAGAGTCGGCGAAGAAGGAATAACACGGAAACAGCGTTCAGTTGATCAGCAGCCTAGCCAGGATCTCCAGCCAGAATCTCCAGCCAGGATTACCAGCCAAGTTCTGTCTTTTATTATCTTGTTACATCTGTATTTATACCAGTTGATTTTAATCCTGTCAATTTCTATTCCAACGGTTAGGGGCGGTTCTTATCTCCATTCCAGGGAGTAAAGATTATGTAGCTTAAGCGTGATTGTTTATAGTTAAAGTGATTAACTACCCGCCTGGCATTTAGTTAAGGGCTTTTATTCCTTCCCTAACTTCAGGGAAAAATCCCTACCTGGGGAAACAACCTTTCTCCTAGAGGAGACCTTGGTTAAAACACATAGCGCCAAGGAGGGGAGCAAACATATTAAGAACAGTACACCATATACGCCAGGTCCCTTGAAACATATGCTGTGCAGATGTTTCTTCCCTGCAGCGACTGTGTCAAGCAGCAAGGATGGACCAGCTTCCGGCAGAAGGGAACTTTCTTCTCCAGGTAATTTTTCTCCACTTAAACAAACAAATAAACAAATACATAGTATATAAATTATAAGAGAAAATATATGGAAATAAAATCCAACCCATACAATGTTCAGAGAATTGAAAGTGAGGCTCAGTTGGTTGGAGTGTTGTCCCATGCATGTAAAGGTTGTGGGTTCCATTCAGTTGGGGCTCATTACAGAGGCAACCAATCTATGTTTCTCTCTCACATGGATGTGTTTTTGTTTTTGTTTTCTCTCTCTCCTTGCCTCTCTCTAAAACAGTAATAAACACATCCTTGGGTGAGAATAAAAAAGAAAATGAACTTGTTCCTCCTGCATTAAAAAATAACTTTAAACTCACCTGCAGACCCCAACCAAAGCGCTATCTGATTTGCTCCTCTCTTATGTAAGATTAAGTACTTAAGCTAAATAAAAAGCTAGAGCCCACAATTGTAGGTTCAATTTCGAACTCAATTCTGTGTTTGTGGTGTGCATTAGTGCTGCCCTGATGAGGCAAATGAGAGCTTAGTCTACTTTGCATTCTAAGCCTCTAAAAACTACAATCCCCATAATGCAATATAGCAGGGGCTGCTTCAAATGAGGAAAAGAAATGTGGGGTTTTTGTGAAAAAAGTTAGAAATCATAAATAAGAAATAAAATGGAGTCACTGTAATCGAGCTGTTAAATTACTAACATCTATTAGGTTAAGGTATGAGGAAACAATTTTATTCTTGTTCTAACTAGCTTGGGAATTTAAACTTTTGAACTTTCTAGTTCTGCATCAATGCCTGAATATACATCAAGCCTCCAGATCACCATCTGATAACTCCTGAAGGACTAAGGAAAGAATGTTCATGTATCCAGGCCACCTGACATCCAATATCCAGACCACCGGTTATCTAGAGCAAGCATGTCAAACTCAAAGGCTAACACAGGCTAAATAAACGAGGCATGCAGCCTACAGGCCTTGAGTTTGACATGCTTGATCTAGAGAAATACTATCTCAGACCAATGCAGGGGCTAAGAATGCAGGACTGATTCTTCTTAAGGATATACTTTTTCCTATAAGAACCCTCTCTGCTTTTATTTCTTCTTCAGAACACTGGGTATTGCCTAGTTGTAATTCTGGTTTGCAAACCCTAAGACTCTTGAATAAATCTTTCTATTTATTTCATTCCAAAGCCTCCTAATTCAGTTATGCTCAGTAGACAAACACAATACTTGTAACCTCAAAGCAGTTTTAAAATATTAATTAGCATTTTTAAGTTAAAAGTTTAACTTGATTCATCTAATGAAATATTTATTTTTTAAAATATATTTTATTGATTTTTTTACAGAGAGGAAGGGAGATAGAGAGTTAGAAACATTAATGAGAAGAAACATTGATCAGCTGCTGCCTCCTGCACACTCCCTACTGGGGATGTGTCTGCAACCAAGGTACATGCCCTTGACCAGAATCGAACCTGGGACCCTTCAGTCCACAGGCTGACGCTCTATCCACTGAGCCAAATCCATTGGGGTGAAATATTTATTTTTTAAAGGCCAATGACCAAGTTGATTTTATGTAATCCAATATCACCGTATTCTTTTCTTCCATAATCATTCATGATCCTATGGCAATTTTGTCTGTTTATAATAATAAATGATTAACTCCTGTTACTGGAAGATTAAGCAATACATCTGTAATTTTTTACAAATGTCTTAAACTGGTAAATGCAACTATGTGTCACCTGTATAAAATGTCAACAGCGTAAACTGAACTGATGTGAGGTTGTGATACAGTTGTACTTAGCTAGCTCTTTTCTTTTTCTTTTTTTAGCTAGTTTTTAATAATAGGAAAGGAGCAAAGGAAAGGCCAGATATTATAGGCATGTCATTTTGGCAGCTTCACTAGGAAGCTACTTTACACCCCCTAGGGGTCCAACAAAGGGAAGATAGACACATGCCCAGTAAAGGTGCTTGCTGTCAATCACACCTGAGGACAGAGATGGTTCGCCAGAATGGGCGTGGCCACTGCAAGAGTGCAGACACTAGGGATACAGAGCCCCTAATCAAAGAAGTTTGCTCTCCTGCTCTCTTGTGTGCTCTTGGCTCTTTTAGGACTTGAGTGACTCTGAGATTATGGGGCTCTTTTGCTCCTGTGTTCCTGCATTTGCCCACATGGCATGGCCATGTGAACCCCACACACAATGGACGAATGGACAGTATCTAGCCCGATGCTGGACGGGACCCAGCTCCCACAAGGAAAGGAAACTCTGGACACTGGCTTTGCTTCTAGCTCTACTAAACCTCAGCAACACTTCTTCTATGACTGGACTAGGGAAATCGGACTTTGGAAACCATGGTGTAATTCCAGGGAAATAAAGCTTTGTACTATATCTCGGGGACCTCTGGAAATGCTTATTCTAGCGGTACCCCAAGAACCCCACTTCCACTAGCAATGGGGGAAGGCGAGACATTTTTCCCCCAATAACAGTTGTATCATTTCAGCAATTGAAGGAATTTCTGCTTTTTCTGATTGCACAAATGCAATCAAGTAGTCACTGTGGGAAGCAGTGAAGACGCGGTGGAATGAAAGTGTGTAGGATGGGAAAGGAAGGGAGATCACTCTGAAAACGAGAAAAAAAATACTTTCTAATTTAACAGAGCATGTATCTTCTTGCGCATTAATGTGAACATGTACGAAACTTCATGCAACAGGTTGTCCTTAGAAGTTCTTCCTTTAACTTCTGGTTCATCTTTTTACATCGCAAAAGGGCTGTTTCCACTGCTGAGCAGTATTTTTTTCAGTTGGGTTTTTGTTTTGTTTTATGCACCTACTGCCTGACCAATAAGCTGGAGAGGTATGGCTCAGCTGATCTTTTCATCGCTTTGTTCTTTTTTCTCTCTTCATTTTTTTTGTTTCTAAAATATTTTTTACCAATTTTTATTTTTTTAAAAAAATATTTTAATTGACCTCAGAGAGGAAGGAAGAGAGGGAGAGAAACATCGATGATGAGAGAGAATCATCGATAGGTTGCTTCCTGGGCATCCCCATCTGGGGGACTGAGCCCGCAAACCCAGGCGTGTGCCCAGACGGCCAGACAGGAAATTGAACCTTGACCTCCTGTTTCATAGGTCCACATTCAATCACTGAGCAACACCGGCCAGGATTTATTATTATTATTATTTTTTAGAGAGAGAGGAAGGGAGAGGGAAAAGAGAAACCTGATGTTCTACTCTCACATCTATCTGCTGCCTCCTGCACGCACCCTGGGTGTGTGTGTGGGGGTGGGGGGGAGATGAGGGGGTCGAGCCTGCCCCCTCTCACATACTGGGAGCCCTCAGGCATTGACCCCCATCACCCTCCAATTGCAGTGTCAGGTAATCTGACTGGGAAGTCAACCAGCAACCTTTTGGCACAGGGGGAGGGCATCCAACCAATGGATCCACACCTGCCAGGGTTAATCGCTTTATTCCTGAAAAGATGTTCTGAACTTCCTTTATATTGTCAGTAAATTCTGGCAGGTGTATCTATTTTGCTGAAGATTACGGCCTATAATTCTCAAAGATGCTCCAACGGGTATGACTCCAGAGAATTCAAGGCCCACGGCATTAACAGAAGCTCTCTGCAGCCACGTGTACCAGCTCCGCGCTGGCTTCCCGCTGGGCTCAGAGCCCGGCGTGTCACGGTCTGTCCTCCGCGCAGTCCTCCGAGGCGCAGCTTCCAGCAGGGGTCG
>NW_006300376.1:2236765-2249930 GCF_000327345.1 Myotis davidii | reverse complement strand
CTGTCCGCCCCCACGCTCGGCACCTATTGCCGTCTCCCGGCGCAGACCGGGAGCTCGCGGCCGCTCGTGTTCCGTTCCCCTTGACCTTGAGGAGCGGGAAGGTGCGCAGCCCGCGGGCCCGGGGAGGGAGCGAGGAGAGCCCGGCCTCGCCCCTGCAGCCAGCCCGGTCGCCTCTGGTCTCCGGGGGAAGGGAGGCTTTCTAATTGCAGTAAACCTGCAGCAGGTGGACCAGGTCCTCCTGATGGAGTAGCGAGCAGGCTCGGGGACTGCACCGACCCCGCTGCTCCAGGACCGCGTGGCCTCTACAGCCTTCGGTTCGTCCACAGGTTTTATCTCTCTCCGGAAATCTCGCCCGAAACCGCCGTGGGGCTCACTGCCTCGAGCACCCCTGTGCGCAGTCACGGTGTCGCCAAGGAAATCTTTTAAAATACTCTCCTCCCGGTCGCTTACCTCCTTGGGACCTTTTATGTTTCCCATGCCCTCTGGGTCAAGTCCAAAAGAGATCTAAGATAGGCGAGGCCTGTGGAGACTAGCTTCTTGCCCATCTTCTTTGTGCTCTTTCTCGGACTCCAATGTTCCAGCCCTGATCTCCCGTCATTCCACAGTCATTAAGCACTTACCACGTGCCGGGTACTATCCTGGGCGCGTAGGATTCAGCAGAGGAAAGGGCACAGGTGAAGAGCCCTGCCCTTGCAGAGTGTTTATCCTAGCAGGGGAGACAGGCAAAAAATAAATATTAAAAAGCCACCAGTAAGTTAGATCATGATAGCAGGTGACCTGACCAGTGCTATGGGGGAAGAAAGGAGAGCAGGGGACATCGGGAGGGGGAGATGCCTGTTAAGTAGAGTTAGAATGAGTGGACCTCCTTGAAGTGAAGATGCAGTGGTCCGGTCGGCCATCTGGGGCAAGAGTGTGCCAGGTGCAGCTGGCACAAAGCACTCTACCCAGCAGTGTGCCCGTTGTGTATGAGGAGCATCAGGGAGGCCAGTGTGGCGGGAGCTGAGTGAGCAAGGGCCAGAGAGGCAGGACATGAGGTCAGGGAGGAAACGGAGGGGCCAGATCCCAGGAAGCCTTTAGGCCAGCGGTTCTCAACCTTCCTAATGCCGCGACCCTTTAATACAGTTCCTCATGATGTGGTGACCCCCAACCATGAAATGATTTTCGTTGCTACTTCATCACTGTAATGTTGCTACTGTTATGAACCGTAATGTAAATATCTGATATGCAGGATGTATGTAGGCGACCCCTGTGAAAGGGTCGTGCGACCCCCAAAGGGGTCGCAACCCATAGGTTGAGAACTGCTGCTTTAGGCCATGGTAGGGATTTTGCTTTTCTCAGTGCTTTTGTAGGGTTTTGAGGAAAGTAGTGACATGGTGTAAATTACTTTTTAAAAGAGTCACTGACCACTATGGAGAACAGGCTCTCACAGAGCCTTTGTGGGTAACCTGGTGAGAGAGGAGGTGGCCTGAATCTGGTAGCAGAGGAAATGGTGAGCTATGGAACTAGATGTCCTGACATCATGCACGTGGGCCTGAGGGAAAGGGAAGAGTCGAGAATGACCGGAAGCTTTAGTTCTTAGCAACTAGAAGGGTGGAGTTATCACTGACAGAGGTGGGGAAGGCTACAGATGAAGTGGATTTGGGACTGGGGATATATCAGGAGTTGGTTTTTGGACCCGTTGTTTCCGGTGCCTGTTACACACGTACACACTGAACTGGAGATACGGAATAGGCAATTGGATATTGTGTCGGGGGTCCCCAAGGCCGCCTCCAGGTTCATTGATTCACTGGGAAGGCTCAGTAGAACTCAGCTGTGGGCCACAGCAAACACATACAAAGCACAGCCAGCAATGGAGCGAATGCCTGAGACAGACTGGAGGAAGCCAGGACCAGTCTTCCAAGCCAGGAGTCCTCTCCCAGTGCAGTCACATTGGACGTGTGTAATTCTCCCGGCAGCACATTGTGACAACGTGGGAAATGTCTATCAGAAAAGCTCATTAGAGAGTCAGGGCCCCAGGTTTTTATTAGGATTTAGTCACATAGGCACCCTCTGTCGAGAATGAACCAAAATTCCAGACTCGCAGAAGGAAAGCAGGTAGTCAGCATAAATCAAGTAGTTTGCACAGACAGATTAGGCCCAGTGATCCACTCCTGTCCGTTCTGTGCATGGTGAGAACCCTCCTGAAATCCAAGTTCCCGGACACCAGCCAAGGGCCACCTTGCAAGCGGGCTTTCTAAGGATAGCAGTCTCAGGCCTACTGTAGTAACTGTTCTGCACAGACATACAAGTCTGGAATTTAGAAGAAAGGTCTGGAATGGTGATATAGATATAGGGAGTCATTGGCATTTACTAGAAGGTGGCATTTAAAGCCACGGAGATGCCTGGTGTCTTGATACACATTTGCCAAAACTGATGGAGCTGGATGATGTGAATGTAGAAGAGAAGAGGATCAGAGGCTGAGCCCTAGCGCCCTCCAACATTAAGATGTCAGGGAGAAGAGAAGGAAGCAGCAAAGAAGTGTCGAAAGGCAGCAGCCGGTGAGGTAGGAGGTAAGCGGAGAATGAGGTGTCCTGAAACCAAGTGGAAAAGGAAAGAGGGATTAGTTGTTTCAGATGCTACTGAGAAAGTAAGATAAGACGGGGGCAAACAGCTGACCTTTTGGATTTAGAAATGAGAGGCACTGAAGAGAGTATAGACAACCCTTTTGAGGAGTTTTGTTGTAAAGAGGAGCAAGAAAGAGCAGCTGGCGGGTAGTGGGGTTAAGAGGTTCGTTGGTTTGTTTTGAATGAGAAATAACAGCATGAGAATGGTTCACTAGAAAGTGAAAAATTACTGTTGTAACTTTGTTTCCTCAAAGCTCCATTTCCAGCCACTTTTGCCATCAGGACTCTCGTCAGGCATCCCTGCTCTGGCTCCAACCTGCGCAAGAACAGCCTCCTCGACCTCAGCTTTCACTTCATGTTCTCTGACACCCACATTCCACTTCAGTGGCAGCTTCTTGACAGGACTGTGTTTTATGTAGCCCTCGCTGGCCACTTGGCATATGAGTGGATGTAGTAATAGGTAGGATGCTCATTTCATTTCTCGAAAGTGAATCTTCAAGTAGTCACTGGTTTTTGTGTGTGCTGAGCAGATTGGGGATGGAGTGAGAAATGGGGTACAGTTCCTGCCCTGTCACTGCCCTTAGGAGATAAGAATAGTACAAAAGACATACAGCATTGGTGCAGTGTGAATTTGGAAAAGGGCACGGTGAGTGGGGGCAGGGGAGGGTGGAGGAGAGGCCTGGATTTTGGGTGGAGCCTGGAAGAGAAGAGGCCATGTTAAAAGGATGGGAACTTTTTCTCAGTAGTAGAAACCTTATTTTCAATGAAATACAACGAACCCTGGTGTTCACCAGCACTGCTTGCTGTTCTGGTTGAAGAGGAGTTGGGCCTGCTTGGTTAGCCCTCTCCTCTGGCACTCCCACGTCTCTGACTAGTTTCAAAGCTCTGAGGCAGAATCCGGGTTTCTTCTTAACAACAAAAACCAAAAAAAAATGTTTTTATTGATATTTTTAGAGAGAGGAGGAAGGGAGAGGGATAGATAGATAGAAACAACATTGATCGGCTGCCTCCTGCATGCCCCGCACCAGGGATCGAGCCCGCAACCTGGGCAGGTGCCCTGACGGTCAACTTTCAACTGATGTAAATCTAAGTTTCAAAGCTCTGGGCAGAAGCAGAGGTAATGCTTGGCTTACCATTTTGGTTATGTTTATTGAATTACATGAGTATGATTTTAAAGTTATTTTGTGCTAGTAAAAGTTTCCTAGTGTAGGTAACTATTAACTGTGATGTATGCAGAGAGCACCATCATATCTGGCATTCCTCACAGAGACAACAGTGTGGCAGGACTCTGGGATGGGGTATGTGGGAGTCCAGGGACTGACCCAGAGAGGACTTCCCTCCCCAAGAATGTCTCCTCTTAGGATTTCATCTACACGAGGACGACACTTCCAATCCACTATTCCTGAAACTCTTCATTCTCTCTAATATTAGTCGGTGAAGGGTAGCTTTTGTCCAAAGAAAATGAGAAATGTCATGGTGTAGCAGAGTGGTTCCCAACAGGGGGCAAGTGCCCCACAGGGGGGCAATTTGGTTTTTAAGGGGGGGTAATTCAAGAATGAGTTATTAACAGTGAATTTTTTGCATTTCTTATGGTTCTAGGGGCCTTATATACAGTATATAAATATATGTTGTGACATACTTATGCATTTCAGTTCTCATATGTTTTGAAACTTTATTTGCTATTTTTTCATATCACTTCATATTATTATTTTTTTAAACAATTTCTTAGTGACTTCTTCCTCAGTACTTCAACTGTCCTTTTGTTCTTTTATTTTTCTCTTTCATGGCTGCCATGTTCTTTGGAAGCTTGTTAGACCGAGTTAATGGCCTTCTAGACTTCCTCCACGTGAATGGGAGCTCACTTTTTGAATAACAAGAATTATATGGCACGGGGTCGGGGGGAGGTATCAGAATTTTAGAGATGCTTAGGTTGGGAACCACTGGTGTAGCAGAAAGAGCACTGGATTTGGAGTCAGAAGATTGGTGGGCGAGTCAGCATGGTAGCGAAGAGCCTGGATTAGGAGCCAGGGAGCCTGGCTCTGAGTCCACTTAGTGTCTGTGTGACCATGTAACTTAGATGGGCTTGTTGGAAGGAATAAATGAATTCATATGTAGAGCAATGCCTGACCCATAGTAATTAGTGTTAAGACTTGTCATTGAAATCCTGGCTATATCACTTACTAGCTGTATGACTTAGCAACTTGTTAAATTGGTCCAATTTTCGTTTGTATTCTTTTGTAAAATGAGGAGCTTGCACAGAGTTATCCCTGAGAGGCTGCCTTTGCTGTCTCTGCAGACAGGAACAGCTCTGGGAGTGTTGTTAATTGGGATGGAACATGAAGCCAGGCCTGAGCTCCAAGGCATACACATGGCCTTTGGCATTATACCTGATAGCAAAAAAATAATTTGCTGAAGTCACTTAAACCAGTGTTTTCAAACTTTTTGTTTATTGTGATCCACAGTAAATGCATTTTACATGATGACCCAGTGTGTGTGTGTATGTGTGTGTGTATGTGTATGCATACATATATGCATATGTGAGTAAATGTAACAAAAGTTTCATGAAGCACTATTAGCAGTATTTACTCTTGCTATATGTGATGCACTGTAGTATTCTCTATACCCTTCAGTTGTAGCTCTTAAAAAGTAGACATTTTCATAATGGTTCATGACCCACAGTTTAAAAAACACTCACTTAAAGATGGGCAAATCATTATTATTAATGTCAGTCTTCGTCTTTTCCATTACATGAGCATCTTATAAACCAGTCTAGTCTAGGCCCAACAGCAGGGGGTGATTTCAACCAAGACTGTCTTAGTCCATAACTTAGGCATCACCTGGATAAATTCTAATGAGTCTAGAACTTAAGCCCAACACAGAATTCCTGAGACTGATGATGGAGAGTTCTGGCCACTTATGGTTAACCTTCCTGTGTGTTTTGACTGAGTGGTTAGGTATGAGAGGACCTGCTAGTAAGGGAATTATTTTTCTTAAAATTTTACACTGTGAAGAATATATACCAAAAATGTGAACAGTAGTATCATAGAGGAGATGATTGATAATTTGACTTTTTAAAAAATTTTTTCAAAATTTCTTTTTTTCAAATTTTATTTATTTATTTTTAGAATGAGAGAGGAAGGGAGAAAGAAGGGAGGTGAGAGGGAGAGAGAAACATCAACCTGTTGTTCCACTCATTTATGCATTCATTGTTTGCCTCTTGTATGTGCCCTGAAAGGGGATTGAACCCAAAACCTTGGCGTATCGGTATGATGCTCCAATCAACTGAGCTACCCAGCCAGGGTTCAGATTTTCCGCCATGAAAATATATTTCATATCTAATCATTGAAATCTCTTTTAAAAATTACATTCCTTCTTGGCAAAATAAAGGGTAAAAAATACTTGGTAAAATAAAAAGTAGTTCATCATTAGGTAACTTTAAAAAAAAGTAATTGTCCCTGACCGGTTTGGCTCAGTGGATAGAGCGTCGGCTTGCAGACTGAAGAGTCCCGGCTTCGATTCTGGTCAAGAGCATGTGCCTTGGTTGTGGGCACATCCCCAGTCGGGGGCATGCAGGGAGCAGCTGATCGATGTTTCTCTCTCATTGATGTTTCTAGCTCTCTGTCCCTTTCCCTTCCTCTCTGTAAAAAATCAATAAAATATATTTTTAAAAAAATTAATTGTAGTGGGCCATAAACTATTTTCTTTATCACTGCTGATATAAAATTTCAAGTTCTTTTTATGAATGATTATCTGTTCTGTATTAGATTAGATAGACCATGTATATAAATATCAGTATTTCTCTTTAAGGTGCTTCAAGTAGTTTCTAGTTAGTATTTTAGAGTACTCTAGGGATTTCGTAGCATTTAAAAATCATTTCAAATTATAGTTGTGTTGAAAAACAGCCCTCAAATTGAGCCTGCTTTATTTCTCATTTACAGCTCACATTGGGGTCCCAAGAGCACTAAAATATAGAGTTGAGCTTCTGTAGTCTGCCTCATTCATGCCAACAAAAATAAGGCCCAAAATGTTAACAAATATAATTTGGAAGTAGCTAGCCATGAGCTGTTGAGTGAGCGTACAGGTAATTGCTGTTGTCAGCTTTGTGATGAATGGAGAGGAAGAAGGAGAAGTCGTGCGAATCATCACCAGATCAGTCTGAAAGAACAGCCTTGGCGCAGTCACTTGCAGACTTGAAGTACGCGGTACTGACCACATGGCAACCCTTCTCGCATTACTGTTCATGGTGTTAAACCATCTTGGTGTTAAACCATGGGAACAGTCTGCCACCATCATAATAATATAGTTTTACTGCCTTTGAGGTACTGTAGGAATTGGTTGCTCTCTGGCATGTCAGCACCTCCGTGCCTCAGGAAACAATTCCCTAGCTTGTGGTCTCCAAGCCTCTTTTTTCTTTGCTAGTTAATGCCTCTGCAAACAGTGGGAAGATATTAAAGGTAAAAGGTGGTAAAATGCACACCTGTCCAGTTGGTTCATTCCTAGCTCTGCTTTGCTGGGGTTGAAGGCTGAAATAAAGTTTAGAGATTCACTCTGGGTTTTAGGAAGTCATGATCTGTGTCCTTCCTTGGCAGAGTCAATAGTGTAAGGATGTACTGTATGTCAGTAAATAGTCTTTCTCTCCATGAGATTTTTCTTAAAAAAAAAATTGAGAACTATTGTTAATATTTTTCACTAGCAATCAGTACCAAGCTAATTCAGGGGTTGGAAAGAGTAGAACCGGTGTTTTCACAGATATTAGTATCTAGTATGACCCTTATGGCCACCCTATAAGGCAGTGATGGTGAACCTTTTGAGCTCGGCATGTCAGCATTTTGAAAAACCCTAACTTAACTGGTGCCGTGTCACATATAGGAATTTTTTGATATTTGCAATCATAGTAAAACAAAGACTTACATTTTTGATATTTATTTTATATATTTAAATGCCATTTAACAAAGAAATTTCAACCAAAAAAATGAGTTTGCGTGTCACCTCTGACATGTGTGTCATGGGTTCGCCAACACTGCTATAAGGTAAGCACATTAATTGCAGCTTGAAGACTCACCATGGTACACTGCATGGCCCTTCGTACATGCAAACCGACACGGCCTTTTGTAGGAAGCTTCAGTACCGTAGAGGTATAAAGCGTTCGTGATGTGTGTGTGGTTTGTGTGGTAAGAATGCCAGGACACTGCACTTGTGAAGTAAAACTGAGTCATTGTCTGTTGCAGGTTCTATGCACCATGGCTATGACTAGTGTCAGATTGCCCACCAGTATTTTAAGAAAGCCAGATGCCTGGGTTGGACTCTGGGGAGCGCTACGAGGGACACCTTCACACAAACTCTGTGCTTCCTGGAATCGGTACTTCTATTTTTCTAGTACCAAGTTAAATGCACCAAGTTATAAAACGCTTTTCCATAACATTTTCTCACTGAGACTCCCAGGACTTTTAATAGCTCCAGAATATATTTTCCCGTTTTCTATAAGACTCAAAAGTAACATAAGCTCTAAAAAGTCCACTAAAAAAACTCTGCAGAAAGTTGAAGCTGAAGAGGACTCTGATGAAGAGAGCGATCATGAAGTGAGCGAGCAAGAAGAGGAGCTGGAGGATGACCCCAGTGTGGTCAAAGACTATAAAGACCTGGGGAAAGTAGTGCAGTCTTTCCGGTATGACATTATCCTGAAGACAGGCCTAGATATTGGCAGAAAGTAAGTATGATGTGCATTTCTTACAGAATCACTTGTCTTCTCGTTGGTTATTTTAACGTAGCATTATCAGTATTGTGGTGAAGAGTAACCATAGATGTGAAAAGGCCTTAGAGGAAACCTCTTTCATTTCTATAGACAAAACAATTGATTCCCAAAGAAGTCAAGTGACTGCAAATCCCACGTGCCATATTTCCTTGTTTCTAAATCTCCCATAAGATTGTAAGATGAACCATTAATAACATCTTTGAGGAGAAAAGGAATCACTGTGTTAGATGTATATTGCAAAAACAAAGATGTATATCGTAAGCATAAATGCATGTGGGTTTTACAAATACTGCAGCGTGAAAAAAATGCCTCTTAGAATCAACGAAAGCAGTATAATGTGGTTAAGAATGCAGGCTCTGGCCCGGCTGGCATGGCTCAGTGGTTGAGTGTTGACCTATGAGCCAGGAGGTCACGGTTCCATGCCTGGATTTCAGGCTCGATCCCCAGTGTAGGGCGTGTAGGGGGCAGCCGATCAATGATTCTTATCATTGATGTTTCTATCTCTCTCCCCCTCTCCCTTCCTCTCTGAATTTAATAAAAATATATTAAAGGGAAAAAAAAAATGCAGGCTCTGACCCTGGCCAGTTTTCTCAGTGGTTAGAGCATTGGCCTGTGGACTGACTGAAGCATCTCAGGTTTGATTCCCAGTCAAGGGCACATAACTCGGTTGCAGGTTCCCAAGCCCCATTAGGGGCGAGTACGGGAGGCATTCAATTGATGTGTGTCACATTGTGTTTCTCTCCTTCCCCTCCCTCCCTTTCACTCTCTAAAAATCAATGGAAAAAATATCCTTGGGTGAGGATTAAAAAAGAAAGAAAAGAATGCAGGCTCTGCAGCCAGACCACTAATGTCTGAGTCCTGATTCTGTGTATGACCTTGGGCATAAATTCTCTGTGCTTCAGTTTCCTTATCTGTAAAATGAGGATAATAGAACCTGCTCTAGAAGGTAGTGGTAGGATTAAATGAGTATTTCTCTATGTATCTAAAGCACTTATAGCAGTGCCTGGCACATAGTAGGTACTCAATATGTTACCCGTGATGACGAAAATACTGTGTGTGTTCATATATAGTGCACAGAGATTGTAAGTATAACTTCCAAGATTTCTTTAATCTCATTCTCTCTTAGACTGTAATTATATAAGAACAGTGACCCTCATTATTCATTCATTCCTGTAATAATCATTGTGTGCATATTGCACTCAAGGTAAGAATTGCGGTATGAATGATAAATTCAGAAAGATTTCCTTATGTAATTTGTACCTTTATGACCTAATTTAATGGCATAGTTTAGTTTTTTCAATGTATGGAGCATAAGGACTCATAAAGGTGACTCAGCCCATAGGCAACCTGATTAGGATTTGTTGAATGTTCTCTAAAATCTGACACTCATAAGGGGTCCTCTCCTCTCCCAGGGTAGTAGCTGCTGCTGCTGCTGCTGCTGTAATTAAGCAGAACCCCAGATGGCAGTCACTTGGAATCAGAGCTTCAGGAAGAAAGGGCATTGATTTTTGTCTGCATCCTTCCCTGGTCTAGTTGCCCCAGTGATTAAATTCAGACAGATCAGCAGCTGCTGGATTGGAGTTTCCCCAATCTCAGTGCAGACCAGTGAGGGTTTCTTAATGGCCTCAGCATACGTGTGGTGCCTGGTTTTTCAGTCAGAGCACAGAGCAGGTATGTGAGGGGGAGCGAGTGCTCATTACTTTGTTGAGAATCACAGGCGCTGCCACCTTGAAGGGAGTTGCTGCACAGGGAGTCAGGTGGAGAACCTGGGCCCCCTTCCAAGAGGGCTGGTGCAGGTACCTTGGAAAGCCCCATCAAGGTACTGATTACCTGCCTGATGGTACTAGCAAATCTTTGCAGCAGGTCAGCGTCTACTTAGAAGTACCCTTTGGTCTCCCTGTTTTAGATACATAGGGAGCATTTGCCTTTCACTTTCCCAGCACCCAGGCTGAAGATTTTGTGGGGAGGTACACGTCACTGTCAGAATAAGCATTAATGGCAGGTGTGTTTCTCAAACTTGTGTAATGGTTCTGAAATATATTTCTATTTTAAAGCACTTTGACTTTTTTTTTTAAGCAAAGTGGAAGATGCATTCTACAAAGGTGAACTCAGGCTGAACGGGGAAAAATTATGGAAGAAAAGCAGAACGGTGAGATAATAAGACAGCCAGATGTTTTTGTCTGTTGCTTTGCAAGTACTCAGTTAATGCCCCTACCTTCCCCTCGGGCTGCTTACTTGGGGCATCCTTGTGTCTGTCTTACCATTTCTCAGGTCTCCCCAGTCCTGGTCACGCTAGTAAGAATGAATCACCAGCTGGCTTCAGTCACACAGATCACTTGCTCTTTTGTAGCCATAATGACTTTGAGGTGAAGCCCCCCTCCCCCCGCCCCCCCCCCGCTTTTTTTTTCTTTAAAATTTCAAGATGACAATCAGAACTGGCAAAAATCTATTATTTAAACTTCTTAGTCATAATAACCGGGCTAAAAAGAAACATTTGCTCTATGGAGAGGTTTTTTTGGCCCGCTGTTACCTGAGCAGATGTGTAATTCTGTGCGGGCGGAGGACGCCCCTCCCCCCAGCACCTCCTGGGTACCCTGCTCTGTGCAGGTGCTGTCACACAGGAGGGGTCATGTTCTCTTGACAGCTCCACATCAACACTACTGTAAGCAAAAGAAGTCACTTAGAAAATTTATTACCAGTATCCAGTGTTACAGTAAATCATATTTGTTATTCTGTTAAATATATGTATTTTTGTAAAAGTAAATTACATAAATATATGCAGCTAGAATTAAATTATTAATATTACTAGTATTCTTTGGGTGGGGCATTATGGGTTATATTTTCTTCATGCTTCTTATTTTCTGGATTTCTTACAAATATGTGTCCCTTTCATAATTGGAAAATACAATAATGAAGCAAATAATGAAACAAAAATAATGACAAAGACCCTTAAAAAGTTAGGGAGACAGACCTCTGAGGCATTGGCAAACATAATCCACCTCCTAGAATCCAGGGAACCAGTGTTCCGGGCAAGTTAGACACACTTTTGCGTTTTTATTTTTTAGCTTCTCTCATATTTCAAAACATCCCAGAGGTTAGAGGCCCTAAGCTGTCTCCTGTTGCCCTGGGACCTGGGAGGGTGTGAGCCAATGGCCATGGACCTGGGTGAGTGCTGCGGCTTTCTTCAGAGTCCTTTCAGGATCAGCGTGGACAGGATAAGGGGACTCCTCAGCACTGGGTCAGCCGCCAAGTCACAAGGCCCACTCTCCCTGATGGCACCTGACTAGCTGACTGGGTGTCAGTCATTGCTCTGTGAGCCGCAGGAAATCAGGCACTGCGGCCACGCTTCTGGAGACAGGGGCCTTCTCCACCCTTACTGCTTTTTCGGGGTTGTAGTCCAGCCCCTCTCACCAGCTGCAGTGTTCCAAAGGCAAGACCCCTTGGTGCACGGTGCGCCTGTGCTGGGGTCTCATTTACAAACGCCACAAGCCTATTATTCTCCCTCTGCTACGAGATATTGTTAACTATAGCCTAATCGCTGCTGCTTTATTCTGCCTTGGGTGTTCTGTTATCTCGGCTGCCTTCCAGATTTCTCCTGAGGGTCAGCAAAGGAAGGGGCCAGTATTAACATTCTGCTGCCTGTTACTAGGAGACCTGGTAGCCATAGTAACTGCAGCTAAGGGGAGATTTGAAATGTAGATATTTGGAACTGTCCCTAATCCCAGTTTGCTTTGTGTCTGCTGTGCCGTCTCCCACATTAGGAAGGACAGGGCCTTGCAAGGAATAAAGAACACCTCCCCGTGCATGGCCTGCTCCGTGGGGCCCGTGCCTGGCTGCTGGCCTGAAGGGTCAGGCGCTTGCCTGATGCTGGAGCTGTAACCCTGGCTGCCTGCAGCTGAGCAGAGCTGTTCTGTGAGCTGCAAACCAGTTGGGACCCAGAGGGCTGTAGGTGCTGGGTAACTGGTGCTTCAGTCAGGAGAGTGCGGTGAATCCAGGTGTGGGGATCGAAGCCTTCCTGAATTCTCTTTCCGGGATGGAGAACGGTTCCTTCCCGCTTTTCAGGTTCATGTGAGCCTGCCCTTCCCTTACAGTATGTCTATGGGAAGGTACACAAGAAGGCATGCCCTTCCCCAATGTCCTTTTAAATTTCATACATTACTTAATTAAAATGAGTTTTAATGAAACACATTCCCCAGCCTTGTATTTTTGGACATTAATTTTAAGTGTCCACACAGTTGGAGCTGTGTGGTTATTATTATTTTTTAACTGAACCCAGCAGAACTACAGGAGGATCCCCCCACCCCAGGTGATTCCTAGGTCAGTCCATCCTTCAGACCTAGGAGAGAAGCAGTCTTCATGCCTGGCTGTGGTGTGAGCCTTTCTGGATCTCAGCCCAAAGGGGAGAGAGTTAATGGTCTAAAACAGGCCCCTGTGTGGGTTTTTCACCCGCCTGCTCTGGGCTGTCTGGATTGACCAGTGTGGCATCATGGTGAGCAGGTGTGCAGTCCCATGTTGTAGACTGAGTATTGTGCCTACGAAAGTCTTGTGTGGGTGGGAGAACAGATGTTCCGAAAGCATGAAATTATGACTGCCTCAGAGAGCAGTCATTGGAAAATAAGGTAAAAGTCAGCATCTGGCACCATGCCTCTTAACCAGAAGCCTTCTAGTGGGATTTTAAGTGGTCATGTGTGTCCACTTCAAGTCCATGGCCCACACATGGGTCCCCTTTCCCCTTGGAAGGTGAGCAGTCTGAGATGGCCCTGGTCATCCCTGCTTGTGTTCTAGTGGAAGAAGCACATGGCAGGGGGGG
>NW_006300376.1:2221857-2229272 GCF_000327345.1 Myotis davidii | reverse complement strand
GTTTGTGGGGAGGTACACGTCACTGTCAGAATAAGCATTAATGGCAGGTGTGTTTCTCAAACTTGTGTAATGGTTCTGAAATATATTTCTATTTTAAAGCACTTTGACTTTTTTTTTTAAGCAAAGTGGAAGATGCATTCTACAAAGGTGAACTCAGGCTGAACGGGGAAAAATTATGGAAGAAAAGCAGAACGGTGAGATAATAAGACAGCCAGATGTTTTTGTCTGTTGCTTTGCAAGTACTCAGTTAATGCCCCTACCTTCCCCTCGGGCTGCTTACTTGGGGCATCCTTGTGTCTGTCTTACCATTTCTCAGGTCTCCCCAGTCCTGGTGACGCTAGTAAGAATGAATCACCAGCTGCTTCAGTCACACAGATCACTTGCTCTTTCTATGGAGAGGTTTTTTTGGCCCGCTGTTACCTGAGCAGATGTGTAATTCTGTGCGGGCGGAGGATGCCCCTCCCCCCAGCACCTCCTGGGTACCCTGCTCTGTGCAGGTGCTGTCACACAGGAGGGGTCATGTTCTCTTGACAGCTCCACATCAACACTACTGTAAGCAAAAGAAGTCACTTAGAAAATTTATTACCAGTATCCAGTGTTACAGTAAATCATATTTGTTATTCTGTTAAATATATGTATTTTTGTAAAAGTAAATTACATAAATATATGCAGCTAGAATTAAATTATTAATATTACTAGTATTCTTTGGGTGGGGCATTATGGGTTATATTTTCTTCATGCTTCTTATTTTCTGGATTTCTTACAAATATGTGTCCCTTTCATAATTGGAAAATACAATAATGAAGGTAAAAGTTAACAAAACAAAAATAATAATGACAAAGACCCTTAAAAAGTTAGGGAGACAGACCTCTGAGGCATTGGCAAACATAATCCACCTCCTAGAATCCAGGGAACCAGTGTTCCGGGCAAGTTAGACACACTTTTGGACGTTTTTATTTTAGCTTCTCTCATATTTCAAAACATCCCAGAGGTTAGAGGCCCTAAGCTGTCTCCTGTTGCCCTGGGACCTGGGAGGGTGTGAGCCAATGGCCATGGACCTGGGTGAGTGCTGCGGCTTTCTTCAGAGTCCTTTCAGGATCAGCGTGGACAGGATAAGGGGACTCCTCAGCACTGGGTCAGCTGCCAAGTCACAAGGCCCACTCTCCCTGATGGCACCTGACTAGCTGACTGGGTGTCAGTCATTGCTCTGTGAGCCGCAGGAAATCAGGCACTGCGGCCACGCTTCTGGAGACAGGGGCCTTCTCCACCCTTACTGCTTTTTCGGGGTTGTAGTCCAGCCCCTCTCACCAGCTGCAGTGTTCCAAAGGCAAGACCCCTTGGTGCACGGTGCGCCTGTGCTGGGGTCTCATTTACAAACGCCACAAGCCTATTATTCTCCCTCTGCTACGAGATATTGTTAACTATAGCCTAATCGCTGCTGCTTTATTCTGCCTTGGGTGTTCTGTTATCTCGGCTGCCTTCCAGATTTCTCCTGAGGGTCAGCAAAGGAAGGGGCCAGTATTAACATTCTGCTGCCTGTTACTAGGAGACCTGGTAGCCATAGTAACTGCAGCTAAGGGGAGATTTGAAATGTAGATATTTGGAACTGTCCCTAATCCCAGTTTGCTTTGTGTCTGCTGTGCCGTCTCCCACATTAGGAAGGACAGGGCCTTGCAAGGAATAAAGAACACCTCCCCGTGCATGGCCTGCTCCGTGGGGCCCGTGCCTGGCTGCTGGCCTGAAGGGTCAGGCGCTTGCCTGATGCTGGAGCTGTAACCCTGGCTGCCTGCAGCTGAGCAGAGCTGTTCTGTGAGCTGCAAACCAGTTGGGACCCAGAGGGCTGTAGGTGCTGGGTAACTGGTGCTTCAGTCAGGAGAGTGCGGTGAATCCAGGTGTGGGGATCGAAGCCTTCCTGAATTCTCTTTCCGGGATGGAGAACGGTTCCTTCCCGCTTTTCAGGTTCATGTGAGCCTGCCCTTCCCTTACAGTATGTCTATGGGAAGGTACACAAGAAGGCATGCCCTTCCCCAATGTCCTTTTAAATTTCATACATTACTTAATTAAAATGAGTTTTAATGAAACACATTCCCCAGCCTTGTATTTTTGGACATTAATTTTAAGTGTCCACACAGTTGGAGCTGTGTGGTTATTATTATTTTTTAACTGAACCCAGCAGAACTACAGGAGGATCCCCCCACCCCAGGTGATTCCTAGGTCAGTCCATCCTTCAGACCTAGGAGAGAAGCAGTCTTCATGCCTGGCTGTGGTGTGAGCCTTTCTGGATCTCAGCCCAAAGGGGAGAGAGTTAATGGTCTAAAACAGGCCCCTGTGTGGGTTTTTCACCCGCCTGCTCTGGGCTGTCTGGATTGACCAGTGTGGCATCATGGTGAGCAGGTGTGCAGTCCCATGTTGTAGACTGAGTATTGTGCCTACGAAAGTCTTGTGTGGGTGGGAGAACAGATGTTCCGAAAGCATGAAATTATGACTGCCTCAGAGAGCAGTCATTGGAAAATAAGGTAAAAGTCAGCATCTGGCACCATGCCTCTTAACCAGAAGCCTTCTAGTGGGATTTTAAGTGGTCATGTGTGTCCACTTCAAGTCCATGGCCCACACATGGGTCCCCTTTCCCCTTGGAAGGTGAGCAGTCTGAGATGGCCCTGGTCATCCCTGCTTGTGTTCTAGTGGAAGAAGCACATGGCATGTGGGGCAGTTTAGCCCCTTCCTTGGTGGCTGGGCAGATCCCCTGGGATCTGGCATTGCTACGACCAGGGGTCCATCCTGGGCTCTCAACATCCTGGCAACAGTGACTGAATGCACTAGGCATGCCCTGTACTAGCTCAACCCAAAGCTCCATCTGGGCAGGAATGGGTTTGACCTCAGCCCTTTGAACCTACTGAATCAGGATCCAGCTTGACCCTCTTTTCTGTGGCATTCATCTTTGTGAGTCCTGTCTCTCTTTTTTTATGTATAGTTGGTATATATTATTTATATTAGTTTTAGGTGTACAATGTAGTGATTTGACATCTTTATACCTTTTTTTTTTAAAATATATTTTATTGATTTTTTACAGAGAGGAAGGGAGAGAGATAGAGAGTTAGAAACATCAATGAGAGAGAAACATCGATCAGCCGCCTCCTGCACATCTCCCACTGGAGATGTGCCCGCAACCCAGGTACATGCCCTTGACCGGAATCGAACCTGGGACCTTTCAGTCCGCAGGCCGACGCTCTATCCACTGAGCCAAACCGGTTTCAGCTGACATCTTTATACCTTAAAGTGTGATCACTTCATTAATTTTAGTAATCACCTATCACCATGCCGTTTATCACAATATTATTAACCGTATTCCCCTTCACCTTTTTTACCTGTCCACATCCCCTGCACTTCCTCCCGCCCCCCACCTTCTGGTAACCATCCCTTTGGTCTGTTTCTTGTTTCTCTTGATGATGTGGAATCACTGGGGCTGGTCAGTGCGAGAAAAGCAGATACAGCTTTTCCATTTCTCCAAGAGGTACAGCTGAGCACTGTTCCATAGTGACTTCCAGCAAACTGCCTAGAGCAGTGGTTCTCAACCTTGGCTGCACATTAGAATCACTGGGGAATCTTTTTAAAATCCTGATTTCTGGGCCTCATCCTCCGGAAATTCTGTTTCTTTGTTATGGGGTGGGGCCACAACATTAGTAACAAAGAAACAGAATTTCCAGAGATGAGGCCCAGAAATCAGGATTTTAAAAAGATTCCCAGGTGATTCTAATGTGCAGCCAAGGTTGAGAACCACTGGTCTGGAGCATGATCATGTAGCACATCTGGACTGAAATCAGTGAAAAGTGTTACACTGGAAATTGTCTTCTCAGTGCATGTAGTAATTACTATGCACATAGTCTCTAAGACTGTGCCCCGCTTTTTGTCTTTTGCCATTATTATCAAAATAAGTGCCTCCATGCAGATGTGTCTTTAAATCATCCAATAGAGGTATTTGAGTCACACCACACAGGGACTGCCACAAGCTGCCAGTTGTCTAGGTCTGAAGGCTGGACACTGACTGGTATTGAGGTGCACTTGTTGGAGGCAGGCAGCCAAGTGTGGCCCTAGGAACCAAGTGACTGTTACATAGGAGTCAGGACCTTTCCTCACCTGCCCCTGGGTGATCACCTGGTGAAAACTCAAAGCAGAGATGTTTGTACTGGCCTGCATTTCCCAAGATGTAATAAAGGTTCTGTTGTCTCTTAAATTTCAGGTGAAAGTGGGAGATACGTTGGATATTCTAATTGGAGAAGATAAGGAAACAGAAACAGAGGTAGTGATGCGGATTCTCCTGAAAAAAGTGTTTGAAGAGAAGACTGAAAGTGAAAAATACAGAGTGGTCTTACGACGGTGGAAAAAGTTAAAACTGCCTAAAAAGAGTGTGATGAAATAAATGGATTGCTTTTTAACAATAAAGCGTTTTCTACTGGTGGGGGAAGGAGCTAGCTCAAAAAGCAGACATTTTTATTGAAAAAGTTCTCACCATTTGTGGAATCTGATGAACCATGTTGGAGCAATCAGGATCCATGTCTTGGAGTCTACCCCAGCCTGGATTTCTGTCCTGGGCTTGATTTGTGCTTAATCTGACTCGGGAGCATGAGTGAAATGTATGCAGGAGGAGCTAAGCCCAGAGTGGTTTTAATGATTAGCCTGCTGTTTCCCACGTTCACTACCTGGGAGGCAGGGTAACATAAACTGGCTTTGTTAGTGTTTTCATTTCAATTTTAACCCTGATGGCCGGCTTCCCTGAGTCCAGGCTTCTGAAGGCAAAGCCAGGCCCAGTGAAGGTCACCCTTCGTAGCCTTAGGGGAGCATTGGGAGACCTCATTCTCCTCAGGCCTTTTTGAATTGCCAACATGCTGGCTTTAGTTCCCCCTTCAATTTATCTTCAGAAGTCTGGATGAGTAAAATTCCAATAAATTCCAAATAGGCTAATTAGGGCCAATTTAAAATTAATTGTTTAGGGCAGGGGTTAACAAACTAAGGCAGCCAGAGGCCTTTTACATTTTTAAAGGGTTTAAAAAATACAAAGGATGCCCTAGCCATTTTGGCTCACTCGGCCTGAGAACTGGAGGGTCCCAGGTTCAATTCCAGTGAATGGCACATATCTCGGTTGCATCCCCAGCCCTGGTTGGGGTGCCTACATGCAGGAGGCAACCAATCCATGTATTTCTCTCACATTGATGTTTCTCTCTCTCCCTCGCTTTCTCTTTCCACTCTCTAAAAAAAAAAAAAAATCAATGGAGAGGATTAACAAAATCAAAATATAAAGTGAAAAATTTCTTTAAAGACAAAACAAAGGGATATATGACAGAGACCTTATGTGGTCCACAAAGCCTAAAATATTTGCTATCTGACCCTTTAGAGAAAAAATGTAGTGACCCCAGGTGAAGGGCAGGCAATAAGCTGAGAGTTTAATTTTCAGGTGAAAGTAGAAAATACACAGATTTTATCCATGAAGAGAATAAAGGATCAGACTGTTCTAATTCTCGAGTGTTATAAAAGGGACAAACATATAAAGTAGTACAAAGGACACAAGTATACATCATCTAAGGCAGCGGTTCTCAACCTGTGGGTCGCGACCCCTTTGGCGGTCGAACAACCCTTTCACAGGGGTTGCCTAAGACCATCCTGCATATCAGATATTTACATTACGATTCATAACAGCAACATTACAGTTATGAAGTAGCAACGAAAATAATTTTATGGTTGGGTCACAACATGAGGAACTGTATTTAAAGGGCCAGAAGGTTGAGAACCACTGATCTAAGGGAAAGGTCATTTGCATAAGTCAGCCAGCAATTCGTAGGAGCTGTTTCAGGCACTGGAAGGGTCAGCTCAAATAGATTTATTAGGTTATGTAATGTCAGAAAGACTGTGTCTGGCTCCAGCAATTCTTGAGAACTCAGATTAACTGACAGTGAAGGAAATGTCTGTAGCCTGGAGCAGTGGGCTATTTGGGCCCATGGACCAGCTCAGGTTTCAGAAGACCCAGGAACATCAATTTTTTAAAAATATTTTTTTAGCCGAAACCGGTTTGGCTCAGTGGATAGAGCGTTGGCCTGCGGACTGAGGGGTCCCAGGCTCGATTCTGGTCAAGGGCATGTACCTGGGTTGTGGGCACATCCCCAGTAAGGGATGTGCAGGAGGCAGCTGATGGATGTTTCTCTCTCATCGATGTTTCTGACTCTATCTCTCTCCCTTCCTCTCTGTAAAAAATCAATAAAATATATTTTAAAAAATATTTTTTTACTGATTTCAGAGAGTGGGGGAGAGAGAGAAACATCAATGATGAGGATCATTGATCGGCTGCCTCCTGCACGTCCCCTACTGGGGATTGAGCCCACAACCCAGGCATGTGCCCTTGACCAGAATCGAACCCGGAATCCTTCAGTCCGCAGGCTGACACTATCTACTGAGCCAAACCAGCTAGGGCTGAACGGCTCTTTAAAACTATTGGTCATTAGTACCTACCTTAGCTATTTGGCAGTTTGACCCATTCCAGACTTCTCTGTTTTTAAAACTCAAACTAAGAAGATATCTGATGATGGAAAATGTTGGTTTGATCACAGCTCGTGGCAAAAACTGATCTAAACAAAAGCATTTCATAAAGATTTATGAACTCTTGTAACGCACTCATTCCTACTTGACACAAATGACAGCTGCTTTAAGTATAATGCTGTGTGGCAAAGCCTCCTCAGATAAAAGATTTGGATATTTCTCATGCAGTGGTTCTCACCTGGGGGTGATTTTGCCACCGGGTACATTTGACAGTGTCTGGAGATATTTTTGGTTTTGGGACGGCATGGACATGGAGTGGGTAGAGACCAGTGATGCTGCTAAACATCCTATGGTGCACCGACAGCCCCCACAACAGTTATCGGAGCCAGAATGTCCATAGTGATGAGGTTGAGACCCTCCTCTGATGGCATGACAAGGAAGAATTTTTTAGTGGTTCTTGTTTTCCCGGAGAAGTACGGAAATGCTGCTGGTGTATGTTTGCAGTTTTTAAAGGATGAACAATTTAAAGTTATGACTTGGTATATCATGGCAGAATGCACGGGAGAACGATCAGCCAGCACTCGGAGGGAGGAAAGTTTAACCTTTATTTCGCAGATCCGGTAGTCCAGGAGAATTCCGAATCCAAAGCCTGAATTCTACTCATGGGGAGGCTCTGACCTATATATCCCCTCCTGTGGCGGGCCCCTGAGGGTCCCCCCAAGTCACCCCAAGTCAGCTGTGGCGGGGCCCTGGGGTTAGGCAGCTCCGCCCAAGTCAGTCAGAGTAGAGAAGTAAGACTACAGTTTTAACCAGATTCTGAACTAGGTTGCAAGCTCCCCACCCCCATTTTCCTTTTCATATGTAAATATCAAACAGGAAATGTGGCAACA
>NW_006300376.1:2182908-2221406 GCF_000327345.1 Myotis davidii | reverse complement strand
GAATGAATGGTTTTTAAGATCCACCAATGGCACTCACTATAGGTACATCTAATCTATTGTTTCTCTCTGCTGCATAATAAATCCCAGTGTGCATCCACATTTTGCCTACCTTTTTTTTTAAAAAAGAGAAGGCGGTAAGGAGAGAAAGAAACATCCATTTGTTCCACTTATTTATGTATTCATTAGTTGCTTCTTGTATGTGCCCTGAACAGGGATCAAACCCGAAACCTTGGCGTATCGAGACAATGCTCTAATCAGCTGAGTTACCCGGTAAGGCCTTGCCTATCCTCTCTTCCAGACTCCACCAACTCCCCTCACCACAAATAACAGTGCTTGCTTCCGCTCCACAATGGCTGCACCAGGCTGCTCTCCCACCAGCAACGCACAGTGCCTGCAGGCCACAGCCTCACCCAACCCCTGGCACGATGGCCCAGCTTTTGGACTTCTGCCAGTCTAATGGAGTCTAAAGAGGTGTAGTTGTAACATACTTCATAGGTTCTCCTTTCCTATAATGCAAGTGGAGTAGGCAGTTAAACAGCATGAGCAGAGCAGAACCGTGGGCCAGGTGCAGAGGGTCACCAGGGCGGAGAGCCCCAGGTGCCTAGCAACGCACAAAACTTCAAGCCCTTGCCTGACCACTCCCTGAAGCATTAACTCCTGGAAGGTGACATCTAGGCTTCAGTTGTTTCAGCTCCAGGCCCAGAGAAGCAGCACCATATCAGGAACTGCTGCATTGAATAATGACCCCCTGGCACCAAGCACTCAGTGGAGGCCCGAAGGAGACCGGGGGAAACATGCTCTATTGAGATCTTCCCCTGAGATCTTCAGATTAAAGCTCTAAGGAGCATCCAACCCCCTTCCCCACCCCCCCTTTCCCCAGGGCATGCTCTCTTTCCTGGAGTGTGCCCTTGCACCTCTCCTCCCTTTCTCCTCCCTTTCTCAAGATGCATATCTCTCATGCTCTTTCTTCTAAGCTCCAAGGGCCCTTTTACTACTGTCACTTTCTAAATTTTCCTTTAAGTTCCTTGGCTCTGAATTCTTTCAAGCCAAACAAGGATAGAGGTTTGTGAACCGGCCAGCCTAACGCATGGCTAACGCCAGGTGCCCTTTTCCCACCACCAACACAAGCTCCCACAGCCTGCCCATCTATAGCTTGGGCTTTCACAGAGGGCTCTGAGACCGCCTCTCCTGCTGCTCTCAAAGCCATGCTTGCTGGCTCTTTTGTATTTTTTGTTCATTGTTACTGGTTAACAGACCAGGTATATTAAAAGGAGGATGGTGGAAGCCTACCATTCTGTCTCATCATTGATGTCTCTACCTCTCTCTCCCTCTCCCTCTCCCTTCCTCTCAAATTAATAAAAATAATATATTTTTAAAAAAAATAAAGTGGGGAATTACTATTTAGAGGTCTGGACTGGTTATATCCGTTTTCTGGAGCCCCACTCAGAGGGGTTAGATCAGGGGTCCTCAAACTTTTTAAACAGGGGGCCAGTTCACTGTCCCTCAGACCGTTGGAGGGCCGGACTATAGTTTAAAAAAAAACTATGAACAAATTCCTATGCACACTGCACAGATCTTATTTTGAAGTAAAAAAACAAAACGGGAACAAATACAATATTTGTATTTGCATGTGGCCTGCGGGCCATAGTTTGAGGAGCCCTGGGTTAGATACTATTAGACATTTCCCCACAGAATATGCGAGAATTTTCTTTAGGGTGGTGGGGGAAATCCCTTAACTCTTGATTCTGAGACAAAGGTGAGGCTGACATGATAGGAGCCAGCTCTGGATCTCAGCAACACCATTGCTGTTAATAACCTGAAGAGAAGGCACCCACCCCTTGGGCCTAACAGGTGCTGGAGTATATGCCTCACCGTGCCTGGAACTGGGCCTGTGCGGAGATTTCAGCTCATCCGATCCAAGGAGACTTGGCTTTAATACCTCGTGTCAGAAACGGAGCCCCAGGAAGATCAGGGCATTGCGTTCCGCAGCACTGTGTTCCGGCCTGTGAGCACCAGGAGAGTCAGGGAACCGGAGACCCACAGGAGCACCCCCGACCAGAGCCTCGCCTGCTCCACCTGGGCGGGCTCAGCTGTCTGCACTGAAGGCAGGAGCCAAGGCCTCGGGCTGCCAATGCCCACGTGCATTTGGAAAACCAGTTCCAGGCCGGAGACGCCAGGTTTTGTGCTGTTTACCACCAGAACCTTCTCTCCAAGCTAAACAGGCTTCACTACCAACGAGGGAGGCTGGGACTTGTTAGAATCATGGAACAGTGCCCAGAAGGTAGCAGGTGTTTCAAATGCTTTTGCCGAAGGAACTTCCTTTGAGGCAGAGAAGATTCCTCCTGCATTCCTTGTTGTGTTTCCTGTGGCATTAAAAGTTTTCATGAGTTAAATTCTCTCTACTTGGATGGATCCAGAAAGCTCAGAGACTGTAGACAGTTAGCAAAAGTTAGACGTCGGGGACTACTAGGTAGAGAGACGGAGACATTTACTCCACACAGCTTTGCAAATGGCAGCACAGAAATCAAGAGCACACACTTTGGAGTCAGCCTCGCCATCTCCGCCGCCTGTATGACCTTGACCAAGTTACTTAACCTCTGGAAGCACCCCCTTTTGTAAAATGGGGGATAAAAACATCTTGCCCACAGGGTTTCCGTGAGGATTAAATGAAATAATGCTTGTGAGGTCCCTAGCGCATTCCTGACCCGTTACAGGAGCTCAGAAACAGGAGTGCTTACAAAAAACAGAACTCCCTGTAACAGGGACCTGCCAGCCCTACTGAACACACAGCTGTCACACGGGGGGAGCCTGTGGAAGGAGGGGCTGTGGCATTATATGCTCTCAATCCCTGTGAAGGACGCAGCTCCCCATCGGGACCAGCAGGACTATAAACTCTATTTAGAAGAACAAATGAATTCTCACTCCTTCAAATAAAATCAACGGACATGCTCCACCACGCAGAAATGTTCTGGCAAAAGGCATCACATTCGCCAGCGCCCCTAAGCCCTGATGTGGAAGCAAGGCAAACCGCCTCTTCCTACTGACCTAGAAGCTAAGATTTAGTTTACCACTAGTGGAGGAGTAGTCAGTTTTATTTGAACACAACAGGAAACCACTTGTTTCAGCTCAGATCTCTTTCTAATGGTCAGGAAAGTGCTAAGCCTTCAGTTCCTGTATATACACAGATAATCACGGCGAATTTTGTGAAGTTACTGTAGTGCAGTAAGTCTCAGAGTGCAGCCCCCAGCACCGGCGTCTCCCAAACCTACGGAATCAGGACCTCTGAGGGGCGGGGCCCCCAGCAACCTGGCCTAACATGTCCTCTGGCGGTTCTGCCCTTGTGGGTGCTGATGGAGTCCCACCCAGACCCCCTTTGCCACTGCCTCCATCCTGTAGCTGCAAGGGCAGCTACAGGGCAAGGGTCTTCCCATGGGCAAGACCTCAGACCCATCATTAACCAGCCCGCCCCATGGCTTCAACCGGGACTAGTTCTGCCAACAATTCATAGCCTAGGGCAGGGGTCCTCAAACTACGGCCTGCAGGCCACATGCAAATACAAATATTGTATTTGTTCCAGTTTTTTTACTTCAAAATAAGATATGTGCAGTGTGCATAGGAATTTGTTCATAATTTTTTTTTTTAAACTATAGTCCGGTCCTCCAACGGTCTGAGGGACAGTGAACTGGCCCCGTTTAAAAAGTTTGAGGACCTCTGTCCTAGGGTTTCTCAGTGGATGAGGAGGGAACTAGACTGCAGTGGAAACCACATGCTTGCCCGTGGCTTTTCCCTGGAAGCATCTGCTTTTCCCATGCTCCTCCTGATAGCACACCCTCAATCAATTGCACAAGAACCCCCGTCTCAGATTCTGCTCTTAGGGAATGCAATCCACAGCAGTTAATTTCACAATCTCAAAAAATGCACTACCACCAGAACATGTCTGTCCACAACTCCCAGTTATTTCACTCAAGGCAATTCTCAAACCAGCGCACCTATGCCTAAGCCCCCTAGAGCAGTGGTTCTCAACCTTGGCGGCACATCAGAATCACCTGGGAATCTTTTTAAAATCCTGATTTCTGGGCCTCATCCTCCGGAAATTCTGTTTCTTTGTTATGGGGTGGGGCCACAACATTAGTAACAAAGAAACAGAATTTCCAGAGGATGAGGCCCAGAAATCAGGAGTTCAACAAGATTCCCAGGTGATTCTAATGTGCAGCCCAGGTTGAGAACCACTGCCCTAGAGGCTTAGAGGAAGCGGTGACAGAACACGGACTTGCAATTGTTTTTGGATCTGAATGTTTGTGTATTGTGACTCGGGGAATGTAGTGTTTTAGCTCCCGAGACGGTGTGATATGGTGAGACAAGCTTGGATTCAAATCCTGGCACCACCATTTGCAAGTTGTGTCAACTTGGACAATAAAGCTACTTCTTTTCTTCCTCCTTACCACAAAGCAGAGTGCCCCAAACACTGAGTTTTTATGAGAATTAAATGAGATGGCATAGACATCACTCGGGGCCTTAGCTTTCTTGTCTTAACAGGCATAATTACGGGATCTATTCACGGGGCTCTTGAGAGGATGCAGGCACAGCTCTCACATGGTATACACTACACGAATGTTAGGTGCCATTATAAGGAGCAGGCTTGACACATGCTCACTCCCTTCCCACCACAGGCCAGGGGGTTCCAGATTTACCTGGAAGCTCCCTTAGAGTCCACTGCATCTCCATCCCAGTGACGGTGGAAACCAAGGTGGTGCGGCGCCCTTCTCTCTGAGATTCCCTAAGGAAGCTCACACATATGGAAATGCTCTGAATTTTCTCTTTGGTAGAAAACAAAGATCCTTACAGCCAGAAGGGGCTTCAGAATTTAGCTCTCCGTCTAGTCCTGCTTAAACTTGCTCATGTATTTCGCCTCTGGGGCTCCAGCCCTTGACCAGTCCCAACCTGCACGCAGCTCAGTGGACAGGTGTCAGGCTCCCAGCAGCACTCACTCACCGGGGAGAAGTGTCCCCGTCACAAGCCACAGCTCACTTCACCTATTGTGGCCCTTGGGCCAGAAAAAGTTCCTCTGACAGCTGGAGACATTACTTTTACTATGAAATATTAACATTGATGATTTGTAATTAGCCGAAGGGTGAGAAAATACAGGCATCCTTTTGTTATCAGTTAATAACACCTTAGCTCTGAGGAACTAAATCCCATTTAATCCAAAGGGAAAAGCAGCTCTGCTGGCGGGGCCTCAGGCGGGGAGCGCTGGGCACCCAGGAAAGATAAAGTGAATGTACCTCCACCATGTGTCCAGGAAGCAGTCTGTGTAGAAACAGGCTAGGATTTATTAGTTGACTTCTCAGTCATTCAGCTGTGACAACTGAAATCCTGTGAGCTACCGCCCCGACACCCTAAGTGTGGAAGCCCCAGAGGCTGGGGTGCCCCAAGCATTCATGCCCGCCCCCCCCAGCAGTGAGGAGGCCGCAGAGAAAGACAAACAGACCAAGAAACGTCTTCCCTAAGGAAATAAGATGTTGCGAGACCATATTTTTTCTATTTTTAAACATTTTATATAACTCATAAAACAGTGCTTGTATAAAAATTCACACAAAGTTGCTAGAAAGCATACAATTTCCAAAAAGGTCCTGGGTTTTTGTTACATTCAGTTTTCTAAGGATGCACTCAAATCAATGGTAAGATGCAGACATTATGTGATAGTTCATTATCTTTGGTAAAACTATGCTCATTATTTTGTCTCCTCACAGTATTAACTCTGATATCCACTTTGTGCAGGGTCTGCTATCACTAGGATGTCAGAAAAACATTAAGGCTGGATCTACGCGAGGCAAGTATTTCCAAATGGCAGTAACAGCCCTTGGCCTCCAGCCCCACTTCATATCACCTAGCTACACAGGCAGGGAGAGAGCGCAATGGGCTCCAATCAGGGGTCTTGAAAACCCCCCTCCCCCATTAGGCAAGAGGCAAACGTTTTGGGGAAAGGAGGAAACTGAGGCCATTTCTACAGGAACCCGGTGCCATGCTGTGGTCTGGTCAGGCCAGTGACTCTTACCATTTAAACAGCTAATCCATTCATCACTCAGTAGATCCCATTGGTGGGTTGATGATTGCAGCTGACATGATGCCCCTCCCCCTCAACTTACAGAAAGGAAGGTTCAGGGCTGACACGGAATGGGGAGGGGCACACTAACACCCTCGACACAAGACACGACTCTATTCCCTGTCAAATGGTTGCTGTCATGTAGACACAGCCAAAGTGAACTGAAGCAGGATTAGAACACTTAGTACATTCAGGACTACCTTCATACATTCTTTTAAAAGTTCCTAACACAGAACATGAGGGACGCTACCACCTACCGTGACTTGCTATTTCACTTAACATCAGAATGTGTCTGTGCTAACTCTTTACTTCTCCGGATACAAGGCAAAAGAACACCCCGAAAAACAAGTGGAAACCAAAAAATTTAGATAGGGGGAAGGGATGTGCCAACAGATTTTATGGAAAACATTACATTTCGAAAAAAAATAAGTAGTTTGTACTTATATTGCTTCATGTAAAAACTGCCCCTGAGCCCACCTGCATGGCTGGGGAACTGAGGGCACCACACAGGCCACAGGGCCTGCATTCGCTTCCGGCCGACAGTCCAGAGGGACAGCAAACAGCTCCCAGAGTGTGGCCACCTCTCTTCACTGAAAGGGACACTAAGATGGGGAGGGGGGGCGGGGAAGAAGCCCTACACAGGAAAGGTATAAAAGGAAACCACCCAAATACAGTTTCCAAAAACATGATCTAGGTTACGGAGACATAGCTCATCCTTAGAACCTAGAACCTGTTGATTTCTTTAACGTGGGTACATAGGGTTTTAAAAAATGATTGTGCTTCTGAAGTTGCAGGGTCACATTCCACCTTCTAGAAAGCAGGACAATTTTCACATGGCTTGGAATCCTCTCGGATACATCCTAGAGACCAGAATGAATTCCTCGGCACTCTCCAACCAGCAGGGCTGGCGGGCCAGTGCCACTGCCATCTTTGGGTAGAGGGTAGGGCGTGTGTGTGCATGTGAGTATATGCATGCATGTGTGCATTTGCGTGCGTGCATTTGTGTGTTTGGGAGACTAAGGCATAGAGAAAGGCGCAGGTGAGGGGGCGTGGGGTGAACCTCCTGGCTGCTCCACTCCCTTCTTCTTTCCAGGCACAAAGAAGTTGAAGTTGTTTATGTAGGTCCCCATCACTCATTTTTTAATAAGAAATGTGTGCGTGCACGTGTGGGTGGGAGAGTCATTAAATTCCTGTGCATTTCTAAATTTCAATAATTTAAGACTGCAGTTTCGACAGAAATAATCTGTAAATGACATTTAAAAGCAAATTTAATAAAGCTAGGTCAACACGTAAACATTGTTCAAAATCCTGTCATATATATTAAAACAAACAAACCTGCGGGGTGCAGGCAAAATGCCATCCTACAGCCACCGGAACCGAAGTCCTTGTCAGCTGTATAAAGACAGTTCACAGATTGTTTCTGTTGCTCCTGCATTTTAAGGTAGCCAATATCTAAGCCACAGGGTTTTATGACTACCCTGTGTGATTCATTCATGTTTCCAGGTTTCTGGTATGATGCATTCTGTTTGAGTTCTAGACCATTTCCTTTTCCTCTTAGGCATTTGGCCCCCAAGTCAGGTCCATAAAAGTATTGTTTTCAAGAACTTCTAACTACTGGGGAATTTCCTGGTCAGAACTCCTGGAGAACATGCCACTGGCCTGAAATAGTCTGACCTTCCCAACCAGTGGGAAGAGAAGAAATGTCACAATCCTAGGCAAGGGGCCAAGATGTAGGACAGCAGGGTCTTCTAAGGAGTCTGAGGGGGGAGCTCTGAGTGGACCCTGGGAAGGGACATGGGAGCCCCATTTGAGATGACCTGTGTCCTTCCAATACCAGGCATCCTCAAGAGGACCTGAGAGTTTGGGCCTGCCCTGAGGAACAGGATGCATACTGATCGGAGGAGCTAACACGGAGCTGTGGTGAAGTCGCCATACGGCTCCCAGAACCCAGGTTTTGTACAAATACACACACAGAAAGTAAACAGTTCGTGGTGAGCCCAAAGGGAACCGTCCTTACATCAAACAAGATGCCAATTAATTCACACACTGTTCTCCAAGGACATGTGTCGGCCCCTCCAACCAGCCTCCTCGTATGGAGAGGGAAGGGGGCAGTGGAAGGACACAGCTCAAATGACACTGTGAACGTGTTCCCACGTCTATCTACATTCATCTCATCATCATCATCCAGTGTTCTTGTCTACAGAGAGTGAGCACAGCATCCTTCCCACCCAGCAACGGCGAGCAGGCCGGGCCACGAGGAAGCCCCTTCCTCGGCACTGCAGCGGAGGGAGGGAGTGAACGTGGTCAGGAAAGGTGTCACGCCACCCCGTTCCCTCCACTGCCATCCAAGGGGCATCCTGACCCTTCAAATTCAGAGACAAAGACAAGGTCAGTCAGCTCGGCCTCTATGCCCCCGAAGCTATTATTAGCCACCATGCAGAAACATGGCTACGCTAAAAATTTCATAAATCTGAAACCACCTTCAAAAGAAATCCCAGCGACTGAAGTCATCTAACAGTATTTCACCATGAACATTTAAAAGACTTCTTTTTCCCCCTAAGCAAATTGGCCCCCAGAGAGCCCAAATGATCTCTTAAAAAAGGGTTTCCTTTTAATTAAAAAAACAATTGATAAAAATGGAAGATGTAAAATGTGGGAAGAGGAATAAGAGTTGCTGAATTTGCGTTTCAAATTGAGAAGGGGAGGGCAGCCAGGAGAGAGAAGCCTGCTCCTGAGGCCACGGCTCTCACAGCTCAGCCATCCCCTAACTGGCTGCACCCCTGGGGAACTCGGGACACAGGTCGGAAGTAAGAGACCAAATGTAAGGCTTCGTTCTTGTGGTTGGGTGGGTGTGTGTGTGCAAAAGTAGTAAGCCACTTCCCACTGCCATAAGGTGCGTGTCTGTGGATACCATACACGTGCTCCGAAGGAAGGCTCAGGCCCCAGCGTACCGTCACTTCTCCACCTTCTTGGCTTTCTTCAGGATGTCACATTTTTTCCTGTTGGGGCGGCGGCATCGCTCGTCGATGCTGGGGATACATTCGTAATGCCACACCTCCTCCATCTTCTCCACGGGGTACACCGCCTCCACGTAGTGGCGGATGAGTCTGAGCCGCGTGGGGTCCAGCTGCTTCTTGTTGCAGGCCCCCGAGTGGTTGTACTGCAGCCGGAGGTTCTCGGCCGTGAAGAGTTCGGGGAAGAGCCTGACGAGGAGCCGCGCGGCGAAGTTGCCCACCGAGAGGCTCTGCTGCACGATCTCGCGCACCTCCTTGTCGGACAGCAGGTATGGCGAAGGCACGGGGAAGTCGGGCGAGGGGACCACCAGCTCGTCCAGCGGGATCTTGCAGAAGTCTTTGCTACTTCTTTCGGGGGGCAGCGGGGGCCCCTCAAATTCCTCTCGGAACCTCTCGGAGTTGACTGCATAGCTGGCCAGGTCCCTGCACTCGGGGCCTGGCACATGGACCTTGCGCTGCTGCTGGTAGGAGCGCCTCTGCTCCGTGTCCCGGCGGCGGCAGCGCTCGTCCAGTTTGCCCACGAACTCCAGCGTCCAGACGCGGTCGTTCTTGGCCCGGGGATAGAGCAGCTGCACGTAGTGGCGAATGAGCTTGATGCGGGACGGGTCCAGCTGCTTCTTGCCCAGGGAGCCGCTGCAGTTGTACTGTTTGCGCAGGTTCTCGTGGGTGAAGAGCTCGGGGAAGAGGTGCACCAGCAGGCGCGAGGCGAAGTTGCCGATGGACAGGCTGCTCTCGTAGATGCTGCGCAGCTGCTCCTTGCTGAGCAGGCAGTCGCCGCCAGGCACCTCGAAGTCGGGCTGCGGGACCTCCAGCTTGTCGAAGTCAATGGGCACCAGCCAGATCTTCTTGGACCGCCGGCCGGGCCGCTCGCCCTCGAAGCTGTCCTCCACCTTGATCACGGAGATGTCGTCGGGCAGGCTGGAGGAGTCGTAGCAGTCGTCCCGCGGGGGCTCGCCCTCGCTGCCCCCGTCCAGCCCCAGCCCCTCCAGCTCGTCGTTGATGCGCTGGGCGCACTGCTGCAGCCAGGCCTCCTCCTCCTGCATGTCGGGGAAGTAGATCTCCGTGTAGTTGCGGATGATCTGCAGCCTCTGCGGGTCCAGTTCCTGCTTGCCACCATCCCCGTAGCAGCTGTACTGCTCACCCAGCTTCCGGTGGTCAAAGAGCTCGGGGAAAAGCCGGTGCAGCAGGAAGACCGCGAACTCTCCGGGTGAGGAGGCTTCGTCCAGGAACTCGGTGAGGTCCTGCGTGTCCACCACGTGGTCCGAGGCGATGGTGCTGCTCCGATCCAAGGACAGCGCCTCCTCCTGGTCTTTGTTGTCCAGGAAGTGGCCGGGGTCCACCTGCTCGGCCTCAAAGAAGCCGGCGACCTGGCCCACCGGCTGGCTGTCCTCCATTTCCCTCTGGGCCCAGAAGCGGCTGAAGAAGTCGTTGAGCTGAGGCAGGCACTCCGCCTGCCACACGGCCGTGTCCTTCACGGAGGGGTAGTAGACCTCCACGTAGTTGCGGATGAGCTGCAGGTGCAGCGACTCCAGCTTCCGCTTGGCTGCGAAGCCGCAGGCGCTGCAGCCGCGAGAGAAGTCCACGTCGCTGAAGAGCTCGGGGAAGAGCTGCACCAGCAGGCGGCAGGCCAGGTCCCCGCCCGACAGGCTCTGGTCCACGATCTGCTTGAGCTCCGCGGCCGTCAGCTGGTACTCGGGGGGCGGCTGGAACTTGGCCACCATCTCCGTGGGGCTCACCTGCTTCTTGATGCGGCTCACCTCCAGGGACAGCAGGTCCACCTTGCTGTGCAGCTGGGACATGCTGGAGGAGAGCGTGTTGAGCATGTAGAACATCTTCTGGAGCAGGAAGTAGATGTTGGGGTCGCTGTCGGTGGTGGCCGAGGCCGCACTGCCACTGTCCCGCTTCTGTGTCTCGTTCAGCAGCCGCAGCGGTGAGGGGCTGTTGCTGGGGTTTCCCTTCTCTAAGAGCTCATACGTGCTGAGCATGTCGCCCGCGGGGGGGTTCTTCTTCTCCATGATCTTGTGCGAGATGCCGTACAGAGGCTTCTTGTAGGAGAGAGTGGTCGTGTCATGGCAGGGCTCCTCCTCACCCGGCCACGCAGAGACCAAGTGCTTGCCCCTGCCGGCCTGCTCCCCGTTGCCCTGACAGGGTGAGCTGTTCTCCCGGTTCCTCATGCCTGCTAGGAGCGCCTGGAAAACAAAAGGTGTGTTAGGGGATGTTCCGACTTACTACACTCGACACAGGTCTGTGCCACACACACACAGGGAGCACATGAGGAGCCGGTTACCTTGCCCTGGACTCACTCTGTCCAGAACGCACCACGAATACAAACACGCGTCTCAGTGTAAACCTGTTCATGCCCCCTACTTCCCGAGAGAGACTGTGACTGGACCCAGAAGGCTGCGAATTGCTGCGGGACACCAGCGCTGGGCTTCCTACCTAGGGCCTGACAGGAGACACAGCACCATGGCTGGCAAGACCGGGCAAGAACCCTGATGGGGGTGGGAGGGAGACCATGGGAAGGAGGAGCTCCCGGGCAGGTGACCTCACTGACCGCAGCCTCAAGGCGAACAGGCATTTCCATGTGGACAGCTGAGATGCCCGGTGGTGGGCACAGAAGAACAGGGTGTAGACAGTGGCAGTGAGCTGCCCACTCCACCACCGCCTGGCATCACATCTTACCTCGACTGGAAAAGGGCTAGCCCAGATGTTCCAGAGCCCGTGCTACTGAGAGTCCATGAAATGATGGGGCCTCCCAGGTTCTAAGTTTTGGTCTCCCTGTTGGTCCAGCAGCCCTTCTCAACCCGAACTCCAGGAGGAAAGGAAGCCCCACTGTCCTAAGTCACCCACAGTCTGTAATGAATTAACATGTATCTTATGCATCTAAGAAGGGTACTTGCTATGAATGATCCACTTTGCTCAACAGAGGTCTGTGAGAGAATTAAGACTTACCAACGAAGATCTGAGGGACGGGTTCCTCCACTCCCCAAGGATGGTACACACTGAAGGCCCCTTGTTGCCAGACACCCAAGGAAGCTCAAGATACTCTTTAAGAACCTCAAAGCTGGACTCCACACCCCACCACGGGACAGACATCACCCTGACCATTGGGAACCCAGGGTTCTCAGTGCTTTCATCAGTAGTTTCCCCACTGCCAGGCCCTGAACATTTCAAGAGGCTTATTTACATACATGTGGACAGGCGGTTTTTGAGAACGGTTCAGAGGCAAGTCAGTGGTGGTGCTGGCTCAGTCTACCATGTACCATACACAAAAATGAACTCAAGATGGATTGTGGACCTAAATACAAATCCTAACTTAAAATCCTAATACTTCCAGACGAAAACATACGAGAAATCCTTTGTGACCTTGGTTTAGGCAAAAATCTCCTAGAATACAAGCACAATCCATACCGTAAGAGAACAAATTGATATATTGAACTTCATCAAAATAAAAAATTTCTGCTCTTTGAAGGACACCATTAAAAGAATGAAAAACAGCCTAGAATGGAAGAAAATACTGGCAAATCGTTTATCTGATAAAGGACTTGAGCCCAGGTTACTTACAGTACTCTCAAATACAGTGATAGACAACTCAATCAGTTATTTCAACAGCTACTTCAAAGTAAATATATAAATGGCATATACGCACATAAAGGATGCTTATTAATAAAATGCAGATTAAAGCCACAATGAGGCGCCTCTTTCCCGCTCCGAGATTCTTTCCCCTTCCCCACGTGGGACTCTGTACTTGTTCTTCAATAAATTTCCACCTTTGCTATACCAAAAAACACAAACAAACAAACAAAAAACCCACAATGAAATGCCACGTCACACCCACCAGAGTGGGTAATAAAAAAGACGATAAAGAGTCCTGGAGATGAGGTGAAGGAACCGGAACCCTCAGACACTGCTGGCGGGGACAGAACCACTTCGGGAAATACTTGGTACTTCCCAGAAAGTTAAACATACATGGACCATATGAACCAGGTATTCCATTCCTAGGAATTTACTTACCAAGCAAAATGGAAGCACAAGATCATATAAATACTTCTATGCAAAAATGTTCATGGCAGCCCTATTTGTAAATAGCCCCAAACTGGAAACAACCCAAATTTTTATTAGCATGTATATAGACAAACTGTTATATTTGTACAAAGGAATACTACTCACAATAAAACTGCTACATCATGATAAATCGAAGTAATTATGCTGAAAGAAGCCAGACAAACAAGAGAGACCATACTATAGGATTCCATTCACATAAATTTCTGGAAAATACAAACTTATCAAAAGCGACAAAAAGCAGATTAGAAGTTATGTGGTGTGCAGGGAGGATGCAAAAGGGCAAAAAATGTAATGGTAGCTGATGATGGATATGTTTATCTTGATTGTGGTGACGGCTTTACTGACATACACATGTCAAAACTTACCAAATGGTACACTTTATGTGCCACTCATTGTATTTCAGTCCTAACTTTATAAAGCTGTTTTTGGCAAATGTTGAATTTGACTCCAAAATGTATAGGAATATATTTTCCAGAGTGTAATCAAGCAAAAAAGCTCATTGGCAAGCACTGGTGGCTGTCAGGACAGCAGGAGGGTTGAAGCTTTATAAACGGTTCACGTCCACAGACATGCCTGTGCCCGAGGCAACTGCGGGATGGACGGGATCAAGGTGCATCCGAAGGAAAACGTGGCTGGCTCAGCCGGCCCGGCCAGGGCTTCTGAAATGCAGTCCCTGGAGTCTTGCTAGAATGCAGATCCTGATCCCTGGGTCTGCGTTTCGAACGTGCTCCGGAGTGGGCGTTGGTCCTCTCCAGGGCCCGCTCTCCGTTTTCCTCATCCAGGCAGATTCAGTGTCATTTCTAAACCTTCCGATAACTCATGCCGTATCAAACAGCATGTGAGGTTTTTCCTCTTGCAGGGCAAGGAACAATTTCAAGAGGCTGGGGTTACAGGGGCAGGTGAGCAACATGGTGTGAGAAGAGGTAGGCCCAGGGTGAAAACAGGCCGCGAGGTCACATTATCATAAAACCTTGATCCTTCTAAACTTCCATGCTATTTTCATTTAAATCAATCAACTACTTCCTTGACCCTCTTAGATAACAAAATAATGACTCATATTATAGAGAGGTTAATTTTTCTCTGATATCTCTGTTGATAACCATGCCAAAGAAAAGCTATTTTACTCTCCTAGGAACCTGACGATATAGGAATTCTTGTGTTTTAATTATCCCACAGAGCTGCCCAATACTTTCTCAGGGTTCATCTGTCTAAGCTGATGAAGGGTCAGAGGCACTGGCCCCTCCTGTACCTCACCCCCACCCCTCCCCAAGAGCACAGGAGCAGGACATGCTGGGTTGGGGAGCCTGCCCCTGCCCTACTCCCTCCTGGGGTCTCCATCCTCATCCAATAGCAGGATGGTTACCTGATGGGAGCAGGCCATTCCTGAGTCTACCCCCAGTGCCAAGCACAGTGCCTGGGACACAGAGAAGCTCAATGAATGTCAGTTAACCACATACAAGGAAGTTTAAAGCAGAGCAAGGGGTTCTACCACTCTCAAATACATGCTTAAGACAGAGGAGCAGTTCGGACAGGCCACTAGCGTCATGAATAACTTGACTGTAGAGGTGAAAGGAGTGGGTAAGTGTTCAGCTCAACTGTCATGCTGTCTGCCCTCTATGTGACCTTGGTTACATTACATGACTTTTCATGTCTCAGCTTCCTGTGCATAACTCAGGGATAAATAATGTACCGGTCTCGTGGGGTTGTGAGGACTTAATGTACATAAGTACTTAATATTTATTATTACAATATGATTATTATTTTGTTGTTGTCATTAATCCTTACCCAAGGACATTTTTTCTATTGATTTTCAGAGAGAGTGGAAGGAAGGGAGGGAGGAAAGGAAAGGAGGAGGGAAGGAGGGAGGGAGGGAGGGAGAGATGTGAGAGAGACACAATGATTGCTTGCCTCCTGCAGCACCCCACCTGCAACCCAGGTACGTGTCCTTGACCAGGAATTGAACCTGCGACCCTTCAGTGCATGGGCTGATGCTCTAACCCAGTGGGAAACACTGGCCAGGGTTATGATATTATTAAATAACTAGTAGCCCTGCACACGAAACCATGCGTGAGGAGCTCGCTGCTGCTTGCCTGAGCTGGCTACCCGCCCACCGCCGCTGGTAGCTCTCCGCTGCTTGTAGCTCGCTGCCCTGCCCTCCTGTACCTCTCCCCGCTCCTAGCTCGTGGCACGCCCTCCTGTAGCTCTCCACCACTTGTAGATTGGTCGTGATGTTACAGCAGAATGGATAATTAGCATATTCTCTATTATTATATAGGATGTTACTCCTAAGCCAGAGCAGAGGTAACCCTATGGGCCTTTTATAAAACTAGTTGTAATGATTACTCTCTACTGGTAAACAAGAGAGCTTGCCTACAACACCAGGAGCAGGGTAACTCACTCACGGAAGGTGCATCTTACAGGTCTGTTTGCCAGGGGAGGAGTACAGGACAACTGAGCTAGAGGTGGAGTTTTAAGCTCTTAATATATTTTTTGTTCTGCTATCTGGCAGAAAGCAAAGGAATAGGAAGGAGGAAAGGAAGGAAGCCTCCCCGCCCAAATACACGCATCAGAAACTTGGAAAAAGGAAGGGATAGAGATAATTAGAAATCTTACCCCTAATGCAGTGTGTTTGGAACAGTGGGTCATGACCCATTAGTAAATTGGTGCAATTGACTTGATGGATCATGACTAGCATAAGAAAGAGGGAGGGGAGGAGGAAGTATGAAAGAAAATTGAATAGAAAATACCACAGTGCACTGTGCATGAATTAAATTCGGCAAAGTTTTGTTTCATTTCTGGGTGTAGCTACATAATTACATGTAAACTCATATATGTGAGCTGTATTTCTCTGCAAGATTGATTATGGCTGTGGGTCACTGTTGAAAAGCACTGCCCAAATATATTCAAAGTGCCTTATGTGCTCATTCCTGCAGACTGTAAATTAGATTTGTAGCAACTTATGCACCTTAAATTCTATTATACCAAAATAACTTTGGCGGTCCCATGGATCATGAGATAAGTAGGAGGTTTTACCAATATAGAGAAATTTGAGTGTGCCACGCCAGCACGGCCAAGGGTGAACCTGAGTGGGGCGGCTGAAAGGCTTAGAAAAGACAGACAAGAGAATGAAAGCTGGGTCTCAGTGGGACGTTGCTTCTCTGAGAGACAGCGACAGTGCCCACAAGCCGTGTCTTTATTTTATAGACAGATTCCACGAGGCAAAGTAAGGGCATGACCAAGATGTTTACAACATTCTCGTGGTTTTCAATCCTACTCACCTACACACACCTGAACTCTAAAACTCAGGCATGTGGGGCCATGTGTTTGGACCATAGGTTCAAGCTTACAACGATAGCTGTTGGCTATAATTGTGCTGGGAGGGCCCTGCCCTCCAAGCTGGGACTTGTACTGTGCCTGCAGTCGAAGGCTTGAACCTGTCCATACACTGTAGCTGCTCCCCACATTTGAGTCTGTAATCCCATCACTAAAGAAATCATAACTGCATCAGGAATGATTTTAGCAACAATGTCTTTGTTTTACAAGTGACTCCACTAATATTTTTAAAAAAGATTCTGTGAAGAGAGATCACCAGAAACCCACATGCCAAGCAGCAAGAGTACAGGTTCTAGAGCAGCGGTTCTCAACCTTCCTAATGCCGCGACCCTTTAATACAGTTCCTCATGTTGTGGTGACTCCCAATTTCACTGTTACAAATTGAACATAATTAAAGCATAGTGATTAATTGCCGGGAGCCGGTCCATCCTTGCTGTTTCAAGGGACCTGGCATATATGGCATACTGTTCTTAATATATTTGCTCACCTTCTTGGCACTATGTGTTTTAACCAAGGTCACCTCTCAGAGAAAGGTTGTTTCCCCAGGTAGAGATTTTCCCCTGACGTTAGGGAGGGAATAAAACTCCTTAACTAAGTGCCAGGTGGGTAGTTAATCACTTTAACTACAAACAATCATGCTTAAGCTACATAATCTTTACTCCCTGGAATGGAGATAAGAAACGCCCTAACCTTTGTAATAGAAATTGACAGGATTAAAATCAACTGGTATAAATACGGATGTAACAAGACAATAAACGGCAGAACTTCTCTGGAGATCCAGACCAGAACTTGGCTGGAGATCCTGGCTAGGCTGCTGATCAACTGAACGCTGTCTCCGTGTCATTCCTTCTTCGCCGACTCCGTCTACACCTTTGGGGACCCCTGGACCTGCTGGGGTTGCACCCCGGCATCTGGTGCCCGAACAAGATCCCAGCAATTAATCACAAAAACAATATGTAATTATGTATGTGTTTTTCGATGGTCTTGGGCGACCCCTGTGAAAGGGTCGTTCGACCCCCAAGTTGAGAACCGCTGTTCTAGAGGGAGATCTGAACAAACCAATCCCAGGCTAGAAAGTAAGCAGGGGGGAAGTTTCTGGGTGAACTGTTTGAATACCAACAACAAACAGACGTCCTCTGACTCCCCTACCTCCCCACAGCAGGCAGAAGGCCAGGGTACATCGAAACTGGAAATCCCCCCTATAACTCTCAATATTCAGCCTCATTAATAAAAACATTTCAGTTTCTACCAAGCATGTTAGGAACAGTGCCACCCGCTGAAACATTTTTGGCTAACCTGCTTGAATAAAAAATTAAGTTTGAGTCCCAGCAGAGGGCAACATTCCTCACTCACAGAGACCTCGGATACACAACTCAACACAAAACACAACACCAGCACCAAAGAGAAGGTTCTTAGGCATCTCCACAGCGGTGACCTGTCAATTCAGTGCTCCAATGAACTCCACAAATGCTGACAAGGCGACGACGGGCTGGCTGCTCTGGCAGCCGCTGATACAATCTCTGCTCAGCTGTCTAGGAGTATCAAGAAATCTTAAATCTGTGCTACTTGGCACTGGGTGTCTGGCTGACACACTGTTCGTGATTCTCCAAGGCTCATCTTCCAACCATATGGGAACTCGGCAGCAGAGCTCAGGCTAGGCAGTGCCAGCATCTATCCTGGATTTGATCACCACCCTCAGACTCAAGAGGGAATGCCCAAACCTCTCAGCTGGAGAATCTGAACAAAAAGGTTGATGCTGGGTTGCAGGTGAGGGGCAAGTAGGCTACTTAGGGGAGATTCCACGTGTCTGTGCTCAGCGACATCGCAGGGATTGTGTCACCATGGAGATGCTTTACGGATTAAACAGCTTTCTCAGGACTTCAAATCCAAGAGCAGTCACTGATTTCAGTTCAACGAATGATGAGTTGCTAAATGGTGCCCAGAGAGTCAGCAAAGTGGAACACCAAGAAAGCAGCATGCCTTCGAGAGAGCGGGGAGTGGAGCATTAATGCGGCGTCAAGGCAGACGTGTGAAACGCCTCCAAGTAAATGAAGCAGGAGTGACGCTTACCTTTTTCATTTTCAATAGAATGTTTCTTCTTCTTCATATCATCATCATCATCATCATCAGTTGATCAACTACTGTTTAGCAATAAGGTATGGAAGAACTCTCTACCCCACAGAGCCAGTAAACAAATACTACTGAGTGCCCAACATCTGGCAGGCTCTGTGCAAGGCCATGGGCACACAGGGAATGAGCCAGACACAATCTCTGCCCTGGTGGCTTTTCCCTTGGGGTCATCCTCACACTGCCAAACAGTGTATGGTGAGGATCAGGAATGATGCCTGAGAAAATAAGAATCTGGACAGAAAAGGCAACCACAATGGAAATGAGAAGAAAAAGAAGGGACAGCAAGGTATCAGGCAGGACGTCCTCAAAGGCTCCCCACAGCACCTTATAACTACCCACAGCCCTAGAGCCACCTTGGTGTAAGTGCACAGTTCCCAATGGAGCAGGCGTGGCAGTGCTGACTTCCTGCACCTCGTGAAAACAGGAACGGCCATAATTCCTATCGGCTATGGCTGTTGTAGAAACCATTCTAAATCCCCAGCTGGTCCCACAGTAACTGACACGGAGGAGGTGTTCAGTACATTTGCACTGAATGAGATGGCATCTTTGTTCTCCAAAAACAAACCACAGTGACACTTTAGGATAAAAAACAAACATTAACAAACGCCCCCAGGAGAACAAAGCTAACTTCTGCCTGACATACAGCTATTGAATATTGCCCCCATGTCCATGAACAAAAAGATGATTTCCAATAAAAGCGCTGGCTGCTCACCTTCTACATCTGCTGTGTTTGGCTATGAAGCCTTTTCCAGCAGAGGTGCCAGATAAGGCTTTATAGAGCCTTTTGTTAAATTTTTTGAGGGAGCTTTTATTTTTCCTCTTAGTATTGTACTAAATGTCACTCATGAACAAACAAGTCATCGGCCCTGATGAGTCTGCATGTGACGTACCTTTAGCATCAGAGTTACCACTCAAATTCTCCCCTCGTCACCTTCCTCCCCTCCCCTTGGGTTTGGGGAAGAAGACAGAGGTGGTCTCCTGTGCTCAGACTTGAATGGTGTTCAGAATTAAGGGTGCTCGGGCCTGGGTGTCCTAACGGGCATCAGATGGCTTCCCTTGGAGAAGGCAGTTGAATAGTGACCACAAGGGGTGGAGTTGGATATGGGGGTGGGGGTGGGGGCAGTAAGTAAACAGTTCTGAAGGCTGGCATGGGTCAGGCCCTGTGCTGGGCTCCTTACATGGATCTCAATGACCCACACAGGAAATGCGTGAGCAGTATCATCCCTCATCACTATGTAGGAACCTGAGTCTGGCAGGTCACTAGTTGGCCAAAGGCCCCATGGTGAACTTCCCCTTATCTGACTCGAGGATCTCAGCTCATTCTGCTACTTTGTGTTCCTATAGGCTGGATAGGAGCAGGTGGGGCTCACGCCTGGACGGGGAGCAGGGACCCGAGTGTCCCAATCACTCTACACCAGGAACAAGGCTGCCCCACCGGCATCCCAGCACTTTACTAACTTACACGCCTGAATTTTCTCATCTGTCTGGTGAAGATATTAATCCTCTCATCACTAATTTATTATATGGATACATGAAATAAGGAATGGTATTTGTCGAGTAGGGACTCAACTGTTTTTGTTTGTTTGTTATTGTTGTTTATTACTTTCTAAAGAATTTTTATTGCATTTATTGGGGTGACACTGCTTAATAAAATCATATAGGTTTCAGGTGTACGAGTCTACAATACATCATCTGTATATTGTATTGTGTGTTCACCACCCCAAGTCAATTTGTCAGTAAATCAGGAGCCTCAGAACAACCCATCGATTTTATGGAATTATAGTACATGTTGATTTTTCAGAATGGTACTAGTCCTAGTTCAGAGTGAATAGTCCTTTATCCTTCTCCCCCTGAGTTTCCTCTGATCCTTCTTACATATGTGGTGGCAGGGGTGGAGGTGGAGGTAAGGAGTGTGTGCAGTAATCAAAATCACTCAATATATTCTTAAAAACAAAAACTCTATAGCTCATTCTAGCCTTGCTTATTTAACAATATACAAGGCCATGTTGAAATTTCAGGATTGTTGCTTTAAGGATTACTGTGCTGTCAAACTTAAATTTTATTCAACTTACGGAAAAACTAGAATTTCTTAGCATCATATCCATGTTTGTTGCACCTAGGTGGAGCTTCTGAGTTTTGTACTGCTTCAGATTTTCATAAATAAAGTGTTTTCTCTAAAAAAAAAAATCATATTTACCCCCCTGTGCTCCCTTCTACCTCCCCCCAGTACTGTTACTGCACTTGCTTCCCATCTTTTGATGATTGCTTGTTTCCGCCTCCTGGTGCCTCTGGTCTCACCCTGTGAAGACGGTGCTGAAGAAAGCGGCACACACTCCTTACCTCCACCTCCACCCCTGCCACCACATATGTAAGAAGGATCAGAGAAAACTCAGGGGGAGAAGGATAAAGGACTATTCACTCTGGACTAGGACTAGTACCATTCTGAAAAATCAGCATGTACTGTAATTCCATAAAATCGATGGGTTGTTCTGAGGTCCGCAGGGTCCTGAGGCTCCTGATTTACTGACAAATTGACTCACACAAAGTTTAGAAGGAAATACTGCCTTGAAATCACAGGACACCTTTCTACACAGAGCTCAAGAGTTTCAAAAGGTTTTACTTACATATATTCTTTTTGCAGAACAGGAAGGGGTGCAGGGAGATCAACCTCACTTTATATACACTAAGGAAAATGAACACAGCTAACACCCAAAATAAAACCCAGGAGTAAACATGTCTTTTCCTTGCCAACATCTAATGAATGAGAACTATAGCAATCCATTGCAAAGTAAACGTATGTGACCAATTAGAATATGTAAATTGGACCAGTCATACTAGAAATATTCAAACATATTTTGGTTCCCTTTTCTCTGAACATGTCAGAATTCCCGGGTGGTACCTGAAGCTTGGGCCTGATAAAGCTGAAACCATCACATCACTCATGTGATGTGCGGGCATTCCCTCCACTGTGAACCTTGTGGGGTGTTAGCCCAATACCAGGTCTTTTCTGACTTGCTTCACATGCTGAAGGATTCAACTAAAACACAAATCATAAGCACCTTCTCTCGATCTTTCTGCTCCAAGAATATGAAGATGCTGCCTTCTCTATGATGCCGAGAGAACAGAAATTTATTGAATGAAGGCATAAAGAGTGACACTATTTGTGTCCACGAAGGCCTGAACGCGGGCTTCACACGGTCAGAATTCCTCCTAGATGTGGAGCTTGCTGTTGCTCACTGTGGTGAACTGTTGATGAGAACGGCCACAGCAGTTGCCCCACCCTGTGTGACAGCCTCTTGGCAATGGGACTTGGCTGCTCCTGCCATCAGGGGTGGGATCTATTTTCCCACCCGGGCACCCAGGTTGGGCCACATGACTGACTTTGACCAGTGGGACGGTAGCAAACGTGATGCAAGCAGAAGCCTGATGAGTCTGCAGTCCTGAGCTTGACCTGTCTTGCTTCCAGGAACTCTTCCGTGTCATGTGAACAAGCCTGGACTGGCCTCGGGGAGGGTGAGAAAGTGCACAAGGGAAGCTGCAGTCCTCCCTGCCAGCCCAGGGGCAACCCTGGATGTGGGAGTGAGGTCATCCCAGACCACCTTGCTCCAGCCATGTCAGGCCAAATCAGGAGAACTACCAGCTGACCCACATAATTTTGAATAAAATGGTGGTTGTTTTAAGTTTGGGGTTTTTTAGGGGGGATTGGGGGGGAGATGGCATACAGCAAAAGTGAATCAATAGGCTCAACTCAGTGTCCCACTTGAATTCTGGCTTTACTCACACACTTGAAGGGCTTTGTAGGATTTTAAAAAATATATATTTTTACTGATTTCAGAGAGGAAGGGAGAGGGAGAAGGAGAGAGAGATAGAAACATCAATGATGAGAGAGAATCACTGATAGGCTACCTCCTGCACACCCCTTATTGGGGATCGAGGCTGCAACCCGGACCTGTGCCCTTGACCGGAATCGAACCCAGGAACCTTCAGTATGCAAGCTGACGCTCTATCCACTGAGCCAAACCAGCTAGGGAAAGCTTTGTAGGATTGACCATAAGCAGATGACAAACAGAAGAAAAACTTTTAGGAGCTCCTTAGGAGCTAACATAGTGCTTCTCAACACTTTCAGAATAACCTTGAGGAATCCAATCTAGAGAACACTCACAGAGGGGCCCAGGTTTACTTACATGGATGGTCCTGGGGTACTGCTGTAATAGTATAAAAGTGCAAAACACCTAAATACCAATCATTAGGGGAAAGGATAATAAATTATGGTTTAAAGTAAGACATAAGAAACAGCAAATGGTTAAACGTTTTTCAAAGAAACTATTCTACTATCTTGTAGCTTTCATTTGCCATAAAAGGTATCTCAGCAGACAGAAATCTGAGATTTAATCTGTAGTAACTGCTTACTGCACTAGAAACTGCCACTCACACAGGAAAATTTCCCCAGGGTAACAAGGTATGCAGCCAGTGCTGGTTTTAGGAAGCCGGAGTCAAGGGTGGGATATTTCTAATCAATCCTTTATTTAAAATAAAAAAAAAGGTATAAAGAAAGGTATAAAAAATTCATGCAGGTATTAAAAAATTCAACCTATTTTCTGGGCATTATAGATCTTTAAAAATGTATTGCTCAAGTATTACTCATGATAATAAAAAAGTGAACGCAGCTCAAATGTCCATCAACTGGTATCTTTACACAATGGACTATTACTTGGCCATAAAAAGAAATGAAGCACTGATATCTGCTACAGCCTGGACGAACTGAAAAACATCTGCTACGTAAAAGAAACCAGATACGAAAGACCACGTATTCTATGATTCCAATTATAACAAATGTTCAGAATAGGCAAATGCAGAGACAAAAAGCAGATTAATGGTTGCCAGGAGCTAGAGCACGGGGAATAGGAACTGACTGATAATGGGGACAGGATTTCTTTGTGGGGTGATGAAAATGTTCTGGAATTTATTGCACAACTATATGAACATATGAAAAACTGCTGAATTATGCACTGTGAATTAGTAAATTGTATAGTATATAAACTGTATGTCAACAAAGCTCTTTTTGGAGGGGGGACCTAGATAAACAAATTGATAGGTAGATTAAATAAACAAACAAACGAATAGGTAGGTAGGTAGATAGGTAAATAAATGTATTGCTCAATGTTCCATGATGTGGGACGCAGGTCAGTACTCATTATAATGTAACGTACACATGTGTACTTGAATCCTGGTGAAAATCTTAACTTCACCAGTTTGCCACTCAAAGAATCGTTTTTACTTACTGAAGATTCAGTCTCTAAAATCCATAAACGCCCAGTTTATTTGGAGCTTCCCTAGCATCTCATAGTAGATAATGAAAATAAACCAAAAATAGTCCCAGGATGATACCCCATGGTGTTCTGGCTCATGATAATGAGACGTGAAAATGGGGACTCTTTTGGACAGACATGCAGAAATTGAAGTAACTGTCTGGGTGCTCCCAAAGAGGGTGAGTTAAGTATGTGTGTGGGGGGAGGGGGGGGGTTGGAGAATTTGGAAAAATGTTCTGAGTTTGAGGTGTAATCTGCTGACCCATGGGGAGGCTCACTGACAAGATATCCCAGGGGACCCCCTTCTTGTGTCCCTCCCCAGTCTTCACTGTTTTTTGTTGTTGTTTTAAAAATATTTTTTTAATTGATTTCAGAGAGGAAGGAAGAGGGAGAGAGAAATAGAAACATCAATGATGAGAGAGAATCATGGATTGGCTGCCTCCTGCACAACCTACACTGGAGATTGAGCCCGCAACCCGGGCACAGGCCCTGATCGGGTATCAAACAGCAACCTCCTGGTTCATAGGTCAATGCTCAACCCCTGAGCCACGCCAGCCGGGCTCAGTCTTCACTGTTTTGTGTACGTGTCTTATCTCCCATGTGGACTACAGGCTGCTAGAGGGGGCCATTATGTCAGTTCCACTTTCTCAGAATTTAGCAGAGTTCAATATAACCGGCAGGTGACTAAGATATAAAACAAATGCATAAAATAGGAATAACAGTTATGACATAGAAGAATTCCCCACTTTGCAAAAATGATTCACTGAACAGTTTCTTTAGGCAACGAACTCCCATAATAGACATAAAAGATGAATTTGATTTAGGAAAAGACCTGCTAACCCTTGGCACTTTCCCAGGAATCTATGTTAAGAGTGCACCATGGAAAACTAGACTTGCCGTCAACAAGTTCCTGCCTTCCCTGAGAGCAGATGCTGCGAAGACTCCTTGCCCCCTCTGAACCCAGACAGACAAGATTCCAGTTAAGGACACTTTCTAGCTAGACACTCAAGCCAGAGAAGGGACAGCTGAAGTGAAAGCCTCCTCATGCCCAGGCGTTCAGGCGTTGCCCAGATCCCACGAGCAGAGATTCAGCATCTTATCAGAGGGTTAGCACCCAAGCAGGCACAGACAGGGTGTTCCCCTACCTCGGGAATCAGCCGCCGCCTCTTCACGCTGGAGACAGAGTCTGGCTGGCCCTCGCTGCCCGGCTGCTTGCGCTTGCTGGAGTCCTGGAGGGTGGTGAAGACACTGTCTAGAAGGTGCTTCTCCGAAGACCTGGAATTCACTGAGCAGTCCAGGGCAGCATCCTCAGCCTCCGCCTCCACTTTCACAGTGTTATTTTTTAGAACTGTGGCAGAGGAGAGAGGGATTCAGCGGGAGAAGACCATGGGTGGCTCAGAGATCAGCAGGGTCCCCCCAGCGACAGGCTGTTTGTGGGCCGCCCTTCGACACGACCACTCAGATGATCAAATCTAGTCACAGTAAAACTGCACCTTCCAACCAAGCAATTTTTATCTCACCAGACTAGTGCTACACAATAAAACCCCTTCCAAGAACATTTTGTTCAAAACTGGTTTTAAAGTCTTTTTGGAGGGTGGGGGAGAGAGAGGAGGTAGAAGGAAAGAAATACTACCTAAATGATGCTTTTAGAAAAAGTAACTCTGGAAAGACACATAGATAAGGTGCATGGGTACCAGGGAAGGGAGACGTTTCATTGCTTTTTTATTTTGTATCATTTTATATTTTTGAACCCTGTGAATGTATGACCCAATAATAGTATTAAGTTAAAAATAATTTTAATAAGTATTTGTTTTTACCTTCTTCTACATCTTCACTGAATTCAGCTGAGTTCATCTTCTATTCCACTACATGAAAAGACAAAGACAAAGTCTTGATTTATTGTTTGATTTATTTCTTAATTTTCCCTCCCCAAAGGAAATTCCCTTCCCCTCCCGACTGGCTCTGGATAGTAGAAGGTTAAGCCCACACTGCTCAGCGGCGTCATGGAAAATCGCATCCTCTTATTCTTGTTTGCAGTTGCTCCAAGCATCCAGGCCTTGTGCGCACCTGCTGGGAGCGCTTCTCCAAGACTCTATGTGGGCAGAACGGGTCTCCCAGCTCCGCCTGAGAGCACTTACGGAGCTAGGGGAACGTCACTGAAGAAAAGCAGTCTTTTGTACAGACTCCAGTTTAAATCATCTGTGAGTCCCTGCTTTATAAATTCCAGCCACAAAAATGAAAAGGCTGGCCAAGGAGGAAGCTGTGGGTCCTGCGGACCGAGCTGAGGCCTTAGGACTCCAGGTGGTCCCAGGAGACCTGTGCTGCCCGTCAGCATAGCCACCGGCCAGGTAGCTACTGAGGACTGGCCATGTGGCTGGTCCAAGGGGAGACGCACACTCTGGATTTCAAAGACTTAGTTCAGCTCCAAGAATGTAAAATAGCTCATTAATAATTTTGTATATTGATTACATGTTGAAATGCTAATATTTTTGATTTATTGGGCTAAATTAAATACTTTAATGAAATTAATCCCATCTTTTTTAATGTGGCTACCAGAAAGTGTTAAATTACATATGTGGCTTGCATCACATTTTTATTGGATGGTGCTGGTCTAGCCTTCCCTTCAGAAACAACTTTCCCTTTCAGAGAAAGAGGTGCTGTGGATTTTTATAGCTCTCGAGTTCCACATAATCTGTCCAAACCCTTCTTTTTAGTGACGAGGGAATGGGGCGGGCAGGATGGAAGGTGCCCTGCATGGGTTTCAGGGCCTGGTGCAGAGCTGGCCTGACTCCCACCGCCCCAGCTGGAATGGGAGGGACACCATGGTTAAAAGCACTAGTACGTCTCTGAGACGCCCCAATTCCCATACCAGCACGCCCGTAACAACAACAGGAATATGTGAGGTAGTGCAAAAGAACACACGTGACAGCCTTTACTATGACATTGGGGAGCTGTGGCTCCCACAACTGACGGACGGCAAATATCAGTCTCACTCTGGTGAAGGATCAGGAGAACAGGACTAAGGAGCATTGCTCAAGAAATTTCTATAAGGAAGCGGGATGCCACCTACAAAGTCCAGTAAACCATGCCGAGGAGCTGGGGAAGGGGGTGTGGTCCCGGTTTACACCAGTTTACACCAGTGAGTGGAGTGCTGGGGGCTGGGACAAGACAGAAGGAGCAGCTAGGTGACCTGGGCACAGCATAACCTCCAAATTCACTAGTAACAGCCCCGCAGGCACAGTGCTTATGATGGGACGCACTCCTCTGGGCGCGCCACACAGCCTTATGACAGGCACATCCTTCAATCCCTGCCCTGCTCATTTTCAGAGGAATGAGTAAGAACATTTAAGGTTTATTTGAAACTGAAATTAACACTACAATAATTCCTACTTACCAAAAACTATCATCTCCCATCGGGAAAACATTACACAAAGGTGATACTGAGGGAAAATAAACTGTAAGTAAACTTCGACAGACCAAGAATGATTTTGCCAGCGGTGATTTCTAGCAAGTGCACCTCCTCGGTATCCCAGGCCCATAAGCCCCGTGCTTGATGACATCACCTGCTCTGGGCGTCTCTGAGGGAGGCACCGGCAGGCAGGCAGGAATTTCCCATTTGCAGGTCCAGCCCACCACCACTGCATTTCGGGCAGGAGGGTGACCAATGGTAGGCAGAAATGCAGCCTAGTCAGGGGGCCCTCAAGGGGACGCACTTCAGGCTTCACCCGAAGGCCCGAGTGTGGCAACTGCCCTTGGAAACCTGCCACAGGGTCATATAGCCTAGGGCAGAGGTGAGAGCAGCAGAGCAAATGGGAAAATGAGAAAATGCTGGTGGAAGGGGTACACTATACAAAACAAGCACATTCTGGAGAGAAAAGGAGGGAGAGGGAAGATGATTTATTTGGGGTGGGGGTTGGGGGGGTCAAAGTGGAAGAAAACCACAAAGACTCTGGCTAAGTAGAAAGCTTTAAGAGGAGGAGTAAATCCTTGAAAAGAAACAGGAGCCAATGAAGAAAACACATCGACAGAACCACAAGTGCTGAGCAAGGACGGAATCACCGTCCAGTATTACATCCGCCCACCTGTATTTCTCACAGGAGCTCAAGGAGAGCATGGGGCCTGGAGTCATGGGCTGGGTGTGGCCCCTGCCAGGTTGTGGCTCAGTGAGCAGGAAGGGTATTTTCTGAACCACCACCACGTGACACAACTGCAGGCAACTCAGCACCCGAACTCTGAGCTCCTAGGATTATCCTGTCAGAAAATCACAAAGGAGGAGCACACACGTGAGCCACCTGTGTCTGAGGAAAAGCGGAGGGGAGCTAGAAGGCTCACCGTGGGGAGGCGGATGGGACAGGAAGGGGCGGCTGGCTTTATGAGCATTCAAGATGCCCAGATGCATCTGCCTTGGGAAACATGTCTGTGTTCATTTATAGACCAGTGACAGATGCTGCATTAGCCCAGAACCAACCCGGAACATGGAGTGGCAGGCCCTTCCCTCCCGGCCAGCAAAGCAGCCGTGCTCTTCGGGAAGCTGGGGAATTCCCACAGCTACGTGGTGCTGTGTGGGAGGGAGCGAGCGAAGGTCCTCGTTCACATCTGTAGCCCCGAACTGCGTCCAGACACCGCTGGCCACTGTGTGTCTCCATCTCACCCTGAGCTATTTGAATCCCAATTCTACCAATAAGGAAACTGAGGGTGTATACCTCAAATATACACAATTTCTATTTGTCATTGAAGCTGGGAAAAAATGTTTTTAAATATATGTATATATTTTTTAAGAGAAAGAAGGAGAGAAACATCGATGAGAAAGATCGATTGGCTGCCTCCTTCATGCCCCCTACTGGGGATTGAGCTGGAAACCCAGGCATGTGCCCTGATCAGAATCAAACCAGTGACCTCACAGTGCACGGACCATGATCAACCAACTAAGCCACACAGCCAGGACTGGGAAAATATTTTTTAACATTGTGATTAAGGAAATAAAATACTTGAATACTGGAAAGGGGGGGAGGGGGAACGGAGGGTAGGTAACTTGCCAGTGTCACACAACTGTCAAGTGGCAGAACCAGCGCTGAAGCCCAGTCTGTGTCTCTCTCCCGTCAGCCGCCAGGAGAGGAACTGCAAAGAGAATCCTCAATCTTCTTTTGAGGTTCTTCTGCTGAACATGGGGCCAATTTTCAGCCTTAGATTTCTCAGTCCAACAGCAGCTGGAACATCCAAACCTTTCATCTCCAGGTAACCACCTGGAAAACCTGTGTGCCCTGTGCTTATGAACAGACTCCAGCCCAAGCACAGAAGTTTCTCCAAGCGGAGTGTGTGGGTCACTCCAGGCATCCTGGGCTGAGGCAGTGACAGCACAGCAACATCAGGGCCGGAGAGAGGGGACGGATGTAGTGTTTGCTACCTCCACTTCCTGGTCATCTGCAACATGAAGGTCACACAGGGCTGCTCATCCTGGGTGGATACGGAGTATCCGGATGCCAAGCATGCCACAGACATTCCTTCCGTTACTTAACTACAGGTTATGGAGGAGCCACCAACCACCGCAGCTCCCGCCCACCCAGGCTGCTAAGATTGCAATCCCCTTTGCCTGCTGGACTTTGCAGAATTTCTTATGCTAACATTCTCTCCTTTTCAAAATCTTATTTCTCTCACCACAATCTCAAGTTGTGAGACAACCTATGCATCTACAGGTTCCTGAAAATCAGCTTTCTGCCCAAGGGGTGGCTGTTCTACATCCCTCAAGAACCTCTGACCAAGCCCAAGGGAAGATGATTCAACTGAATGAAGGGAACATGTGCCAACAAGACCTGTGCAGCTAGCTGCTGCTTCTAGTTAAACCAGCACAGGTTCTAAGACATCAATGCGCTATCGAGGGTAACTCTCAAACAGAGCTAATCTCCAGTGGTTAATCTAATAAGTGAAATATTCGCGAGCGCGCTCTCTCTCTCTCTCTCTCTCTCTCACACACACACACACACACACACACATACACACCCCTTAGGAAGCCTGAGGCAAAGTGACCTGACCATCATTGTTACAGAAAGGTCTGCAATGTTGCAGAGCATGCTGGAGTATATATAATTTATTAAAATGCTTCCTAGTCTCTATCCTTCTGCGTAGAGTCAGATGGACAATACTCAGTTTTCCACGCATGGGTATAATTCTGTTTGTGGCTGCGGGAAGATCAAAATGTTCTCAGAAAAGCCTTTAGTTTACAAAAAGCACAGAAGAGACGGCAAAAAGGTAATCCCAAACGTTCGAGAGTAAGATGCTTTAGCCACTCAAATCTCAAATTACAAAGGATAAGTTGCTTAAAGTGGCTGCATAAATGCACCAACTGGCGGAGCTGCCCCTGTGCCTCACGCTGAATTGAGGCTGAATCTCAATCCCAAATATCAGCTTGGGCTGGAAAGACGCTGAGGAGGGAAGGGGGTCTGTGAAGCAAGACAAGAAGACAGATGTGAGAACCATCCACTGGTGCTCAGAACCAATTCTAAGAGATGCCACAGAGATGGGAAAACTGGAAAGATTTACAATTATACAATTATAGGTTAATTTATATTTTTAGAGTTAAGAAAGGAAGACCCTTAAAATCTTTCTCTTTTTTTTTGGACTAGGTTTTACATGCACGTGAAACAAAATTCAAAAGCTATAAAAGAATATTCGGTTAAAAGGTCCAGTCCTCCAGTCACTGGTTACTCTCTCGGAAGCAACCATGCTATTTTCCTTGTGAGTCCTACCAGGGACGTTCCGTCAGTGGCTCTCAGTGTGCTTTGTACACAGTGACTCCCTGCAGCTGGCCTACACAGGCTTGTCCAGCTCCTCTCATCCCCAACTCCACCGCGAGTGGGGTCAAGCTGGTAGCTTGAAATTGGCCATAGTGGGAGAATTTACACCGTGGAAATTGACACTTTCACTACCAGGGCATTTTCTTTTTCTTTCTGGAGAGCACGTTTATCAGTACATCCAAGACCCTTTCAGGGGGGTCCATGAGATCAAAACCACTTTCACAACGCTGAGATGTGCCCCTTCTCTCCCACAGGCACACAGGAGCGTTTCCTGAGGCGACATGATGTGTCAGTTTGCAGAAGACTGAACTGCAGAAGGTAGAATACAGAGGCAGATCTGAAAATGTGGCTGTCTTCTATCAAGTCAGATATTGAAGAGATTTGCAAAAATGTAAGTGATACCATTCTTTTCACAAAGATTGTTTCTTTGGGAAAACAGTTATTTCCCCTAAAAATGTTACTGATATTAACTTGTAATGAATTTATTATGGTTAATTTTAAAATGAATTCACATTTAAATATTTTTGTTTTTATTTCTAACACATTAAATATTGACAGCTATAACCATCACAAATGGAAGATATTTGGGATCCTCAACAGTCTTTAAGAGTATAAAGGAATCCTGAGAATAAAAGGTTTAGGATCCTCATTCCTTGCTTTTTTCACTTAATGTATCATGGAAATTTTGTTTCTTTTTTTAGTTTGCATTCCCCCAGAGGCAAATTTTGAGACAAGGATTTGGAGTTGTTTCTTTGGGAAGAGAGGGAAGGGCTGAAAACCTGTAACAGGCAAATTAACAGGCGTCCGGGGAGGAAGCCCCCTGGCTACAGGCCATGCCGAGGGCACCGCTGCAGGTGTCCAACAGGGTCTCTGGGAGCAGAGGGTCGTCCCAGCCCATCTGGACAAGTCCTGGAAGACAGCAACCCCCTGTGCCACTGCTCCCCACACTGCATCCCACACTGTGTGGGCGGTGCCCTGCTAAGAGCTTCCCAGTCAACTTAACCTAACAATCCTCTGTGGTAGAATCCTGTTTGCCTCATTTTACAAGTGAGGACACAGGCACAGTTATATTTGTTTGTTTGTTTGAATCCTCACCCGAGGATATTTTTCCACTGATCTTTTAGAGAGCGTTGAAGAGAGAGGGAAAGACTGAGAGAAACATCAATGTGAGAGAAACACATCGATTGGTTGCCTCCTGCACATGCCCTGACCAGGGAGGAGCCTGCAAGCAAGGTATGTGCCCCAGATGGAATCGAACCTGGGACTCTGGTCTGCAGGCTGATGCGCTATCCACTGAGCCAAACCGGCTAGGGCAACAGGCACAGCTTTAGAGCCAAAGGGACCTCAGAGACCATCTTGCTTTACAGGCGTGGGACTCGGGGCTCAGAGAGGTTAGAAACACGCTCAAGATCACCCTGTCAGGAGTGGCCTTTCGTCTCCCTTCCCTGGGCTTTGGTGGCCACATGCCCCACTGTGTTACGGGAGCTGTTGGTGGCACTGCCCTCTGTGCAGGGAGTCCACCGAATGTACCCCTTACCCAAGGGACCACAGCCAACCCAATGGGAGGACCTGGAGGATGAAGGGGGACCTCTGGAAACTTCTGTCCAAGAGGGATGAGAAAACGCCAGGAAGGAAAGAGCAGCCAGAACCCCAAGGTTAGAAGGTACGACGTTAGGATTTCTATAACAGGCTGCGTCCAGGGCAGTGCAGACGACCACCCACGCTTATAATTCTGTGCTCCAGATACAGCTGATTTTAAATTTTTACTTATAACTACAAGACGCTTTTCCTTTGCGGGGGAGAGATGTTACTCCAAGAAAATCCCAGGGGGGAAAGGTCTACTTTGAAAGTAATTTTGTCAGTGTTCAAATGGGCATATCTTTTTTAAAAAATTAATTTTCCCTTTATTGATTAAGATATTAAAAATGTGGCCTTATCCCCCCAATGTCCTCTCATCCCCCCAATCCTGCCCTCACCCTCACCCCCTGTCCACATCCATCGCTTATGCTTATATGCATGCCAAACGGGCATATCTTGATCTTCCTCAGCACTTTCAGTGTAAAAAGACCCCAAAGCAAGCCTTTCTGTCGCTTACAGGGCCTCACACACTCAACGGTTATGATACGTGGTCATCACGATGAGCAACGGCCGGGAGAGCTAAACACAGAGCCCGGGCCAGTAGGTCTCTTCCTTCACAGGTGGTCTTGGGTCAGGCACAGCCAGGGTCTCTAGGGGGAGACCACTCCTCGTGCAGAGGACGCCCTCCAAAACCACCAGCCATAATTCACTACCGATAAATTGCACAAAAAGCTGCAGAGAAAATGGAAGGGCCAACAGTGGAATGTGACCTGGACAGAGACCATCACACCAAGTTAGGAAGTCAACGTCCACACATTTTCTCAACACATGACCTCAACCTCTACTGACAGCAAGAGCCAAGCATTCAATGTGTAAAAAGCATCAATTGTTCAACACAGGGCTAGCCAGTCAATAACAACATCCTTCCCAGTGCACTGGGGATATCTCAGCGACACAATTAAAAATGCCATACAGCAGCCGGAAGCAAGTATGCCAAAATGGTAATTACTTCCAATTAGGAGGATTATGGATAGTTTTTTTTCTTTATGTTTTCCTCTACTTTCCTAATATTTTACAGTGAGCATGCAATTCTTTGGAAACAAAGAATAAATCTTTAAATGAAAAAAGTAGTCATCCTTACTAGGGAGGTCACATTGTAAGTTATGTCCAAACATAGAAACAAGCTAAGAATGTAAAGTCAGATCATTACATTTCAACAACTGACAACCTAGTGAAGACCTTTCATTTCATAACTGTCCCTGAATCATGGCCTCTGAAGGTATACAAAGCTCCTCAGTATGGGGTGAAGGGGCATCAGAAAAGTCTCCGTCACAAACCCAGGAGTAAATAAGAAGGTGCAGGGATCAGCTTTGTCGTTTCCGGGTGGGTACACTGTAGGCTCTATCAATGCATTTGCCTGACACTTGAAGTATTTATCAAAGTAAGCCAAACTTCACAGGAGGAGAACAAAATTAACGCGGGACCAAGTCTTCCGAAGGAGGGGTCCGAGCTGAGGGCCGAGAGCCAGGTCACTAGGCGGGCGGGCGTGTGGCTGCTGGGGAAGCGAATGGACTGAGAGCCGCTGGGTGAGTCACCCGGCTGATGCCTATCCTGCTGGGTGTCTGCACTCTGGATGGCGGATGACGGTTACATGTTGTCCTTTCTTCCGGGTTCTCTTGCGTGTGAGCACCCTGCGAGAGGTTCTGAGCCCCTCCTTCCTCGACACCTGAACACTGGACCGAGCTGGACCGGGCTGGGCAATCGGAGGCTTACTCCAGGGGCCCCGGCTTCAGGGTGGAGCGGCGGGCAGCAGGGGGGACAGAGGGGAGGTGAGGAGGCCTAGGGTGCTGAGAAGTGGCCGGGCCACAGAAAGTGTAGGGAGGTCACTGGTTAAAAGTGGGTAGTAAGGAGTCACGCAAGAATCTGACTTGGGAAATTCTCCTTGTGAAGAGCTGGATGCAAGACCACAGCAACGTGAGCAGGGGGCACCTGGTGTGGCGATTCCTTGGCAAAGGCAAAGGATCGTTGGCCTCCTCCTTAAATGTCCCACAGGCTTCCAAAGGAAAACCTCTAGCACTCTAGTTCTCTAGCACAGCCCACAGGGCGGTGGTGCCTCTCCAACCAGTTCTTTTAAGCGAACTGGCCAGTCCCGAGTGATCAGCCAGACCAGGCCTCTGGTGAGAGCAGCACGAGGCTAATCAGAGGCGCCAGAGGCTTGTGGCTGGCCAGTGTCACACAGGATAAGCAGCAGGCCCAGAAATGGGAAGTACTTGGGCTTCCTGAAAGCCCGAGGTTCAAATCCCAGCCAGCTGACTCAGGATCCTGCTCCACTAAACCAGAAACGTCCACTGATCGTAGGACTCGCCACGGGGCTGAGCATAGGACTGCAAACAGCTGGCCCTGCCCTGCAGCCTGGCCTCAGGCATGCACGCAGGGACAAGTCCTGCCCACCCCCCATCAGGTTTCTAGCTGTGAGGTGCAGCAAGCTCTCCCCCCTGAAGAATGTGAGCCCCAGGAGGTGAATGTGACTGGAACCTGAGACCGTGGGGCCGGGGCTGTGCAGCACTGCCACATACAGAAGGCACAGTAGAGAGAAGAGCTCAAACCATTTGACAGGCGTTGTTAATAAAACATATGCAAAGATTTAAAAAGTTTTACTAAGACCTAACAAAACCTACCAGTACTTCATCCTTTTCTCAACTGTCACACCATATGATCTGACACCTCTCTCCTGCAGCTCATAGTGATTTTAAAAAATGAAACAGAAAAGGAGGACAGCAGCTGACATTCACGTAGCGCCAGCTCCACGGTCTAAGTGTTTCACATGTTAGCCACGTAATCCTCACCAGAGCCCTCTTTGGTTGCAGATGGAGAAACAGGGGGTCAGCAATCTGCATCTCCCTTGGAGGAGGTGCTGCAGAGATGGAGGAGAGGGAAAGGAGTGGGGTGCACACCGGGCTGATGGTCTCATCCCCGTCTTCCAAGAAAAGCTGGGACCCAATGGGGCATGACCATCCCTTCCTGGTGAGCACCCATCAGGAGGCTGGGCTCAGATGCAGGAGCAAGCCCACTGGCCACATGGGCCCTCAGACCACAAGGCAGGGACTAGTGCTGCTGATCTCAAAAGTAGGATCCCCTACTAACCTTAGAGCCAACCAGAACTAGGTTAAAACCCTGGCTCCACCTATGTTTGGTTTCTAACACTGGGCAAGTTGCTTACCCACCCAAGCCTTGGTTCGTTCTTCTGTAAAACAGAGCTGATCACACCACCGCACCTACTATAAGTGAAAACTATGGGGAAAGTGCCAGGCATGTAGCACCCAGTACATGTTATTACAAAGCCTTTTTGAAAAGATGTTTAAAGTGCATCTTAATAGTGACTACTTTTTTAAAACTTCAAAATTAAATGACTTGTAGTGGTTCTCAACCTTCCTAATGCCACGACCCTTTAATACAGTTCCTCATGTTGTGGTGACCCCCAACCATAAAATTATTTTCGTTGCTACTTCATAACTGTCATTTTGCTACTGTTATGAATCGTAATGTAAATGTCTGATATGCAGGGTGTATTTTCAGGGGTCACGACCCATGGGTTGAGAACCACTGAAAAGCCTTTGGAAAGGTTAGTATAACTTGTCTTTCAAATGAAAGAAACTGGAAGGGGGTGAAATCAAATCAACCGGCCTCCCTAAGGACGGGAAGAATGTTCCCATGCCACACTCTCTCGCAGGCCGGTCTCTGGGTTTACAGGAACGGCTGGGAGCCTTGGGGCCCTCAGAACCCAGCCCTCCCGACAGTGGCATCCTGCCCATGGGACTTTGCATGACATGCTTGCAATTTGTTTTTATTTTTGGACACATCTGCACACGCTGTTTGAAAAATAGCAGTCCTCACAAACCAGGGCAATTTTCTCCCGGATTGTTCTAAAGCTGTAATTGTCAATGCCTTCCTCGTTCAGTTAGAACACAAACTCATCCTTCAGCATGCAGCGAAGTACAACCACACAACCCTGCTGGCCTGCGACTCTCAGCCTCTTACCCTTGCGACACTGAGTTTTCTGAATGTGACTAAAGGTGATGTCTTCCTCAGCAAAGGAAGGGCAACTGCTTTCAGTGCCCATGGTAGGAGCCATAAGACTCTGCTTATTAGTTTAACCTTGGCGTAAGGAGGAAAGGAGAGCCAGCACATCCCAGCAGCCACCCATGTGACTGACTGGACAACGATGACTAATTTTCCTGGGAGGTATAAGCTGAATTTCCTCTGTACTTCCCACTTTTTCATCTGTTGTCTTATGACCACACGAGCTAATTAGAGTTGGGGCATAATCTGGTGTAAACTAAACCCCCACCATCGCCTACCCCCAAACCTCCATACAAGACCACTAAGTGATTTGTTCAAGCGAGCAGTCAATGCCTTTGTACAGACTGATGCAACTATTTCACTGTCCAGTGATAATTGAAGATCAGACAGGAGAGGGGAAAAGAGGTCATTGGTAGAAAAGAAAACACTAAGAGGGCTGCGTTTACACATGTTGCAAGTGGATTAAAAATGGAGGCAAGGTATTGTGCCAGGTGAGCTGTGGAGAAAAAAAACAGCTCTGAAACCATAGCCTGGTCATTCGGGGATGAACAGAACCGGACACTCCAAGTGAAACGGCACTTTTCCCGTCTGACACACCGAAGGCCTGCTGCCCGCATGGAGAGGTCTCAGCTTGGCAAGTGCCGGTCACGTGTGGCAGCTGGGTCCAGAAACCACAAGAGCTCTGGGCTGAAATCATAATGTTGCAGGAGATACTGGAACACCAGAAGGGAGAGAAAAGAAGTGTCTAATTTGGAGGGGGAGGCAAAAGCACGGTGATGCACACAAAACACATTCAAATATCCATGTTTTTGGCATGTGTGTTTTATGTGACTTTAAATTTTATTTTTTAAAATTATCATACAGTAAAATTTACTCTCTGGAGGGAAGGTGTACTGTTCTGTGAAAAGGCAGATGTATAATATCTCCCTGAAACCACCAATAAGAGGATACTAAAAAGTCCCATTACCCAAAGATTAATTCCACAAATAATTCCTCCAAACTTACTTTAGCCAATAATGGCACAATGACTATGAAGAGTAGCAAACATAATTCTCCACCTGCCATCAAAATTAAGTGCCAGAAACAGCCTAAGTGCCCATCAGCAGATGAGTGGATTAGAAAACTGTGGTACATATACACAATGGAATACTATGCTGCGGTAAAAAAAAACAAACGGAACTCTTGCCTTTTGCAACAGCATGGATGGAACTGGAGAGCATTATGCTAAGTGAAATAAGCCAGTCAGAGAAAGATAAATACCGCATGATCTCACTCATTTGTGGATTATAGAGAACAACATAGACTGATGAAAAGGGACAGACCCAAAGACTGAGAAACAGCGATCAGGCTATCAATCCCCAGAAGGAAAGTAGGGGAGGGCGGGGGTAAGAGGAAGAGATCAACCGAAGGACTTGTATACATGTATATAAGCCAAACCAATGGACATGGACAACAGGGGGATGGGAGCATGAGTGTGTGTGTGTGGCGGGGGGGGGTGGGGGGTTAAGGGGGGGGATGAGGACACATTTGTAATACCTTAACTAATAATAATAATAATTAAGTGCCAGAAACAAAACACTTCACCACAACCTCCAAATTGTGGCACTTCACTAACACCAAATTGTTTTTGCTGGTCGACAGCAACCTTCATGTTTCTACATTATAAAATTTGAGATGCATGTTGTTTCCTTCCTCAGTGCTTCAGGGGCTTTCTAGACAGCTCAAAAGAGTGGTAGACGAGCCCTAGCCAGTTTGGCTCAGTGGATGGAGCATCGGCTGCAGACTGAAAGGTCACGGGTTCAATTCTGGTCAAGGGCACATGCCTGGGTTGTGGGCTCAATCCCCAGTGGGTGGCGTGCCGGAGCAGCCAGTCAATGATTCTCTCTCATCCTATCTAATAAAAGAGAAACATGGCAATTGGCGTACGACCGCTACCCTTTCCATTGGCTAATCAGGGTGATATGCAAATTAACTGCCAGCCAAGATGGCGGCCAGCAGCCAGGCAGCTTGAAACTAACATGAGGCTTGCTTGCTTCAGTGACGGAGGACTCCAACGTTCCCCGCCTGCTGCTGCAGGCCCGAGCTGCAACTCTAA
>NW_006300376.1:2180723-2182142 GCF_000327345.1 Myotis davidii | reverse complement strand
GAGCCCCCCTCCCCGCCGAGTGCACAAATTTTTGTGCACCGGGCCTCTAGTCATTGATGTTTCTCTCTCTCCCTTTCCCTTCTTCTCTGAAGTCAATAAAAATATGTATTTTAAAAAAGTGGTATACAAGCCCTAACCGGTTTGGCTTAGTGCATAGAGCGTCAGCCTGCGGACTCAAGGGTCCCAGGTTCGATTCCGGCCAAGGGCATGTACCTTGGTTGCAGGCACATCCCCAGTAGGAGGTGTGGAAGAGGCAGCTGATCGATGTTTCTAACTCTCTATCCCTCTCTCTTCCTCTCTGTAAAAAATCAATAAAATATATTCTTTAAAAAAAGTGGTAGACAAGACATTTCTGCAGGACATTTTCACCTAATCAGGGTTGATTCCAATTTTTCTCTTCCTCATTATTAGACATTCTGCTATTCCTTTGCTCACATAATGGATGCTTGGGAACTTAGAAGTGATCAAAAGGGAGGGTGCGAATTAAATGTGTAAAATACACTTCAACAGATTGGGATGCTATGTCCTCTGCTAGGTCCTAACTGGTCTCTTTTACTGTTACTAGTGCTTTGGTGGTAGTGGTGGGGGGGGGGGCGGGGGGGGGGGGAGACAAAACTTTTCTTTTAAATTACCTCAACAAGGAAACAGCGTCTCTGGTAAAACCCGTGCTCAATGGTAGGAGTTTTCATGTGCCAAATTTTAAAGGCTCATTTTAAGGACCAGGCACAGACAGGCTCACCCACCAGCAAGAACAGGCTGCACGGAACCCACCTTTCTTCTGGAATCCAAAGGGCTCTCCATTCATTTAGCAAATGTTTACTGAGCACCTATCAAACTCAGGTATGGAAAACTCTTAAGAAGATACAAAATCTTGGGCAAATCTCATGATTGAGGGCGCGGGAACTGACAGGGTCCTGTCTGGTGATACAAAGCCACAAACCAGGAATGGTTGTTTAAAAAAAACAAAAAGGGGTGGGGTTGGGGAGTGGAGAGCCAAAGAACCTCCTCCATCCTTCTTGTTTAGATACCGAAGCCAGCCCCAGAGCTCAGTTCCTGGCCTCATTTTCTGCAGCGGTAGCTTTCTGCTACCGTACGCGTTGCCCCCTCCCCGTGGCACGTTAAACATCCCCACGTTACTTTAAGAAGGTGAAGTTGAACATTTCCGACTCTGAAGTGCTTAGCACCACTCCACGCACCCTTGTCTGGTTAGCCTCGGCGCATAAAATTCTTCCAGATGGGCCACCTGAGCACTCACTCTTTTACCTTTGTAAAAAAACCTGGGGAAAATTCTATGTCTCGGGACACAGGTCCTTCCAGGGGTTCTGCACAACTCACCAAGGAGGCGAGGGCAGAGTCTGCGTGGGTAGTCACGTTTGCAAGAGGAAAAGGGGGGAGGCCAGGAGCAGCGGCGAGCGCCTC
>NW_006300376.1:2162470-2179648 GCF_000327345.1 Myotis davidii | reverse complement strand
CACGGCGCTCCGGGCCGCGCTGGCTCACAATGACCCCCGCGCACCGTGTGTTTTCCCCCCGCGAGTCGTGTCTCTAAAACGTGGTTTCTCAGACCCGAGGAGTTTGACCTGAAAAGCCTCTTTTTCTACTTTTTTTTTTTCCTCTCCGCGGGACGGCGACTGTGCGGGGCGTTTCCTTCCCTAGCGTCCGCGCCTCTCCCGAATTCTTAGCATTTCCGCGGCACCCCGGGCCCCCGGGCGGGTGTTCCCGCGCCGAGCTCGGCACAAAGAAAGACATCGGGGCGCAGGGACCCCCGTGGCCCCGGAGACCCCGCGGAGCCGGCATGGAGCCGAGGGCTGCCGGAGAGCGACCGCAGCGCTGGGAAACGCTGGGTCTGGCCACTCCCCCGGTGAGTGGCCGCCCTCTGTTGTGAGCCGAAGACTACAAATCTGCCTCCTACTTCTTACCCGAAGTTTTGAGGCTGCAAAGCGAGAGATTCAGAAGTGCGCGCGCTCCACAGACAAGCCCACAGGATAGCTGCGCCCAGCGCTTAAAATAGAGAAACACGAGTCACCCTCTGAATAAAGGTGGATTCTTTAGACTAATTCCCGACCTGGAGGTTTCAACTGGATAAAACTGCCCCTCGAGTATTTCTCAGTGACTTGAAGGGGTGTGGTTGGTGAGGGTCAGGGAAGCCCAATCCAACAATTAAACCACATATTTTAGGCAAACAGCGAGAATGTATTTTGGAAAGAAAAAAAAATCCTTTAATTTGCCTGCCGAAGAAAATATAAGGAAAATGCAAATGATCCCATCTGCTGCTCACAGCTGGACCGGCTGCGAGCGAGGACCATGTGGGCCAGCCCTGCGCGGTCAGTGAATAGATAAAATGGATTTTAAAATAAGGCATATGCCGGCTCCTTCCCGGCCAGTCGCGGGGAAGGTTTGAATTAACGTCGACTTTTGGACTACTGTATCTTCCTCCAGGCCACTCCAATTGGGAATTTAGTAATTATGCAAGCTCCTCCTCTTCGGGCGTGAAATTAAAAAAGCACAAGGTTACCCCAGATCGCTGAGGAACCACGTGGGGCATCCTCAAACCCTATCTGGATAGCCCGCTTGGAGAAGTCAGCACTGATTGCTATGCAAAAGCAGCAAACTGCCTGGAGAACGGAGCCCGGCATCCAGGGGGTGGTTTTTATAAAAGAATCCATACGTGCTCAGTGTCATTCAAAACAGGATGATGAAAAGAATGGAGCCCAGATAGCAGCCCTTCAAATTCAAAAGGCTTGAGTCGCCCTATCTACATTTAAAATAGGGCGGAGGAGGAAGAGAGGAGGACCGCTGGGCGAGAGTGGTTAATTTATACGTTCAAAGAAGACAGAATGGAGGCACGCCGATTTCTGCCCGGGACTTGACTTTTACACTCGCACATTAAGTAACATATAGTACATATTACGCCACTTGACTTAGGTAGCAGATGCAGCACTTTCAGTCTCACCTTCAATTTAATGTCATAATTAGAATTTTAAAAGGACAAGTTGTATTTCATTAGTTCCGTTTTCTAGGATTTCCCCGTAGGAGAGTTAGGAAGAGTTGAGACTAGCGTTTAAACCACTAGTTGTTTAGAAATGCAAAATTATTTTAAAATGTAAAATGACGTAACTTTTTGCAAAGGGGGCTAGATGAAATGTGTGTTTTGAAGGATATTATTTATATATCTTTAATCAGTCTCTCACTGTGTCAACTCGGGGTATTTAAAGATAAGTTAAAACAAGACAATAGAAATAAAATAATAGAAATTAACACGTCTGTGTTCATATTGTTTGAAACCAAAGATGTTATCAAATAGAATGATTTTTACTAAAAAATAGCATCTAAAGAAGTAGTTCTCAACCTTGGCTGCACATTAGAATCACCTGGGAATCTTTTTAAAAATCCTGATTTCTGGGCCTCATCCTCCGGAAATTCTGTTTCTTTGTTACTGATGTTGTGGCCCCTCCCCATAACAAAGAAACAGAATTTCCAGAGGATGAGGCCCAGAAATCAGGATTTTAAAAAGATTCCCGGGTGATTGTAATGTGCAGCCAAGGTTGAGAACCACTGATCTAAGGCAATAAGCATGCTTAACGGACAGTTGACTTTTTCATTAGCTCTTAAACTACACAGTGAGGTTGAGTTATTGTAAATAATTTACATAACTGGATCATCTACTTAACAAAGTGAGCTGTTTATTCCAAATAAGTTATTAACAGAAATGGAAATCATTGCTATTTAGGAAAGGAAAACATCTACTTTCAAATGATTTTGTAAGTTCATATGAGTTTGTTTGTTTTTTTAATAAGCAATGTTTAAAAAAAAAATTCCACCAAGTAAAATCGAAGATCTAATTGGCTTTATTAAGGAATTCATGAATCAGGCAGCATCCCACCTAAAGGAGGGTGGGGTAAGGGAGGCATTGGAAGAAAAGAAAGGATTATGTTTAGGCCAGGACACCCTCCTCAGGGAAGTAGCTCCCGGCAAGGGTTTTTATCATGCAGATTGCCTCTTCTTTCCTCTGGGGGAGGAGGGCATTGAGAGAGCCCTTGTGACAAGCACCATGTGACTGGTGCTTGACCAGAAATTTTCAAAATAGTTGTTTAAGATAACATTTCTGGGAGAGGTTGAAACTGTAATTAGATCAGGTATTAAATCTAGGTTCGATATCATGGGCTTTTAGCACAAGTGACACCATATTGGGCCTGAGGTTTTCTCTTTAACGGGAGGAAGGGAAAATAATGCATAAAGGTGAAACCAACTGCATCAGAGTAGTTGTATTCCAGTTGTATTCTGGAGCCTTTAAAAAATAGTAGTTCTGGAAATGCTATTGGATAAAAGTAATGCCTTATCAAAAATATGATTAAACATGGAGTAAGATGAGGAGAGAAGTGAGGTATGAAAAACACAATTGCGCCTGGCCGGTGTGGCTCTGGATCGAAGGGCGTCCCATGCACCAAGAGGTCGCTGGTTTGATTCCAGGTCAGGCCACATACCTGGGTTTCCGGGCTCCATCCCCAGTGGGGGGTGTGCAGGAGGCAGCAAATGGATGTTTCTATCTCTCTCCCTCTCCCTTTAAAAAAACAATAAAAACATTTTTAAAAGAAGAAGAAAAGAAAGACACCATTGCTGCCCAATCCAACCCAAAGAAGTCAGTAGGAGTGACTTCGTGATTCATGAGGATGTGCATAAAGACCTGAAAAAAATAACCTGAGTTTCAGAGGGTCTGTTTGGTTAGAAATTTCTTAATTAGAAATGCATTTTCAATATTTCAAATTAGAGTTGCTGCAATTGATATAATGAACTCATTTCCAATTTTTTAAAAATATATTTTATTGATTTTTTACAGAGAGAAAGGGAGAGGGATAGAGAGTTAGGAACATCGATGAGAGAGAAACATCGATCAGCTGCCTCCTGCACACCCCCTACTGGGGATGTGTCCGCAACCAAGGTACATGCCCTCGAACCTGGGACTTTTTAGTTTGCAGGCTGATGCTCTATCCACTGAGCCAAACCAATCAGGGCTCTCATTTCCAATTTTATGAGTAAAATGCAGCAGGGTGGGGTGGCGGGAATTGGATACTTGGCCATATAAAGGACTTGTATAAAGCACTGTAAAATCTCAAATGGAAAATTATGTGACAGTGAATGAAGAATGGGATATATATATACATATATATGTGTATATATATATATTCAAAATCTATAATTAAGGGTAGTGGACACATTAGGTTTCAGGTATCTGTTAACTATTACTCTAAAGGTTTTATCATTGCTAAAATATGTTTATAGTTGCCAAGGCAATATTTAGTAGGGATTTTTTTTCCTCATTAGTTTAGTCTTAAAACAACGCAACAGATTTAGCTATTACCTGTGAGACATTTCCCCTTTATTTTTTTGCCTGCTGGATGCATAATTTTGCCAAGACTTCAACTTCAAACAGAAGTAACTGGCGTGTCCAGATTCTGTGAATACTCAAAACAGAAAGGTAAGAGGGAAAAAGAGGAGCACTATTAACTTTATTAAATAGAAGTTACAGAAAGACACACCTTGCTAAATAACTTGCAAAACTGATTTTTGGTTGGGAAGTTGGGCCCAAGGAGTTGAATTTAACACGTTGTGCGCTGAGGGTGGGGGTGGGAGAACCAACTAACCTTAGTGGAATCAGGAGCAGGTAAATGACACCGTGACCCTTCGCGGCAGTGCGGGGCAGAGGGGAGATGAGGTTTTGAATCAAACCCTGAAGAGAATTTGTGCTGGGCAGTTTTCCTTGTGTAGAACTATTTAATAATTTATAATAGCTTGAGATATGAAGTACCCAACGCAGCCATTAGGACCTGGTTTTAGTTGAATACCTGGCTTGCACAATAGGTTCTTAAATAGATATTAGGAAGAGTGGAAAAACTGCTGCAATCCCACTCTCAATGTCAAGCCCCTGAGAAAACGCCAAAGCGAACTGTAGCTCACTGTGAGCCTGAGTGCTGGCTGGAGGCGCTGCAGCCACCCGGGGCCCCTCACCGGAGGGGTGCCCAAGGGCCTGCAGTCAGGAGTCCACACTGATCACAAAGCTGCAGCGACAGGCAGGAAGCAGGGAGGTGGGGAGGCTGGTTCTCTCCAGTCAGACCCCATTAGAAAAGAAGAAGCCCTGGCTGGTTTGGCTCAGTGGATAGAGCATCCGCCCGCTGACTGAAAGGTCCCGGGTTCGATTCCAGTCAAGGGCACATGCCCTGGTTGCATGCTCAATCCCCAGTAGGGGGCGTGCAGGAGTTAGCCAATCAATGATTCTCTCTCATCATTAGCGTTTCTCTCTCTCTCTCTTCCTCTCCCTTCCTCTCTGAAATCAATAAATATATATTTTTTTAAAAAAGAAGAAACAGCCACACATACTGCTCTAGTAATTGTCTGATTTTAAAAAAAAAGTCATTTCATGCTGTGATTGACTGTAAATGAAATGGGATATATATATTTGACTTGCCTAAAATCTTTTCTGTAAAATGAAACATTTCATAGACATAAACTCAAGATCCAGTAATTCCACTTCTAGGACTCTATCCCTAAGTAATAGCCAAGGCTACATCTACAGAGATGCTCTCTGCAGGATCGTTCATGATAGCAAAAAAATTGTAGAGACCTTGGGAAATATGGTACACTATGTAGGCTTTAGAAAAAAAAGAAAGGCACTCTTTTTTTAGGATTCAGAAAAATGGCTATGATCCATTGAGTAAAAGAATATTACAGCTAGCCCGTGGCTCAGTGGTTGAGCATTGATCTGTGAACCAGGAGGTCACGGTTCGATTCCAGGTCAGGGCACATGCCCAGGTTGCAGGCTTGGTCCCCACTGTGGGGTGTGCAGCAGGCAGCCAATTGGTGATTCTCTCTCATCACTGATGTTGAGAGAATCTCTCCCTGCCTTCCTCTCTGAAATCAATAAAAATAAAAAGAAAGAAAGAAAAAGAATATTACAGATCTATATATAGTGTAATCCCATTTTGGAAAAAAATGTATGTACATATATCTGGGTGTGAATAGAAAAGGTATGGGAAACATAATGGTAACAGTGGATAATTCTTTTTTTAAAAATATATTTTATTGATTTTTTTACAGAGAGGAAGGGAGAGGGACAGAGAGTTCACATACATTCACCTTAAAAGATATCAAGTAGGCGTAACATGTTCTCAAAAAATTAGGGTTGGCACGCAGAAGAATTTTAAGTCAGAGATTTTGCTGGTTTTGGCACGCACCCACAAAAAGTTTGCCCACCCCTGGGCTAGGGCAACAGTGGATAATTCTGAGGCATCGGATGGTAGAGAGGAAAGGGGCTTTCATTTTTTCAGGTTATACTTTTGTGTGATGTTTTTAAAATATATAAATATATATTATTGATATTTTACAGAGAGGAGGGGAGAGGGACAGAGAGTTAGAAACATCGATGAGAGAGAAACATCGATCAGCTGCCTCCTGCACACCCCCACTGGGGATGTGCCTGCAACCAAGGTACATGCCCTTGACTGGAATCGAACCTGGGACCCTTCAGTCCACAGGCCGATGCTCTATCCACTGAGCCAAACCGGTTAAGGCTGTAATGTTTTATTTATTTTTCCCTCCACAATGAGCCTCTATTGCTTTGTAGCCTTTCCTGTTCCCACAGACTAAGAACAGAGTCGTCACCATGGCCTAAGGAGCAGACAACCTGGTGTGAGAGCCTACATGCACTCCCCTCACCAGTCTCTCCTTTTTCTACATATTCTATGGCTTTAACAGAAAAAAAAGAAAGGAAGGAAAGAAGAGACTCACGTTAGTAATAATGTTCCAAAAGTAACCATGGCATATGGCTCCCTTTCCCAAAGCTTCTGAAATGTCAGCACAATATTTGAGAGCCGTCCCTGTGAGGAATTCTGAGGATTTCCCTAGAATCATGACACATTAGGGCCTGAGAGGTAATAGATGCCAACTGCCTGATTTTACCAATAAGGAAACCGAGGCAAGAGGGAAAGGTGGCTTGCCCAAGGCACACTGGCCTCTGGAACAGTGTTTTTGGGTCCTTCTTTCTACGTTTTTTCTACCAACAGCCAAACATTACAAAATAAAAAGATCAGATTCCACCAAAGAATAAAATATACATGGTCTATGCCTCAGAGAGTTGTGTTCATTTAAATTATCAGCTCCTGGCTCCAGCCTAGGCAGTTATGCATAGCACTGGTACAGTGGCTGGCATTAGATTAGTTCATTAAAGGATAGCTGTTACTTTTTGTTGGTTATATATGAGGTGAGCAAACTGTTGGAATAACTAGCCCAGGCACATAACAGGGCTTTGAACATTTCTAGTTCAGCAACAAAAGCACAGGGTTCGCCTGGCCAGCCTGAACGCTGCCTGGAAGACACCATTGAACACCGCTTTAAATTCAGACTCCACCCGGGAAGGAGAAAGATACCGCCACACAATTTCAAAGCATGTGATAGTCCCTGAACCACAATTCCGGGGCTCATCCTTCTCACCTCCCCCACCAGGAAGGAAGAGTACGTCCTGCCTTCCTCCAGGGCACGGTCTGAAGCCTCCGTCATGGGCGCACATGGGTGCCACTGGCACCCTGAATGAAATACCCAGCCCATGAGAAGGCCTAGGCCTGCGTACAACCTCAGTCCATACATTTGTGAGGAACGAAAGGACTTTTTATCATTTACTTTATATTTTCAGCCCCATTCTCGTGGAGTTCTCCTCACACCAAGGGCTTCCAGGGGCCTCTGCCCCCCAGGCAGCTGCCCACACGGGTTCATTCTGCCTACCATTCCCTGCAGGCAGCCGCTCTGTCATGCCCAACCAGGGACAGGGTCATCTCTATGCAAGGCTGCCTAGGACAGGGATGCGTGAGGCAAATGCCTACAGGGAGCAGGCGAGGAGAGTCCGGGTGAAGCAGGTGTGCCTGTTAAAACACACAAGAACTTTCTTTGCTTCTATAAAGAAATGTACTAGCTCCCCTGTTTCTTTCAACATGAGCCATCTCCAGTCTATCTTTTGTTTCCCACGGATGGAAAAAAAATTGGGGGTAAAGAGAAACATCCTCGCCCTAGCAGGTTTGGCTCTGTGGATAGAGCTTCTGCCTGCAGACTGAAGGGTCCCAGGTTCAATTTTGGATTGGTCAAGGGCACATGCCTGCGTTGCGGGCTCAATCCCCAGTAGGGGGCGTGCAAGAGGCAGCCAATCAATGCTTATCTCTTATCATTGATGTTTCTATCTCTCTCTACCTCTCCCTCCCTCTCTGGAATTGAGAGAGAGAGAAGGAGAAAGAGAGAGAGAGAGAGAGAGAGAGAGAGAGAGAGAGAGAGAGAGAGAGAGAGATTCTCTACTGTCTGGAGCACAGCAGGGTGAGTGTCATGATGAGTGGCAACTATCAGGGGAGGGATAGCAGGGACTGGTGGGGACCTGGGCAAATGAAAATGTTCATTCCTTACCCATCGGGGGCTGTGACAGACAGAACCCAGTATGGCCAAATCTGCCAGTTATTCAAGAAAAGCCCAAACCTGGACTGTGTGTGACATGGCCTAGATTTTTAATGCTGAATGACTGGAATTTGTATGGTCACACAAAGTCAGATCTAGCCCACAGGCCTCTAGTTTGTGGTCACAGCCCACAGTTAATCTCCGGGAGCCCATCCTGCAGCCCTCCTGGTCCCACGGCCCTGTCCAGGGTCCTCCCGCTTCTGCCCACGACGTTCTTCCCACGGCTCACATCTCCCTGCAGGCGCATAAGCTTTTAGAAACAAAAGCTTGAGGGCAATATCAGCTTTCCGGTCCGTCTCATCCCTTTCACCAAGACAGTAAACCCGATGAGAATATGCTTGGAAGCAGAGAAGGGAAAGGGGGAAATACCAGGAGAAAAGAATATAGATGAATATCTCAAAAATGTTATCTTGCCACACATATGGACTAAACATATTTGATCTGAAGTTATTTATAAAACCTTTTCAGAATGTCTTTATGCTGTGGATTCTAAGGAAGCACTAGGAACACCTTTGAAGAAGGAATTTCCAATTCAGCCAATTAATCAGATTCCATTTTTTTCTCAGTAAAATATGCATAATAACATATTATTATGTAACACTTACTTTTCTTAGTATAGTACCCTGTTTTCTCGATTCTTCCACGGGCAATTTCTGAATTCAATAATAAGGTTTTTGAGACAATGTGTAAGACCTTGAAGGTTTATTTACTGGGTTAATTAGTAAACACATGATACTAGTTGCCACCATTGGTTCGAAGGAACAACATTATTACTGAGCCATTACTGGTTTAAAGGACTAACGCAATATAACCCTTGGGCTCTGGGAAGATGATAAGTTTGGGAGTAGAAAGTTCAGACTCAAACTACCTTTGTTTCATAATTTTCTTCTGTGACTGGGAGAGATGCTGGGTTACTGATACTGACTTGGGTGGTCAGGAGTGGGGCAAGAAAATTAGAAATATGCCAGGTACAAATCCTTCAAATATAAACAACCTTATTACCCTTCAGACCTGTATAGATGGCATGGAGTGAAGAGGACTAACTGCCCCCGGAACCTGAGCGTGTGAGTGTGGGGGAAAGAGGCCCGAGGAACACAACAGCTCACTTTACCTGCTTCTTCCCTCTGAATAGTTTACATTAGAAATTAGAGCCCTAACTGGTTTGGCTCAGTGGGTAGAGCATAGCCCGCAGACGGAAGGGTCCCAGGTTCGATTCTGGTCAAGGGCATGTACCTTGGCTGCGGGCATGAATCCCCAGTAGGGGGCGTGCAGGCAGCAGCTGATCAGTGTTTCTCATGGATGTTTCCAACTCTCTATCCCTCTCCCTTCCTCTGTAAAAAAATCAATAATAATAATAAATATATATATATATATGAAATTAGAGAAGATTTGGGTGACTTTCCTCCAGTAACATTAGAAACATTTCTTTAAAAAGGAAATATTAGCATGAGCAGAAATAAGAGGCACATATCCGGTGGCAGGGAGAAGCTCACAAGTTTGGGGACAGACATGTTGCGATTCTGTAAGACGCCTGCATTTGGGGTTTCCTGAATTCTCTCTCTGGAGACACTGACATTTTCAAATGGTATACATAATAAACCAAATCACATCCAAGTTGATATCCATTGATTTAATAGCATTTACGTATTTAAAAAATTAAGATACATACAAGGCACCACTTCTGTAGCCGTGCGGATTCTTTCTGAGATGCTGGTTGCAATCCTAGCGCTCAGTAAGTAAACTCTGTACTCATGGAAACTGCATCTACTCAGCCTGGACATTAGTAAGTAAATTATTTCCGTGCCAAAGGGGTCTCTAGGCGGAGTAATGAATGTGTTTCCCAATGCCTGCATTGCCAGAGAACGTTTGCAGTGACATAATCTGGCTCATATCAATTGCAGAGAGAGGTGGGGGAGGCCATTTGGTACCTAAATCGAGGACTGAACACCCATTCAACTGGCAGGAGAAGGAAGGAGAGACCACTTTGGAAGATGATCTGACCAGCTTTAATGTGACAAGAGCTTTCAAAATTAACCAAATATTTATCGAACACCTATGACTGCGAAGTGTTGATTCTTTGGGGAATTAAGGAATGGATAAGGAAGGTCCCTGTCCTCACAGAGCTTTCAGTCTACCCTAAGAATCAATTGTGAGCCCTGAAAACTATGATGTAAAGCAGAAGGCGGCACCAGTGTCAGGGTAAGTGAGGAGCCGGGGGAGATCAGGAAGGTTCCATAGAGGGAGCTGTCCTGGAAGCCTGCAGGAGGCTGAGCAGGATTCTGACCCACGAAGGCTGGTGTGGGGCAATAGGGTTAATATTCTCAGTAGCAAAAACTCTAGGCAGAAGCTAAGGCAGAAAACTTCAGGCCAATATTAAATAACCCCTTTGAGTAAAAAACAGAGAGCCTTGAAGTTAGAGGGCAGGCAGGAGGAGCGGGTACGGTCAGAGCGATGGGTGGTGGGCAGATTAAGGCCTTCCTCTGGTCTGTGCCACAGACCTTCCAAAACACTCATCTTGGTGCTTGACAACTTCATTGAAGACAAATGTGACCTCCGCAGCCACAAGCCCAGAAGACCTTGATTCCAAATCGCCAGCTCTGCTGCTCTCAGCCTTGCTGGTCTCTCAGACTGCCTACCTCCTACCTCTGACTCTGTTAGTGACTCAGCCGTCACCCAGAATGGGAGGATGCCAGCAAGAAGGATGGGACAGAAGAACATAGCCAACAAATGAGCACTGCCCCGCTACAGCCTTGCACCTTCATGCAGGTTCCAAAGAGCCCTGTGTGTTTGGGGACGTACATTAGGGTCGCCTATTTATACAAGGAAGGAAAAGTTGCCCCAACACATCAAGAAATTTAACAAAGAAATAACCAAATGAAGAATTTCTGAGCCTGCTGGGTAACAAGAGTTCATCCACAAAGGCAACTGTAAATTTAAAATTTCATGCAATAGGGTTAATATTCCCTGGGTGGAATTTTCCACCTTCACATGTCTTCCATTTTTTTCCTGCTTGAATTTTAATTAGCTGCAACCTAATAAAGGCTATCTATAGCCAACCAGAAACACTTACAGTAATCGAAACTAAAAACAATTAGTGCTACTATGCTGTAAGCATTCACAGGATCCTTGATAAGCACAGTAAAACCCCATGATAATGCAATCATCAAAAATATAATTTTAGAGCCCTAACATATGTCATCAGCCTGGTTCAAAAAAACTCATATACATATAAATAGAGGCCCGGTGCGTGGATTTGTGCACTGGTGGGGTTCCTCGGCCTGGCCTGTGGGGATTGGGCCGAAACCAGCTCTCCGACCTCCCCCAAGACATCCCAGATTGCGAGAGGGCAGTTCTCGGGTGATGCACCCCAGAATCGGGCTCCCTCCTGTCTGGTTCCAGGTGCGTCACCTGAGAACCGCAGCTGCCAAATCACCGCAGCTTGTCAGCTCTTATGTTGAACGTCTGCCCCCTGGTGGTCAGTGTGCATCATAGCTATCAGTTAGCCAGTCGCTTAGGCTTTTATATATATAGATTTTAGATATAATGCAGAATTGGCAACTCGTTCCCATTCCTTGTCTAGTCCCTATTTGAGAACAGGAAAGGAACAGGAATTGGGTTGGGGATTAAAGTTCTATACTAGGGGTGTGGATAGGGGTCTTGGAGTGGAGGCCAAAGCTGTGAAGGTAAGAGAAAGGCAAGCAAACTTATTTTAGAAAGAGAAAAGGTGAAGGGTGAGTTTCTGGTCTTCAGTATTCTCTGAGCTAAATCGTTGAATCTGGCCAACTAACTGGGATGTTTCTGGAATCATTCGATGCTATCCTGGTGCCTCTGGACTGAGAATTGTTCCCAACAATATTTAAATCGGAGCCACCCCCCACCACCAGGTGGCACCAAATCACAGCTGAGTCTAGCATGAATTTAGATAGGGCAGCTGGATTCCCAGAATTCCTCAGCAGCTAGCTCCACAGACCCACACTGGTCATTTTGTTGTTAATCTTACAAAAAATTGGGACCTTACACTTCACTTGGCTGAATTCTTATCCAAGACAGTAGGCTTTTACTGTATTACTTTAAAATGAAAACCAATAGGACAAGTGCTCTCTTAGTAAAGATCAAAAGAGATTAAATTAGACATTGTGCTATTTGTTTATATAAAAAGCTAATTTAATTCCTTCAACAACCTATGACGTATAGGTTGAATAATATGAAACTACCATTTTTATAGGTCAAAAATGGTCAGCTATTGATATTTTACATAGTTCAGGCTAATCATTATCATTAAACTATTTCTTGGGTGCTGAATTCTATATATGTCACAGCTTGAGCTCATTAATTGTATTATTCAAAATTTCAACATGTGCGCCTATGACTGCTTCATCTATCAATTTCTGAAAGATGTGGTTAAAATCTTTTAACTATAACTTGATTTATTTCTCCCTGCATTTATTTTCAGTTGTTCCTTTGTATATTTTGAGTTCCTATTATTAGGCACATACATGTTTTTGATGGTTATACCTTCTTGCTCTATTGTTTCTTTTATCAGAATGTAACACATTTCTTTGCCCCCACCCCCTTTTGTTTCCCCTTTTATTCTATATTGTCAGATATTAAGGTACTTCCCATTTTTCTTTTGGTTCATTTTTTTTCATCTTTTATTTTCAATATTTCTGTGTGTTTTTCAAAAATTTAAGTTCTTCTTTTAGACAAGTTATTATTGGATCATGCTTTTTTTTTTTTTTTTTTTTTTTTATCCTCACCCGAGGATATTTTTTCCATTGATTTTTAGAGAGAGTGGAAGGGAGAGGGAGAGACAGAGAGACATACTGATGTAAGAGAGACACATCGATTAGTTGCCTCTGGCATGCCCCACACTAGGGCCAGGAGCCTGCAACCGAGATACATGCCCTTGACTGGAATCAAACCCGGGACCCTTCAGTCCGCAGGCCGATGCTCTATCCACTGAGCCGAACCAGCTGGGGCTGGATCTTGCTTTTTAACTCAACCTGAGATTGCTTTTGTAATTGGTTAATTTATTTAATTTATATTTATTATCATTCATTATGCGCTTATTTCTGCCATTTTACCCTATATTTTTTTTTTACTACGCATTCTTCTTTTTCTCTTTCTGCTTTCTATTGGACAGATTTTTTGCCCTGGTATAAATGTTAAGCATTTCCATCTGCCTGGAATCTGTTAGTTCAGAGCTCATGTTGTCTGTTGCATATCACCAAGATTAGATGTCAATGAAACCCTAGAAATTTGTCATTTACCCCAATGGATCTAAAACGGGAGTGTGCGTGAGAATTTCTTGGAAGCTTATGTGAAATGTTTATTCCTGGACCTCACTTTCAGAGATTGTGGCTTAGTAGGTCTGGATAAATCCTGATTACAATGCAAGCCCCTAATTTGGATGCAGGTGGTTCACCAACCACACTATGCAAACACTGTTCCCATCCAGCCTCACACTTTCCAGATGGTAAACTTTACACTTGTTCTTTGCCCTTTCAATATGCATCCCTGGGTGGGCTCCAATCATGTCTTTTCTGGACCCTTCCTCACCTTATACCGTCCTCTATGTTAAAAGACGTCTCCGGAGCTACTTTCACAACCTATATTCTCCTGATTAGAGTTTGCAAACCATTGTTCCTTTACTAGCACTCTATTGCACTTGTTTGCTTCATCCATTATAAAAACGCACTTCCTTCACTGGCCGTCAGCCTCTGTAACAGGTGCTTTCAGTCACTCAGCAACCACTTCCCTGGGTAAGCGTGGCTGTCTCCGTTTCCACAAGAAAGCAAGCAGAAGCTTGGGGAACTTGCCTTGTATCTCATTCAGTGCAGAATTTGGGATTTGAACCCAGATTTGTCTACTCTATTTGTTATATCTCCTACTTTCAAAAAGAATGGGATCCTAAGAAGCCCACACATAATAGTGGGGAAGACACAGATAATCGCAGCCTACAGTCATCTTTGTATCCAAGAGTGCTTTGCCCATAGTAACCCAATAAATGTCAGTGAGAAGAAAACATGAGTTTATCCTGTTTTTGTTTGTTTTTACTTCTTTCTCTATTGGTGACTTTCAAGTCAGGGGAGTCACAATCTGGTAAACTAAAAAAGATGCTAAGAGGACTGCTTGGGGAACACAAATGGAAGAGAAATTAGAAAGAGCCTGAGTTACACAGCGAGCTTCCTTCTCAGAACAGCCACCATTAAAAGGTCGTCAAAAGCCCCATTATGTGAAAATGTCCATTATAAGCTAGGGCTACTTCCGTCTTGCACTCTTGAAATGCACACCTTTTACTGTCTCTAGTTGGCATCCTTAACCAGGTTATAAATAGTACAGCTAACACACTACAAACAAACCACTTTTTGATGGGCATATGCTCTGAATGGAAGAAGTGTTCAAACACAATGTTTAAGTTGGAAAAGCTTTCATTAGTACTAGCCATGGGGGAAGATGGTTTATTTCCTAATCATAGCCTTGCTTAAGAATCCAATCATATAGAAAGCTTTCTAAAAACAGCTACTTATGCTACTACTTAGGTAAACAAGTTATACACCCAGTCTACAAACATATCTGATAGTGCTGAGGGGCACTTCTAAGAAAATTGAGCTGTTCCCTTTGGATTAAATATCCTCTTACTGTACATATGTGGACATGCAAAGGAAGTAGGATAGAAAACTGGAAAGTGCGGTTCATATTTATACCACTCTTGAAGACAAAGCTCACCACACCAGGTCATTTTGCTGAAATCCTCCCTTAGAATTTGAAAATGTAAAAACCATTTGAGAAAATTTAACTATTGAGACCAAACAAAATATGCTATTCATTTTGATTGCTTGACCATAAAAATTATAGTTATTAGGGCAGTATTTTTACTGGCATTTTATATTGTTAGATGGCAATCATTCAATGTTACTATGCAATCTGTTTTGGTCATTACAAGGTGTAGGTATAAAGACTAGGGAAGACTTTTGTAAACGACAAATATAACATTTGTAAATATATTTTTATCAGCTGTAATAATTTGGTTTTCAAAAGTTTGGCTTTTGTTGTTGTTATGGCTGAAAAGCAACTACAAGACAGAGTTTTAATGCTGAACAAATGACACTAGAGGTGATGGAACTAAGGACAAAGTTTTCTTCCTACGCACTTGTTTTTAGGCATCTGTATTTGCCCGAGTGCCTTGATACCATGGTGATAGCTTAGCAACAGCTAGATACAAATTAAGGTAATCTGTTGTGCCAGCCATTGATCATACAAAGTTGATAGGTTGGACACTGGAAAGATGAGTAGATGCTTAATCAAAAAGAGACTTACTCTTTCTTCTAGTCCATCATGTATATATGTCTTTATAAAGAGATGAGAATATTAAAAAAAAATCCCAAATAAACCCCAGTATTATGTGATGAGATAAAATTTAAACCTTTCTTAAATAGGACCTAGATCTCAATGATGCATGGAAAGACATTCCTAAAGGATTTTTTTTTTCATACTAATGGGCATTTGATTTCTGTTGACAGCTATTAGGAGGACACAGTTACAGGAAATATAAATACCTTTGGCCTGGCAGATTTGGATGATATGATGGGTACTGCCATTTCTAGTCAACACACCACAGTATGCCTTGCATTACCGAATTGTGATAATTTATATGTAAAGCAGATAAAGTAAAATAATCTGAGAGGAAGAGCATAACTTTTGGAAAGCCAGGAATAAATAAAATCACCTGGATTTTCAGGACCATTGATTTTATTTTAAATACTCCAAAATGGTAAAATAAAGGGTAAAGCAAATAATTAGCTAGTTGAACAGAGTTAGCAAATAGACTTTGGCTAGTGATAGCTCTGATATATTAGTGGCTGCCAGCAGTGCTGTGTTGAGGAGGATTCTGAGGTTTTATAGAAAAGGGGCTGTGAACGATGAGCAAATGCCTGTTAGGGCTGGGAGGGAGACTCGAGGGTAAAAGACTTGTTAAGTGTGATGGCGGCAGGGCTATGGGAGGGAAGGACAGCTAGCCCCAAGTACCCAACTACAAACTCTAAATTTATTTCAAGTCTTACATTTAATTCCATGATGTATATTCTTGGAATGCCCTAAAATTTTTATTTTAAAAATCATTTGTAGTTATATTACCTAACTTTAACTCTGTGGGGGGAAAATTGTTAGCGGTCAATGTGTACGTTCACCTTCTGTGGATCCCACAGCACCTGGCAGCTGCCAGGGAGCCTCTGGACCCCATTTAGTCTCTGAAGCCCACACCTAGAAGATTGACAGAAACAAAAATGTTTACATTTGTGCACAATTATGTGAGCTTTAGAGAAGTTAAGTTACTTGCTTGTCAATGTCAGAGCTGCTATCGGAAGATCCTAAATCCTAATTTCTTTAAAAAGACTGTCTACAGTGGTCCCCCCTCATCTGTGGTTTTGCATTCAGCAATTTCAATTACCTACACTTAGAAATATGAAATGGAAAATTTCAAAAACAAACAATTCATGGTTTTACTTGTGTGCCATTCTGAGTTATGTGATGAAATCTCACACTGTCCCCCTCCATCTCGCCCGGGGTGTGAATCATGCCTTTGTCCAGCGCTGGCTGTACACATTATCCTCCCCTCAGTCACGTAGTGGCCGTCTAGGTATTAGATCAACTGTCATGATATAACAGTATTTGCCATCCAGTAACCATTATTTTACTTAATAATGGCCCCAAAGTGCAAGAATAGTGATGCTGGTAATTCAGATACGCCCAAAAGAAGATGTAAACTTCTTACTTTAATTGAAAAGGTATGTACGAATAGGAAAAAAATAATATATAGTGTTTGATAATATCCTCAGTTTCAAGCATCCACTGGGAGTTATGGAACGTATTTCCCATGGATAAGGGGGGACAACTACTGTACAATTACCCCAAAGACAAGTACCAGGATTCCCTGGATTTCAGAGGTTAATGCTAAATTACTGATCTGAGAAAAGACTTTGGAGGCCACAAAAGACCATAAGTAATAAGTTGGCAATTTCAGTATTGCTGTTAAAAAAAAAAAAAAGCATGGTTTCTCTTTGGGGTGATGCAAAAGTTGTGGAGATAGTGGTGATGGTTACACAACAATGTGAAAGTAATTAACGTCATTAAATTGTAAATTACTAAAATGGCATATATTATGC
>NW_006300376.1:2124051-2162347 GCF_000327345.1 Myotis davidii | reverse complement strand
AGTGCACACCGGGCCTCTAGTATATATATATCTCCACAATAAATAAAAAGAAAATCATGATTCATAGACTGGAAGATTAATATTAAGATGGCAATTATCCAAAACTTGATTTATATATTCAATGCAATTCCAGTCAAAATCCCAGCAGACTCTTTTGTAGAAATTGACAAACTGATCCAAAAATTTTTATGGAAATTCAAAGGACCTAGAGTGGCCACAGCAATTTTTTTTAAAAGTTATAGTGGCAAAGGAAGGGCCCTTGGAGCTTGGGAGTGAGGAAGGTAATGGTAATGTGCCTGGGACAGGGATGTGGGGAGGGAGGGGGGGTGAAGAGGAAAGGCATGGGTGTGCTTCCAGGGAGGAAGAGCTGGCCAAAGCAAATTTTGAGTGGCTCCTTCTACGAAGCACGCCCACTGGTGCCTTTCCCCACCCCTTGCCTGTGTTTTCCTTGCCCCTCTCTTTCTCCTAAGCTCCAAGGGCTCTTCTTTGGCCTCTGTAATTTGTTCCTGGGTCCATGCAGTTCAGCTGGCTCACTTCTTCTAACTCTGTGACTTACTAAATAAACTTGCTTCTGAAAAAAAATTTTTTTGAAAAAGAACTAGTATAGATGGGGAAATCTGAATCAGATTGATGGATTATATCAATGTCAATATCCTGGTTGTGATATTGTATTATAGTTTGACTAGAGGCCCGGTGCACAAATGGGGTCCCTCAGCCTGGCTGGTGATCAGGGCCATCTCACCCAGTCCCAACAGGAGACAGGGACCAGGTGAGGTTGGCTGGCCTGCGGGGAGGGACCACGGGAGGGCTCCACAGTGTGTGCGGCCCTCTCGCCCAGTCCCGATCAGCCAGACCCCAGCAGCAAGCTAACCTACCGGTTGAAGCGTCTGCCCCCTGGTGGTGAGTGCATGTCATAGCGACAGGTCGAGGGGTCGACCAAATGGTCAACCAATTGGTAGGACAGTTAGCATATTATGCTTTTATTATATAGGATAAGATGTTACTATTGAGGAAAAATTTTAAAAAATAAGATGTTACTAGTGGGGGGACTGTGAAAGGCACATGGAATCTCTCTGTATTATTTCTATTTTAAAAAATTATTTGCCAAAACCGGTTTGGCTCAGTGGATAGAGCGTCAGCCTGCGGACTGAAAGGTCCCAGGTTCGATTCCGGTCAAGGGCATGTACCTGGGTTGCGGGCACATCCCCAGTGGGGAGTGTGCAGGAGGCAGCTGATCGATGTTTCTCTCTCATCGATGTTTCTAGCTTTCTATCTCTCTCCCTTCCTCTCTGTGAAAAATCAATAAAATATATTTTAAAAAAAATTATTTATTGATTTTAGAGAGAGAGGAGCATAGATTTGTAGTTCCATTTATTTATGCATTCATTGGTTGATTCTTGTATGTGCCCTGACTAGGAATTGAACCCACAACTTTGGCGTATAGGGATGATACTCTAACCAACTAAGCTACCCAGCCAGGGCCCTCTCTATATTATTTCTTACAACTAATTGTGAATCTAAAATGATCTCAAAATAAAAAGTTTATTGAAAAAAAGGATTAAGTTGGAGAACTTACACTTTCTGAATTTAAAACTTAACATAAGGCTATATTAATCAAGACAGTGTGGTTTCCCATTTGCCTGGAAAACAACTTTCCATCCCTTCACTTTCATTCTGTGTGAGTCTTCTGTTCTGAGATGAGTTTTTTATAGACAGCATATGTGTCAAGTTTTCTTATCCATTCAGTTACTCCATGTCTTTTGATTAGAGCATTTAAGCCATTTACATTTAAGTTTATTAATGATAGGTATTTATTTGTTGCCATTCTTATTCTTTATGTCTGTGTTCTCTTTTTCTCTATTTCTTCTTACAACAGTCCTTTTAGCATTTCTTGCAGTGCTGGTTTGATGGTAATAAAGTCTTTTAATACAATGGGGTAAAGATAGTCTCTTCAATAAATGGTGCTGGAAAAATTGGACAGGTACATGCAACTTACACCATACACAAGAATAAACTCAAAATGGATTAAAAAAAATTAAAAAAGACAAAGTGGATAAAAGACTTAAAAGTAAATCGTGAAACCATAAAAATATAGAAGAAACCATAGGCAGCAAAATCTCAAACATCTCAAACATAGCAATATGTTTACAGATACATCTCCTAGGGCAGAGGGAACTAAGGAGAAAATAAACAAATAGGACTATATCAAAATAAAAAGCTTCTGCAGAGCAAAAGAAACCTTCGACAAAATGAAAAGGAAGCCTACTGCATGGGAGAACATATTTGCCAATAATACATGTGATAAGGGGTTAATTTCAAAAATATATAAGGAACTCATTCAACTCAACAAAAGGAAGACAATACAATAAAAAAAAAAAAATGGGCAAAGGACCTAAATAGACACTTCTCCAAAGTGGACATACAGAAGGCCAAGAGACATGTGATAATGCTAAAAGTCACTAATCACCCGAGAGATGAAAATTAAAATGATAATGGTATCAACTCACACCTGCCAGAATGGCTGCCATCAACAAACCAGTGTTGTGGAGCAGTGGTCGCCAACCTTTCAGGCCTCCGAACCACCAGTGGTTTGCGGACCACCGATTGGTGACTGCTGCTGTGGAGGATGTGGAGAGACGGGAACCCTCGTGCACTGCTGGTGGGAATGCAGGCTGGTGCAGCCACTGTGGAGAACAGTATGGAGTTTCCAAAAAACTAAAGATGGAACTCCCATTTGACCCAGTGATCCCACTTCTAGAAATATATACTAAGAAACCAGAAACACCAATCAGAATATATTTACTCCTATGTTCATAGCAGTGCAATTTACAATATCTAAGATTTGGAAACAGCCCAGTGCCTATCAACAGATGAATGGAAAAAAACGATGTGAAACATTCACACAATGGAATACCACGCTGCTGTAAAAAAGAAGGACTTCTTACCATTTGCAACAGCATGGATGGACCTGGAGAGCATTATGCTAAGTGAAATAAGCCAGTCAGAGAAAGATAAGTATCACATGATCTCATTCATATGTGGAATCTAATGAACAAAATAAACTGATGAACAAAATAAATCCAGAGACATAGAAGCATGGAACAGTCTGGAATTTCAGAGGGAAGGCGGGGGTAGGGGTAAGAGTGGGGTGGGTGGGTGGAGAGAGATTAAACAGGGAATTTATATGCATATACAATAGTGTGATGAAGGCCTGGGAGGGGCGGGTGTAGGGTGTAGGGGGTCAATGGGGAAAAAAAATACACAAAGGGGACATTTGTAATACTTTCAACAATAAAGATTCAAAAAAACAACAACAGTGTGGTACTGGCATAAGGACAGTCATACAGATTGATGGAAAAGAATGGAGAGTCCAGAAACAAATCTTTCTTTTATGGCCAATTTGTTGCAGGGGCAGGAACGGCACCAGGTGCCTGACCAGTGGGTTCAGACAGGACCTATTTGAGTTCTGGCTAGGAAAGAATTCAGAGCCAAAACCCAAACAGTAAGAGAACATTTATTTAGAAAATCAGAGAGGTGGAAGAAGTAATTCCTAGAAATGGACTTAGGAAACAAGGTAAAGGTGTTAACATAAAAAACCATTGAAACCTGTAAAGAATTTTTGTGAGTTTATTTGAGCCCAACTGTCGACATATGCCGGGAAGCAGAACCTCAGCGAATTGAGATGATGCTCATCTGTGTTTATACATTGCAAGCAAAGGAAAGGGACGTAGGTGGGTGACATGAAATCCATCGGTGAGAGACTAGAGAGGCGGCGAAAGCAAAGGGGCGGAGGGCGGGGGGAGGGGGAAACCCCTGGGATTGGATAAAAAGTAAAATGATAGACACATACTTAGGTGGGTGCAGGAACAATTAACATAACAATGAAGGAATTTGCACATTAATGCAAGACCGCCATGCAGGCCTTCCCTGAGCTTCACGGGTTAGCATGTGGCCCCTTTGGTCCACAAAGGTAAAGGACACCCTAGGAGTGCGGGGAGGTCGAAGATGTAGAGAGGTAGAAGAGGGAGCGTGGGGGGGGGGGGGGGGGGGGGAGAGAAAGAGAAAGGCGCAGGCGTGGGGAGGGAGAGCCTCTTTCTAAGGGTTTTAAGGGTGGAGATTTTAGGGAGGGTCCCAGGGAAAGATCTTCACAGAATATTCAGCCGCTTTCCAGGTGGGTCCTTTCAGGGTTGTGGTCTCCACTGATTGATTGGTTGGTGCCAGGGCTGGGGGTCATTATCCAAGGCAGCTGGTCCTGAGGGGTCATTGGTCTGGTTTTACTGCTTTTCTGGACCTGGGGCTGAAATACAGCTGAGGCCTAAATGTTATCTTTAGGGAGGAAAGGTCAGGGGTCCAACCCGTATGACCAGTGATATGCTAGGGGAGGAAAGGTCACCCTGGGGGTGAGGTCCCACCCTGCAATGGTCCATTGCTAGGCACCCGTGGCTTTCCACCCTGGTGACCTTCTGTACCTGGCCCATGGTCTCTGCTCTGCCCATGTCCAACTGCCTGCCACACACTGATTTTCTACAAAGTTGCCAAGGCAATTCAAAGAGGGAAAGAATAGTTTTCAACAAATGAGTCTGGAACAATTGGATATTCACATACAGTGGGGCCTTGACTTACGAGTGTCCTGACTAACGAGTTTTTTGAGATACCAGCTGTCTCTAGGCGATTTTTTGCATTGAGTTGATAGAGTAATTTGAGTTAATGAGCTCCTTAATGAGCTCGGTCTCAGAACGAATTAAACTTGTAAGTCAAGGCCCCACTGTATATAAAATATTACGTTAGTCCAGTGGTTTTCCCTGGTGGTGATTTTGGCCTCCCAGGGAACATTTGTCTGGAGACAGGTTTGGTTATTGCAGGTGAGGCTTGGGGTGCTACTGGCCTTGAGGAGGCTGAGCTGGGTATGCTGCTAAACCTCTAAGGATGCACAGGGTGGACTCCCCAGCACAGCATGATGAAGCCCAATGTGTCAATCGGGTTGAGGATAAGAAAGCCTGATTTAAAACACCATACACAAAAAGTAACTCAAAATAGATTACAGACTTAAATGTCAGAACTAAGACTTGAAAACTTTTAGAAAAGAACATTGGAAAAATTTTCTGTAACTTTGGGTTAGGCAAAGATTCCTTAGATAGAACATTGAAAGCATGGTCTATGAGGGAAAAAAATTGATTCAATAGGACCTCATCAAAATTAAAGACTTTTACATTTCAAAACACCATTATAAAAAACGAAGTTAAACACCAGATTGGGAGCGAATGTTTGCATACCATACATCTTATAAAATATAAAGGACTTGTGTCCAGAACACATAAAGAACGATTCGATGCAATTAGAAAAACCCAGACAGGTTAGTAAGCCAGGACAAGTGGAATAGGGAAACCGAGACAGATAGTTAAATGGTCAAGCAGTTTACAGCCATCCAGTAAATCCCCAAGTCCTATCTTCTCTAACCAAGGACACTTAAGAGTAAATGGTTTAGCCCAGCTGGTGTGGCTCAGTGGTTGAACGTCAACCTTTGAACCTGGAGGTCACAGTTCAATTCCCGGGTTTCGGGCTTGATCCCCAGTAGGGGTGTGCAGGAGGCAGCCGATCCATGATTCTCTCTCATCATTGATGTTTCTAACTCTCTCCCTCTCCCTTCCTCTCTCTGAAATATATATATATATGTAAATGGTTTACACTTCTCCTCAACCAGAGGGTAAACAGCTTAATTAAACCATCCTACTTAAAGAGACAGATAGCAGAAATCCAATTAGTGCCATTTGCCAACCACACCCAAAGACAGATGAAGTTAAGTGAATAAGTCTCATGTTTGCTCATCAGCATAAAGCTGATGAATATTCTATTGGATCCGTCCCGAAATGCCCAGCCTTTAAAAAACCCTCAAAACAAAGGACCCAGCACACACTCTCCCTCTCGGGAGCACACCAGTGCCTTTGCTGTCTCCCTCCTCTTCTCCCACATGCATGCATCTCCTAAACTGTAAGGGGCCCCACAAGACTTGCAACTAGGGGAGCAATGGGCAAAGGGAGCTTGTCCCGGGCTAACTCCCTGGACCTGTCCCCAAGTCCCCCTTCTGACTCTCCAGTGAGCTGACAGCAGCCCTGCCTTGGCTCACTTTCCTATAATGTTTTTGAGAAGGGCTTCTACCTTAGGCTTTCCTTGAGTCACTGTCCCCAGCTTTAATAAATGCACTCTCAAAGTCACCTGGACATGTGTTGTGAAATCCTTTCCTGCATGAAACCCACATATGACAGGCTGGCCTGAGGAGGCTCCCTGTCCAGCAACAAAACCACCCAGTTAAGAAACAGGTAAAAGATTTCAACAGACACTTTACCAAAGGGGATATATAAATGGTTAATACGCTCATGAGAAGATGCTGAACATCATTACTCATCAGGGAAATGCAATGAGATACTATCTCATGCCTACTAGAATAGCTATCATAAGGGAATACAAGGGGTTGGCAAGGATGTGAAGAAATTGGAACCCACACGTGTTGCTGGTGAAAATGTAAAATGATACAGCTGCTTTGGATAATAGTTTGGCAATTTCTAAAAAGTTAACCATAAATTTATCATATGACTAAGCAACTTTACTTCTGGGGATCTCCTCAAGAGAAATGAAAACACATCCAAAGATTTGTACTTCGATATTCAATAGCAGCATTTTTTGTAATAGGTAAAAAGTAGAAACAACCCAAATGCCAATCAACTGGTAAATGGATAAACAAATGTGGTATATCCCTACAATGGAATACTACCAGTATTTAGCAATAAAAAGGAATGAAATAATGATTAATACTACAACAGGGATAAACCTCAAAAACATTATGCTGATAGAAACCAGATGCAAAAGTCTAAATACTGTAAAATTCAACTGATATAAAATGTCCAGAGAAGGCAAATTTATAGAGGCCGAGAGTGGATCAGTGGCTGCCTAGGAGCAAGGGTGGGGAAAAAGGGTTGACTCAATGGGCCCAAGGGATGTTTAAAACTGAATTGTGGTGATGTTTGCAGTTTTGTAACTTTACGAAAAACCATTGAACTTTACACTTAAACTAGGTGAATTTAATGGTATGTAAGTTATACTTTGATAAAGCTGCTTTTAAAAAAAGGCAATTTAAGCAATTCTAATCTTAAAAAAAAGAAGGAAGAAAAAAGGATTAAAGGAAGGAGAAGCAAGTATAGCTAGAACTCCATAACCAGGCAGCAATTAGGAAGCGCTAAATAAATTGATCATGTTCCATGTAAACAAGAAAGCTTAAGTTACTGTGCAATTCATAATACACAGGGAGGGCAGGCAAGGGGACATCATTAAAAGGCCTAGAAAGGAAGAAGTAATGCAAATAGGAGAGTTACAATGATTAAATTAAGGCAGGAACGGCGGCAAGCGTAGCTTAATTCGTTTGAGCATGATGTTGTTTTCTAGTTCATTTGAAAGCTTAAAAAAAGACCCCAATATATCAAGACAATAATATAACACAATAAAGCTCATATTATTATAGCATAAAAGATTTAAATCAGATAAAAATTATTTAGTTCACCTTCTCCCAAGTTTTTGAAGAAGCAAAGATAGCTTCTCTTCTCTTATAAGCTGGTGCCCCGGGGTCTTGGCCAAAAGCAGGTCTGAGAACCGACTGGGCCCCTTTCCTGTCCTAGGAGACTGAACTTCAGTGGCAAAAAAGAAGTCATCAAACTGAAGTGTGGCTGGCTGAGAACTTACACGGAAGCAAAGGGAAAATACATAGGGTGTGAGTCCACCCTGAGCTCATCTTGCAGGAATGGGAGTCACCAGCTGAAAAGATGATCGTTCAAATTGAAGAGTTTTTTTTTAAATACTTTTTAAAATTTATTTTTTAAATTTTGTTTTATTGCTTAAGGTATTACAAAGAGTCCCCCCCCCCCCCCCCCCCTTGACCAAATTGAAGAGTTTTAAGGGAATTGTTCCTGTTTCAATCGGCTGCTGTGGAGAGTCTTCAGGGGCACTGTCTTCCCAAGTCAAACACTTTCCTCATAGCAGGTTGGGAAGCTGATTTATGAAGTATTTACCAAAAATCCATTTATAGCAGAGAAATCTACCAGGAACAAGAATTCAGATGCTTGCTTAGAATTTAAGCTACTTAGTAAAAATGGTTATGAAGACTACAGCACCATGGGAAAATGTTCATGATGTGTTATGTGAAAATAGCAGGACCCAAAGTTGAAGTTATACTATAATTACTACCCTAGAAAAACAATACGCAAAGCATATTGTTTTGAGTCCTCTTGCCACTCCCCAGGTGACACCTCTTTTTCAGTCATCTTCAGAAGTATGTTATCTCCTTAACGGAAAGGCAGGACCCATTCTGAAAGAATAAAACAGTTAATTTGAGAAGGGATCCAGAGTGAAGTTAGGAAAAGAGAGAGAGATAAATGATTAGCTTGTTAGATTGCTTTGTATTTTTAAAGAAAGTGCAAATAATTTGATTATTACTAAAGCATGATTAACAATAATGGAAACTATTAATAATAGTGGAATGACAATCATGTCCTCACAGTTAAATGGATTAGAAAACCAAGCCCATCCATCTTTGCCTTTCTGTGCTTTGAGTGCCTTCTCTAGACTGAGCCGAAGTCATTAGAGAGTCTACTAATACAGATAAATTCTGGAGCTTCGGTTGTCCAGAAAGGTGATCTTAACAATAGGATTTCAGTGGGAAGACAGACGAAGAGGCAGAAAAGGATCTTCTTGAGACTAAGGACTCTAGGAAGGAGATTGAAAAGTGTTTTCTGAAAAGCAAGGTTTTCCTTATCAGTGATGGACTTGCTGATTAGCTAGTCTTAAAAACAAAAAAGTACCCTTTAGTTGCAACTTCGTTGAGTAAACACAATTTCCCCAAAACCCACTTACTCAAAGAGATCTACGTTGTAGCAACCTGTCAGGTTTTGAAAGGCAATCATATAGTCACGGGTTGTTCAGATTACTTTCTGGTCACCTGAGTTCAATGGGTTGTATATATATTTTACCCCAAGTGTGTAGGTGTCACCCACATCCTGAGCCACAGCAATAACAGTCATAGATAAGATAAAGTCTCAAACATTGGGGAGTGAGACCTGGATCAGGCAAACAAGTCACTGGCAATTAGATGACTAGTTAGCCACCTTATATGAGCAAGAAAACATGGAGGACTCAGTGTCATATCAAGTGAAACTAAGTTAATAAGTATAATCTTTATCTTCTTTCAAAGTAACTAATCCTGAATGGCAAATAGCTCACTATCTAATCAATATCTAATTGATAAGGCCATCCTCTGTGGACTGTGCCTCCTGGAGTTGCCCATCAAGACACCGGAGTTGTTCAACAAGTACTCTTTGAGTATCTGCAGCGTTGCCACTGGTCCAGATGATGGAGGCTGTTATAGAATAGTGGGGAGCTAGGAAAATTTCAGGGCGAGTAGAATGGGGAAACATGCTTAAACAGCAGTTTGTGTCCACTTAGTAAATCCTATCTTCCCTAAACCAAGGACACAGAGTAAATGCTTTTCACTTCTCCCTAACTAGAGGGTAAATAGTTTAAATCTTCCTACTCGGGGAGACAGATAACACAAATCCAGTTAAGTGACATTTGCCAACCACACCCAAGGACAGATAGGTTAAGAGTATAAATCTCATTTTGGTGCATCAGCATAAAGCTGATGAATATTCTATTGATCTGTTCCTAAGACCTCCCCTAAAGCCCAGTCTTTAAAACTCCTAAAAATGAAGGTCCCAGTGCACTCTCTCCAAGAAGCATGCCAGTGCCATCCCCCCCCACCCCCTCGCCAGGTGTCCTCTAACTTCTAAGGGACCCCATGAGACTTGCAACCAGGGGAGCAATGGGCAGCAGCAGCTTGTCCTGGGCTAACCCCCTGAACCTATTTCCAAGGCCCCCTTTTCCCCTTTTTCTCTAACTTCTCAGTGAGTGAAAGCAGCCCAGCCTAGGCTCTCCTGTTGCTTCTTCTATGTCCTTCCTTGTTTCACTGTCCTAAGAATGTTTTTGCTGTGTTCAACAAATTCTCTTTTAAAAATTAAGTTTATTGGGATGACATTGGTCAACGTGAACATATAGGCTTCAGGTGTGGGTTTCTCTGTTACAAGGTCCGTATATTGCACCGTGTGCCCACCACCCAAAGTCAAATCTTCTCCTGTCACCACATATTAAATGAATTAGCAGCAGCTTGTCCTGGGCTAACCCCCTGAACCTATTTCCAAGGCCCCCTTTTCCCCTTTTTCTCTAACTTCTCAGTGAGTGAAAGCAGCCCAGCCTAGGCTCTCCTGTTGCTTCTTCTATGTCCTTCCTTGTTTCACTGTCCTAAGAATGTTTTTGCTGTGCTCAACAAATTCTCTTTTACAAATTAAGTTTATTGGGATGACATTTGTCAACATGAACATATAGGCTTCAGGTGTGGGTTTCTCTGTTACAAGGTCCGTATATTGCACCGTGTGCCCACCACCCAAAGTCAAATCTTCTCCTGTCACCACATATTAAATGAATCTTATTTTTTTACACTTTGTCTCTTGAGTGTGACCTTTCCCTCAAGAAGACAAGCACCCAGGGCTCCTCATTTTCTTATCTCCCCGTATCTCCCCAGTAACAGGGACCTGGGAGTGAATGACCAATTGGGAGTGCTGGTGAAGCTGGGAGGGAAAAAGTGGGTGATGGAAGGACGGACTGGGCAAGGAAGGACTATTATGCCAGGGACAGGGCGAACCGAACACATGCACAGCCAGCAGAGGGGACATTGAAGACTCAAGCCTAGGAACATGGAGGAAACAGGAGGCTACAGGCTCAGATTTTTGGAAAGGAGAAAGAAGTCTTATTTGGAAAGAGAAGTAAAGGGAGAGAGGAAGAGTACTATCTGGAAAGACTCTCTTAGGTGGGGAGGTGGGACATGAGGCCAGCTAGCCAGAGGTGGTCCCTCTGTGAATGGGGCTAATCTTTACTCTCAGGGACGGGTGATGGGATTCAAACAAGATGGAACAGTGAAGGCCCTTATAGGGAGCCCTCACGAATGCAGTCTTAATTATACTAACTGGTAGGGAGCAGAGTGCAGGTGAGTTCAGGGACCTGAAGTGGGTGAGGTTTGGAGGAGATAACTGGCAGGTCTGGGGGGAGGGGGGGCAGATGGAAGGAGGCATGATAATGGTTAATGACTGATTTCTTCCCTCTAGCAAAAAACTGGAGATGGGGATAGTGACATAGAGGGGGTGAAGGAGGGGACAACCTAAGTCACAACTCTACCATTCCTTGACCTCAAGAAGTATGATGAAGCATGTCTTGGTGCTCCAAACTTCTCCCTAGAGACTGTGTGAAATTATAAGGACTTAATATGAGTTAACAAATAAGTATCCCTGAAGAAGGGGCCTGGAGAAAGGCTATCAGTATTGAATATTTTTTAAAAAAATATATTTTATTGACCTTTTACAGAGGAAGGGAGAGGGATAGAGAGTTAGAATCATCGATGAAAGAGAAACATTGATCAGCTGCTTCCTGCACACCCCCCTACTGGGGATGTGCCCGCAACCAAGGTACATGCCCTTGACCGGAATCGAACCTGGACCCTTCAGTCCGCAGGCCGACGCTGTATCCACTGAGCCGAACCGGTCAGGGCCGTATTGAATACTTTAGAGTGGATGAACCAATGTGTTAGGCTTAACAAAAGCATGCCAGAATGCTGAGGAAGTGAGAACTCTGCAAGGTGCCCCAGTGGGCAGAGCAGAGCACTGTCACTCAACAGTAAGGAAAGGGCCCAAAGAAAGCAGAAAGGTCGTGTTGAAACAGGAGTCTGGGATTACACATCATACAGGGGTGAGCTGGGAATACTAGGATGCCTGTGAGGCAGCTTCGCAAGAAGCTTTTCTGCATTCCTTCAGAGCCTCTCTCTCTATATATATTTACTTACTGATTGATTTCAGAGAGGAAGCGAGAGGGAGAGAGATAAGAGACAAATGCTGAGAGAGAATCACCAGTCAGCTGCCTCCTGCACGCCCCCTAGTGGGGATTAAGCCTGAAACCTGGGCATATGCCGTGGCCAAGAATTGAACCGTGACCTTCTGGTCGATTGATGCTCAAACACTGAGCCCCTCCCTCTTTGGGTTTCACCTTGTCCTGGAGCCTCACAGTATCTTTGTTATCTAGACAGTCAGAAATGTCAAACTTTTAGGAAGTAAGACACAGCTGGAAGGGAGTTCACACATTCTGTTGTTTAACCTTATTTTACAGATGAGGAAATCAAGGATCAGAGGAAAGCGACTTGTTTAAGGTGACAGCAAACCAGCAGCTGAACCAGAATCAGAAGAGCCCTAGAATCTTGCCTCGTGTCCTGCGGCACCCGGCCATCTGCTCAATAGAACCTCCAGCTCGCTTAACTTCCTGCACACCCACACAACACCACGAACAGCTCTGTGGAAGTTAATGATTAAAATCTGGTCTGCTCTAAAGCATCTAACCAGTTACTAATTAAGCAAATTTCTGTGAGAAGACATTTCAAACAGAAAAGTGTTCTCTTAAGCTAAATCTATATGCCTTCAAATTGTAGTTGGCATAAACTGTACAATTATAATATTTCAAGGGTACTTAAAAATATTTCATAATTCAATGCATCAACCTCTAGCTTTAGATTTTCTCCTCATTGCAGGCCTCATGTGAGGCCATGATAAAATGGCTTTGTAACTTTTTGGGGGTGATTTAACTAAAATAACTTCGCTGAGTGTTGGAGTGAACAAGGTAATAAAAGCTGTTTGCTGTGCCCCGTCTCCAGACAGGGCTGTAATTACACCACAAGGAAGAAAGGCAGCTGAATCCCACTCCCGGTCATTTCTGTGAACTCAGCCTCCTTGTCATCGGTGCTCTCACATTGCACGCGAACCGCAGAGCTATCTCCTGTGAGTCGCAGAGACAGGTCTGGTTGCAGGGCCGTGAGCTGGCTTACATTCCTTCTGAAACTGATGTCTGTGGTTCAAAAACCAACATTGACATTCTGAGGTTTTAAAAAAGTATTGCCAGTGAATTCCCCTGAGCAACACACACACACACACACACACACACACACACACACACACACACACGAAACTTGTAAAAATTAAAGGTATTCTTTATGCCAAAGTATAACACATAAATGCATCTTACTCAAAAAAGTATTTTGTTCAGTTTTTAAAAAAACTTTTATTCTTTGAAATGTGTTTAAAAAGAAAATTGATCTTTAAGAAAGAAAAACAGGCAATTCCTACTACAGCCAAGTTAACTTTTGATAACGTTTTAATCTCTTAATTCAACTATTTGACATTTTTCCCCCAACAATTTTCCCCAAATCTTACAAAAACCATGAAGTGAAAGTATATTCACACGGGGTCTGTAAACACAGAGACATAACTGCCAGAGGACAAAGCACAGTTTTTCTTAATCACTGAACTGCCCTCTGGCCTCTGGTCTGTGAAGCGACAGTCCCCCGGGCTGGCACTGTCAGCGTGTCCCTTGACACCTGCAGCGCCCAGCTTGCTCTGTCCTCTCTAGAAGGAAAACCACAGGCCACCGCCCTGGCGCCATCCCTGGCTCGGTCCAATCAATAAGGACTTATTTCCTGTCCATTTGCTGAGGTCACAGGAGCGAATCTCATTAATTATTTCTGCTACTGCAGCCTCAAGTGTGCTTCTGGCGTGACAAAGGAAAACGGCTTGACCTTTTTTTTCTTCTAATTTTGTTTGTAGGAGATCCAAAAAAGATGGCAGTATGCATTTAGCAATGTGATAAAAAGAAGAAAAAACCATGTGTATGTTTTTAAAGTCATTAGCAAATTGAGATATTTCATTATGAAAGCTCGCTGGATCACCTCATCCCTGTTTTTCCAGCTAACGAACAATAGTGTCTTTTTAATCTGGTGTCACGAAAATCTGGTCACAGCAAACACAATGTTTTCTAAAGCAGATCGGGCCTCGGAGGGAGGAAAGCTCTCCAGGGCCGCCAGGGCCTTGTTTCCATGGTAACGACACAGGTCAATAGCTGAAGTCACACCTTTGCCAGCTTTGATTGCTTCTCGTAACTGTTAAGAAACAAACGCACAATAAAAGTCAGTTTTTAAGGTACCACAATTAAACTGGGGAGGGGAGGTGAAAAACAAAGAAGGGGACAACCAGTATAGATTCCTTGTGCCAGCTCATTCTCTTGAGGTAAAGAGGACATTATCCCCCAGTGATCTCAAGGCACTAACGTTCAGAACCGAAGGCTGCTCAGCGTCTGCCTCCAGGGGAGCACAATGGGCTCCAATGAGCCCAATTACACCTCCGCAGACTCCCACCCCCTGGTATCTTGAAATGTGCCCTGCTGGGGGCTGGGGGAGTGACGTGGAGGACATTTGCGTTTCTGGCATTTTGAATTCAGCAGCCTAATATTGTCATGTGAGGAAGACTTCATTAACATCCTAGTTAAAAATTATATTTTTTCTCACTGTATGGTGACACAATAGTCCATATGAAAATTCAAGAAAGACGCTACATTTAAAAAAATGAACACTACATTTTAAAAACTAAAATACTTTATTTGGGAAGAATGAATTGAAAATAGCCTTTGTAAAGGATAAAGTAACTCTCATCAACAAATAGAACTGCTTTCCAATAAAATGGTTATACTTTAGGGCCGAGAAAGATTTAGTCTGTCCACCCTCCCCTTGCCCCGATTCCACCTTTTCTTTCTCAGTGACAGCCTCACATCTGCCTAACTCACCAACCAGAAACCCGGGGTCCTCCTCCATCCCCCACATCCCAGGCACCATGGCAGCACCAGCGTTGTTTACCCTCTACTGCACTTTCTGGCCCCCAGAGATTGGGTGGGGCCAAGTGACAAGTTCTAGTCCATGGGAATGATGCATGTCACTTTGGGCTGCGGCCTTTAATTGTCCATGTGAGTCCCTGCAGAGCTTTCCCTCTGGCACACCCACGGCCACCCTGAGACGCTCAGCCTGGATCCCAGAGGGACCCCGTGAGCCACCATAGTGCCTCTCGGACCTGAAAGGGACATGTCATACCAGTGAGAAACATGTCTTTGTTGTTTCAAGCTACAGAGATTACGAGAGTGTCTGGAGCCATCTTGACTGATACTACCACTAAGTCCTAGCTATTCTGTCTCCTTTAAAGCTCTCAACTTGAGCCTCTGCTCTTTATTCCCATTGCCACTACGATAGTTCAGTCTCCCATCATCCCTCATCTCCTACAGAGTCTACCCACCACCAGTTCTGTGCCCCTTGGACTCCATTTGTCTCCCCCTTTCACCATGTATTTAGGGAGACTACTTGTAGCTTCATCTCTGCCACCAAGCTCCCCAAATTGCACTTGAGTGGAATGCACTCAGCTAGGATGACACCGTAAGGACTAGGTGCCACTCTGCATACTGCAGTACAGCATTATTATAGTGTTATATTTTAATTCTTCATTCATCCATCTATCTGTTCATTACATGTTAAGCTACTGCATAATCCATGAAATATAAAAGAATAAAAAGAAATAAGCTGTTTTATTCCTCTAATTATAAGATGAACATATGTCCAGAGAAGCTTAGGGGCGCACCCAAATTATAAATGGGATAGTGGCAAATCTGAGATGAAAAGCCAGGAGGGCCCTAACCGGTTTGGCTCAGTGGATAGAGCTTTGTGCTTCGGACTCAAGGGTCCCAGGTTCGATTCCAGTCAAGGGCATGTACCTTAGTTGCGGGCACATCCCTAGTGGAGAGTGTGCAAGAGGCAGCTGATCGATGTTTCTCTCTCATCGATCTTTCTAACTCTCTGTCCCTCTCCCTTCCTCTCTGTAAAAAAATCAATAAAATATATTAAAAAAAAAAGAAAAGCCAGGAGGGAGGGAGAGAGAGAAAGAGATGGAAAGAGAGAGAGAGGAAAACATTACTTTGTTGTTCCATCTATCTATGTATTCATTGGCTGATTCTTTTATGTGTTTTGACTGGTGATGGAACCCGTAACCTTGACATATCAGGATGCCACTCCAACCAACTGAGGTCCTGGCCAGGGCCCAGAAGCCAGGTTTTGCTAACACCCAGACCAAAAAGCACTTGATACTATGCTCCACCAGACTATGCTCAGCACTCCACGGACATTTCAACCCTGCATGTGAGCTTGGGGACTCTTGCAGCCTAGGGTTCCCTGGTCTCTTGCAGATCACCAAATGCATGAAGACACATTTTAAAATGGTGCTGAGTATCAGAGGCAGACAGATTTAAACTCCATTCTAGCGTAGTAATCTTAGGGAAACCATTTATTTATTTATTAAAAATATTTATTTATTTATTTATTTTTTTTATTGATTTCAGAGAGGACGGGATTGGGAGAGAGATAGAAACACCAATGATGAGAGAGAATCATTATTTGGCTGCCTCCTGCATGCCCCACACCAGGGATTGGGCCCACAACCCGGGCACATGTCCCGACCAGGAATTGAACCATGACCTCCTGGTTCATAGGTAGATGCTAAACCACTGAGCCATGCCAGCTGGGTTTAGGGAAGCCATTTAACTTCCTGAGTTCTAAATGGAGAAAATATCAGTCCCATGAAGGACTGTTGGGAGGACTACATGAACCAGCAGAGTGCTTGACAGTGCTGAAGCATCACAGATGTTCACAAGGACTTCATTCTTCTTCCTCCTCAGCATAGCCACTGCCCCCGTTTTCATCAAGTTTGTAGGAACGTAACCATGCCCATTCATTTCGGGGCCCTCTGGCTACTTTTGTGCTACAACGGCAAAGTGCAGAGTCGAGGAGCTGCCACAGAGACTGTATGGCCTGCAACACCTCAAATATTTACACTTTGGCTTTGATAGAAAGAGTCTGCTGGCTCCTAGACTAAAACAACGACTATCTTCTACTTAGATTCAACAATAGTTAATATTTTGCCATTTTTATTCTGTGTGTGTGTGTGTGTGTGTGTGTGTGTGTGTGACCATTTGAAAATAAGCTGGGGGCAGTGATAAATTATCTCTCCGGGGGAGGACAAAGCTTTATTTGTAGCATTTGCAGAATTTTGTGGTATGAATACTCCCATCATTGAGTTTCAAGCTACTGAGGATAGTGGGATCACAAAATTCTTGAATATTTAACAACAGGCTCTGAGCGGGTAGGACCTGCCCTGGACACACCACGGAACACAGGATGCTTAACTCTTGTTTGGATGTGTGTCTCCTAAATTAAGAACACCCCCTGATACCAGCCAGAATACCATTATCACAGCTGGAAAGCTCACAACAGTTCTCTAATGCTATCTAATACCTGGTCCAGGTGCAGATTTCCCCATCAGACTCTAAAATGTCTTTTTTAGCTTTTTAAATTCCAACCTCATCAATCCTGGTTTACACATTTCATTTGTTGGCTATGACACTTTAATCCTTTCCCCCCTATGACATTGCTATTTTGAAAGGACTAGGCTGTGTTGTACAATGTTCCACACTCTGTATTTCTCTGATCGTTTCATTTAATTTGGTACTCTATATAGTACTCAGTTAGGCTCAAATGAATATTCAAAGGTGGCTCATATGGTATGTAACCCTACAATGAAGGGTAATTTAGATTAGGACATGACGGCACCCAGGAGGACATCACTGAAAGTTACTCAAATCCTAAAAGAGTGAATTTCTCTCACCTAATGATGATTTACCCCCAATTAACAGTAGAATCTGTTCTGTCTGCAGGGGTGGGCTCACAGGGTTTTGTATATACCAAGGAACTTGATAGAGTCCAGGTATAAAATGCCCATATATGACTCACCAGTAATGTAATCCTTCAGGGAAGGTATTGTTCCTCACAACCATCTGTAAACACTTCTACCACCTACACAAACTATTGGCTCAAAGGAAATCCTTTAGATATAATTCGTAGACTATAAATGAGATTCATTTTATATTATAAATTTGAATAGGCAATGGGTCTGTCCTGAGAAGACAGTCTTGTCCTATGTATATAAATGTGACAAAAAAACACATAATCTGGGGTTCAGACTTGGTTGACCATAAGATTCACACGGGGAATTTTAAAATGCAGATGCCTAGGCTCTGATCTTGGAGATGGGAGTCAATAAGGTCTTTAAAAAATGCTTCCTATGCCATTCCGATGATTAGCCAGATTTGCGAGTACCTCACTAGTGAGGGGATGTATTTTGAGTTACTCTATTTTAAAAATAGTTGTATTGTGTTTACATTGTTTCAGTCTTTGCAATGATCAAATTCAATTCAACAAGCATTTGTTGAGCACCTATGTAGCCTAGGTATGTATACTGTAGGGTTGGAGGTACAGAGAGAAATCCAGCTTCCCAGGACTGCCTGTAAGAAGGGCTGTTATAGAGCTACAGGGCCTGAAAGGGTTAAATAGAACACAGAGGGACTGGACCTATGACCTTGATTCTAATAGCTACAATAAAAACACCAGAAGTGAAAAAAAGATCCTTCCACTTTTGCCTTCACCTACATTTTGACTGGGCAAAGCCCAAATCAATGCAGAGACAGAACTTTCCATATTAGGATGTGGCTAGAAGAGCTAGTGGGCCCACACTGGCCCTTGTGACTGGAAAAACACTTTAGCTGTACGAAAAATAACTCACACACACACATACACACACTGAAGGTAAATTATTAGTCTGTGTTTTATTTCCTTGATATAGCACTTTAGGGCACTAATATAATTAAATCTCTAATTAATTCCACTGAGTAATTGTATACTTGTGGCATCACCTGAAATAAATTAAGTCCAATCCTCTGCTAGAGGATCCAATTAAAGGTATTAATACAGACAAGAGGATGCGAAGTACTTAAAGTTAAGTGCACTATTACTTAACATTTGTTAAAAGGTGTTACTAAACACCTTTTCAGCAATAAATGTTGCTTTATGAGGCCCATTTGAGAAAATCATTGTATGTCTCTAAAAACCATTTGGTTCGAAAGTACAAGCCTCTGCCATGGGATCTACTGTATTTTTCCATGTATAGGATGCTATTTTTTTTTCTAAAATAATTAGACTGAAAATTGAGGGGTGTCTTATACACAGAAGTCAGCAGAGAAGGGAGCGAGTGAATGTGTAGCTACCCATATCTTGTCAAACAGGCTTCCTCCAATCATGAGCCTTATTGTTATTGATGTTAGCTGATGCCATAATTGGAGGTGGCAAGTGCACAGATGCAACAGGGACCTGCGTGTTCTGAGCCCATAAAGGTGTCAAGAAATAAAAAGAGAAATACTGGTAAGTGATTGTCTTACTCTGCAAAATTCAAACTGAATGTAATCAGCTATGCAAAAGAGCATAGAAATAGAGCTGCAGAGAGACAATTAGGACCTCCTCCCACTGAGTGTATGATCTGACAGTGGAGAAAACAGGGAGAACAACTCCTTAAGGTGCCAAAAAAGAAGAAAGCCTTAAGAGGAAAACCAGCAAAATGTTTAAAATACTGATTTCTTAATTTTGGGTTGGAAGAGTGGGGGGCTTCTTATATATGGGGACGTCTTATACATGGAAAAACACAGTAAGTAGCTTTAGGAGAAGTGGAGGCGGAAGTCACTTCTCTCCAATGAAACCAGAGAAAGACTTGAAGACCTAGAAGAAACCCCACGCACAATCCTATCTTCTTCATTTTGCAGAAGATACTGGGATGAGAGATATTGCACAGGGAACTTGTGAAATAGTCTGGGTTTCATTTCTCACAGCCAGAGCTCTTCCACTCTACAGCACTGGAAAAGATTTGAAAATAATCCCAAGTTTTCTTTCACCCAATTGAACAGAGTGCTTGGAGAAAACTAGGATGCTAAAACTCGTCTGGGACACAAAATAGACCTTGTTCTGAAGAAACTGGATAATAGAGAGTAAGAGAATATAAAACAACACATTAAAGTTTTTAAAAAATTTACTGATTGACGAGAGAGAGAGAGAGAAACTGTAATTTGTTGTTCCACTTATTTGTACATTCATTGGTTGATTCTTGTATGTGCCCTGACCGGGGATTGAACCTGCAACCTTAGCATACTGGGACAATGCTCTAACCAATTAAGCTACCCCGCCAGGGCACATTAAATTTTTTTTTAAATGGTTGCAAATACATGGATTAGAGTAAAAGAAAACCAATGCAACCATGTTGAAATGGGAAGAGACCATATACTTCTTAATCAAGGGGTAGAAGTGGACCACGCTTCCCTGGTGGAGATTATGAAGTTGGCAAAAAGATAAAATGCAGAAATGATAAGGGACTTCAAACATCTGCTAAAACTCATGTTCCATAGTTGACAAATTCTTGGTGTGCCTGACTGATATAATTTTATGTATCAGAAGACAGAAGAAGCACTTCTTGCTTAACTACGTCAACATACTAGTAATTGGATGTAAAGGTGACAGGAATCTGGCAAAAAAACAAACAAAAACAAGAGAGAATGCCATCTTTTTTTAAAAATATATTTTATTGATTTTTTACAGAGAGGAAGGGAGAGAGATAGAGAGTCAGAAACATCGATGAGAGAGAAACATCGATCAGCTGCCTCCTGCACATCCCCCACTGGGGATGTGCACACAACCCATGCACATGCCCTTGACCGGAATCGAACCTGGGACTCCTCAGTCCGCAAGCCAACGCTCTATCCACTGAGCCAAACCGGTTTCGGCGAGAATGTCATCTTGGTATCATAATCAGGTTAAGAAAGGACCATCAGGCATGGTTTTTAGACACCCAGACTATACATTATAAAAGTGCATTGTGCCTTAACCGGTTTGGTTCAGTGGTCTCAGGTTCAATTCTGGTAAAGGGCACGTACCTTGGTTGCAGGCTCCTCCCTGGGGCAGGCCCTGGCCAGGGCTCGTGCAGGAGGTAACCAATCGATGTGTTTCTCTCACATCGATGTCTCTCTCTGTCTTTCCCTCCTCTTCCACTCTCTCTAAAATCAATGGAAAAATATCCTTGGGTGAGGATTAACAACAACAATAAGAACAAAAGAAAAGTGCATTGCAAAAGCTAGTGAAAAGATTATCATGATTCTAAGAGATCATAAGTAGAAATACAAGGTGGACAAAGATAGGTTTACAGTTATTTGTATCAAAAAATAATACAACAATAATAAATAATAAGTAAATAACAATATAAGAATAAACTGTGTTTTGCATACTCACAGCTGTACACCTACTTTTGTCCCATCCCGATTAGTTGAGGGTGACAAACTAAATTCCAACAACGGTCATAATTAATTATGAACAAAACCGAAATAAATGTCTGCAGACTAAGCTCTCTCAGGGCTCAGACTTGAAAAGGCCCAGGCGTGCGAAGAGGAGTGTATCATCCCTTCTGCCGCTGGCCTGCTGGGCACCTGCTGTGCACGAGGTAGTCCTGTGGACACAGGACGCTATACCTGATTTGAAGGAGCTGACAAAGGACAGGAACAAAGTTGTAAAAACTTGTGGGAATCCATCCATAAGTCTGTATTGTCACCAGAACACTTGTCACAGATGGTTTTAAAGTTCCATTACTCATAGAAAAATGTTCAGAAACAACCAACCTTGTAAGAATCTGCAAAAGACTGACAGATTCATGCGGAAAGAATAATAAGGAGCTTCAAAATGTAAAGGCAGTGGTTGAATAAAAACAAGCTCAAATATTTGTGAAAGATGTATTATTAAGAGAAGACAAAGAGGAAATAGAGCAACTAAATAATGAGTTAAAATTGTAATGACTGTCAGGCCACGGTGGCTCAGTGGTTGAGCATTGACATATGAACCAGGAGGTCACAATTCAATTCCTGGTCAAGGGCACATGTCTGGGTTGCAGGCTTGATCCCCAGTAGGGAGCATGCAGGAGGCAGCCAATTAATGATTCTCATCATTGATTTATCTCTCGCTCCCTTCTCTCACTTCCTCTCCCCACCAGCAAATCTCTCACTCATTCTGTCTGATGTCCCTGTCCGGCTTTCATCTTTTGATACTTCCCCTTTCCATCCTCCTCCTCACTCTGGAGACCTGATTTCTAGGCTGGCACACCTTCTCAGAGGCTTCCAGCCATCTCTGTCCACTCTTGCATGCTTAGACTGAGGAAGTGTCCTTCCCAGCTAACTGAAAGAAAGAGAAACTTCACAGAGGAGGGGAGATGGAAATGTCTTTCAACATAGGACAAAAGAAAGATGAAGACAGGTGCATTCTGGAACACAAACCAGTGAATTTATGAACAATGATGGCAAGATCACAGAAGAGGTCATTAAAGAGGTGGTTTGGCCGAAACCGGTTTGGCTCAGTGGATAGAGCGTCGGCCTGCGGACTGAGAGGTCCCAGGTTCGATTCCGGTCAAGGGCATGTACCTTGGTTGAGGGCACATCCCCAGTGGGGAGTGTGCAGGAGGCAGCTGGTCGATGTTTCTCTCTCATCGATGTTTCTAACTCTCTATCTCCTTTCCTCTCTGTAAAAACTCAATAAAATATATTAAAAAAAAAAATTAAAAAAAAAAAAAAAAAGAAAGAGATGGTTTGCAGGTTCCAGAAAAAAGGCAGTGGGGACCACAATCCCAGACAGGTCACAATGGACAAGTTAGTCATGACAAAACACTCTCATTTTCCTTTGGATATGACCACTTGGCTATTAGCTTGAGAAAAGTAGAGATCAAGTATATGCAGATTTTGGAACTTTAGTCCTTCGTGGATAAAACAGAGAAATGGGGTCTGGTATTATGGATTTGAATATGTAAAACAACTATTCCTAGAAAGTGGTTAGGAGTGAGCAGCAAAGTGGTTCTCCACAGCTGGCTTTGAACATGGAGGAGGCCCCAGAATGGAAATTAGGACACCAGTCCTACAACCAAAAGAACTAAATAATGCTACTCCAAGTTCTAGAGAAATGCTGCTCACAGTCCACACAACTACAGTACCTGAGCCCTGAGCTCATGAGGATCCAGATAAGCCATGCCAGACCCTTCCCCCAGACACTGTGAGATAAATGTTATTGTTCTAAACCACTAATGGATGTTTCACTCTTACACCCATCTCTCTCTCTCTCTCTCTCTCTCTCTCTCTCTCTCTCTCTCTCCCACCTCCCTTCCTCCCTCCTTCCCTCCTTCCCTTCCTCCCTCCCTCTCTAAAATCAATAAAAAGGATGTCCTCAGGTAAGGATTAAAAATATAAATAAAAAAAATAAAATGTTCACAAACAAATTAACCTGGAACCATGAAACTTTTTAGTAAACTCTGTAATAGAAATTCAAAAGCGAAACAGCATAGGTTGTGGAGTGCAGCATGGAGCCAATCTTGCCTGTAGCTTTTTTTAGGAGTGAATCAATAAAGTGTAAGCTCTGTTATCTCATGACAAACACGATGCTGGTTATTTAATGAAAGAGAACACTGTGGGAGGAGAGCACTCACATCATGTGGGCATCAAACAGTCCTGGCTGGGGGCTATCTGAGGAACCCATAACTATGTAAGAGAGAATTTGGTTTCTATTATCGTACTTTAGTCTGTATCTGACTTAGACTTTCTTAAATCCTTCTCATGCCTCAATTTTCATCTGCTCTAGTATTTGGATGCTGATATTTGGGAATCATTTCCCTCAAAGCTACTTCCACGACCACCACCATTCACAGGACCCTACATTCCTAACATCCTAACATGGATCCTGATACACATTTGCAGGATTAACACCTCTTCCAGACATAGGGGATCTCTACATTATGGTGTTATAGAGGGTACTAGTATATTTGTAAACACAGATCCTTGTCTCCTTCAAAAGAATGATGATAAGAACTATATCTATAAAACTTTATTGAAAGAGTGAAGAATGCTTACCAGTTTAAAAAAATATCATAATTAGCCTGGCTGGTGTGGCTCAGTAGTTGAGTGTTGACCTATAAACTAGAAGGTCATGGTTCAATTCCTGGTCAGGGCACATGTCCAGGTTGTGGGCTTGATTCCCAGTGTGGGGTGCGCAGGAGGCAGCCAACCAATGATTCTCTTTCATCACTGATGTTTTTAACTCTCCCTCTCCCTTCCTCTCTGAAATCAATACAAATATATTTTAAAATATCATAATTATTGCACTGGTTCAGCAAACATAAATCCTAAGAGTCTTTTACTAGATAGTCACTATTTCTGAGACCAGGACTATGCTAGATTATAGATTTTTTTGGGTGTTTGCAAGACCAGAACCTGCACATTCTCCCTTACTTCTTTCTATGGTGTGTCTGAAGCATCTTTTTTTTTTTTGGTTTGCTTTTAAATATATATATTTTCTATTGATTTCAGAAAGGAGAGGGAGAGAGAGAGAGAGAGAGAGAGAGAGACCTTCTACACCGTCCCTACTGGGGATCGAGCCCGCAACCCAGTTTATGTGCCTTGACTGGGAATCTAACGTGACCTCCTTACTCCTAGGTCAATGCTCAACCACTGAGCCACACCAGCCAGGCCTGTTTACTGATATTTACATCTCAACTCCGGTACCCTTCAGTCCCTAGTCCAGTGATGGCGAACTTATGATATGCATGTCAGAGATGACACGTGAACTCATTTTTTTTGGTTGATTTTTCTTTGTTAAATGGCATTTAATATATAAAATAAATATCAAAAATATAAATCTTTGTTTTACTGTGGTTGCAAATATCAAAAAATTTTTTATATGTGACACGGCACCAGAGTTAAGTTAGGGTTTTTCAAAATGCTGACACGCCGAGTTCAAAAGGTTCGCCATCATTGCCCTAGGCCGACGCTCAATCCACTGAGCCAAACGGGTTAGGGCTGAAGCATCTTGAGAAGCAGCATGGTGGCAACACGCTGCAGAGTCAGTGGACCTGGGCAGAATCATGACTGTGAGATTGTAACTGTGTGAACACTCTTAGGTAATTTGATCTCTTCTCCATCAAATGAAGGACTTCAGAGATAGAATTTGATAGAAACATCTGATCAGGTGTGTCTTGAACAGCATACATACTGAAAAACATGCATGTGGTGGCCTGATGGCAGGCACGGTAGAGAGATCAGAGTGCGTACAAAGGCTTAACAACCTTTCCGAACTGGTGCCCACAAATCTTGTCAGAGTGGATGGCAGATAAAGGTTAGAAGTTCCCGAGATCTAGAACAGGGAGACCTTCCACAAGGGGCACCCTTGCGCTACACAGGAATCAATCTATGTCCTGGTGAATAGGTAAGACCTTTCATCAAGCCAGGAAGTCAAGGACTTGGGGGAAAGGGATAGAATCTACTCACCACAGTGTGTGTGTGTATGTGTGTGTGTGTGTGTGTGTGTGTGTGTGTGTGTGTGTTGGGGGGGTGGTGGGGGTGAGTAGTGCTTGGGGACACAACTTCATATGCACCAACAAAACAAATTAACAGGTTTGTGATAGATCAAACATCTTAACATCACGAAATCCTTACTGCTGTACAAAATCAGGCTGTAGGGGTAGTGGCTAAGTTTGGAAATATCAATCCATGTCATGACAAAGACTTCTAACTTACTAAAACCACATTCAGCATCTATAAACAAGTGCCTCTCCGTTCTCTCAAAAAATATAATTTTGGAAAACCCATGTTTCTCCTTTGTGTGTGTGTGTGTGTGTGTGTGTGTGTGTGTATTTTAATGACAAGGAAACAGACAATATTCCCTTCAGCTCTACTCAGAACTGTTTCAGGCTCCTCTGTGGAGACAGAAGGCTCTATCCCTACATAAAGGCACATAGGCCCTCGCTGTGCACAGGTGGCTCCTGATACCACTAACTAGGAGCACTAATTGAATCCAGCTATCCCACAGTGCAGAGCATTCACACACAGAACCAGCCTGGAGGGCATTTTTAGTTAGCTTTCTAGATTCAAAAGGTTACTCCAATTGCATCTTTATTTCAAACCAGGAGTGCAAGGCTTTGAGGATATAATAATTTGATTAAAAATGTACTTGGGGGAAAATAACAAGAGCAAAGGTGGCGTCAAATATACCTTATGAATTAAAAGTACAGAATATAGGCACAAACATTTGGCATACCGTGGGTCATTCGTTCGTTCATTCATTCGACAGTAATTCAACAAATATTGATTGGGTATCTAGTAATGTGTTAGGCCCTCAGGGGACATATAATGGTGAGAAAAACCAGACATGATTCCAGGCTTACAAACAAGAACTGGTCATCAAAAATCTAAGTCTGCCGAAGCTTCCTGATAAATGTTAGTTATTATATAAATATGTAATTTTTAGGTACCAGTAATTCAAAATGGTTAATTTAAGAATGGGAGAGATTGCCCCACTAAATATTACTGTTATGAACTAAGTAATTTCGTATTTTATATATAAAATTAGAAACCAAAGATCACAAAGTAGGAATATATGATCTGAAGAAAAATAAAAAAGACAATTGCTTAGAGGTTTGAATTAAATTAGTATTAACAGCATTAGGTTAACAACTGAAAGGGTGACACATTTTATGATGTCATCCAGAGGGTTATGGATATCATTTAATAATTTTATTCATGATGCACAAGGGAACAGAGATTATGGTCATTAAATCTGTTGATGCCATTGAGGTGTGTGGGATTGCTAACACCTCAGAGAACAAGAATCCAATTGTAAAATAACATTAAGAAATTAGAAGAATAGATCATCAAAGCAAGATGATAGTCACTGAGGACCAATGCAAAATAATATACTAGAAGCCTTTAGGAGGGAAAACACTAGCTTGATGATGGGCAAGGAATAAATGTCCAGAGGGCAACTGTTTTGCAAAATGACTTGAAGGCTCATGATAAGGCACACGCTAAAGGCATTAATGACTGCATGTGTGATTAGAATTTATTTGGATTAAAATTTTCACATGATCTAAAAAGTTTCTAAGCTTTATTGTGAACAAAAACTGATCTATGATTATTTTTCCATCATTAATAATTATATATTGACGGAGATTTGGAATCAGAGGAGTAGTTGCAAAAACTGATTTTAGTAGATCAATTGTTCTGAAAAAAAGATTAAGCAAAATCCATTCATTATTGCTGTAAGGCAAAATACTTGTCTGAAATGTGACTGCCAAAAAAGAATAATAACTGGTTTTATCTGATTTTTAAGAAAACAAGGAGTGGGGATTTAGACCAACGCCTGCAATGCCTGCCTAGGGCTAGGTCCCCCTCATCCGCAGCTGTCCTCCAGCACCTCAACCCCTCTGGGGCCTAGCACAAAACCTCACAGTGTAAAAAAATTTACATTCTCCACTTGTGTTTTTCTGCCTATCGCCATAGAAGCAAGCAATTCTTTAGGAGCCTAGAATTAAATTCTGATTATATCAGTAAAAACACATTTTTCAATTCTCAGTAGCCCAGGTTATAATCTGAAAAATTTCAATTCAAATTAGAGTACACTTTGAAAGCAGAAATCCTTAAAAAATACAATGTATTTCTTATTTTAAACATGCTTAAATGTGGTCACCTTAATGGTGTGTGTGTACATTTTTATGTGTTGTCTTCCAGTCTTTATCAAGCATGTAACATTTTACATAGTTGCATTTATATCATAATGGCATTTGAATTTGCATAATTTTTCTTTTTTTGTTCTTTTTTTGTCTTTCATCTTTTTTCTTTTGGATAATTTTTCTTGAAATTCTACGGGGTGGGGCAAGTGTAGGTTTACAGTTGTTTGTATGGAAAATAATACAATAATTAATAAATAATAATATAAGAATAAGCTGTGTTTCCTGTACTCACAACTGTAAACCTACTTTTGCCCGTGTTATAAACATCTGATCAAATTTACTACAAGTCCTTTATGGAAAAAAATGGGGGAGGGGAATATCAATGTTTCTACATAATCTCCATAATTATCACTAAAACAGGGATCCTAAATGTTCAGACAACTTCAAGAGGTCAGAGGAAGTGAGAGATTGCATGCATAAGTGATGCTGTATATGGGATATTCTACCAAGGAGCTAATGTAAAGCCCCAGGGTAGGAGATGCAGCATCTGCCCAAGAAAGGGGTAGAGGGAAGAGAAAACACAGTAACATCTGGTCTCTAAATGTGCCAGTGTGAAAAATTCTCAGAGCCAGTTAGCTAGGGCTTGGGATAGAACGAGCAGGCAAAAATTACCAAAAAAAGAAAAGAAAAAAAAAAGAGCCTGGGTTTGTCAGTAAAGAAAGGACAATAATATTATAGCAAATTTTATATTCAAGATTCAAAAAAAGAATTTTGGACTCAATATGCAGCCAAGTGTTTGACACACTCTGTGTAGAATAAAAGAAAAACCAGCTAAAAGGGCAACCTTGGAAAGGAGAACCAGGACATGTGAGGAAAGGCTCTTTTTTCTTCGTAAAGGGAAGTGATGATATGTGATCATGCAAATACAAATGCAAATGTCTGTGGACAGCACTGTTAGATGGTTGGAAGAGAATTTTAATGTGCACCCTATGCAAATGCGTTTTATAACAAAACAAAATGTGTGAGGCCTTCTGAGGGCGGGAGGGAGGAGGGGAGCAGTCCTTCTGCACACTGTGCCTGAGAGGCACGGGAGGATGAGGACCGAGCCAGAAGAATGTGCCGCACTAGGATCCTGAATAAATTCTAGGAGAGAGCGTAAGTCAAAAAGCTCCGTTGGCTGAGCCTCTTCCCATGCACCAAAGGGTCACCTGTTTGATTCCCGGTCAGGGCACAAGCCAATCAATATTTTTCTTTCTCCCTCTCCCTTTCTTTCTCTAAAATCAATAAAAAACATATTTAAAAAACCTACCTTACATTTAACTGAGGACTGGATGCCTAATGAATCAGCACCTGCAAGATCTTTCTTTATCAAGTGCTTAATCTTGAGCAATTCTCTAAGCTTAGAGTGAACTTACCGAGTAAGGAGACATTAGAAAGAACAACTCTCTGTTCTGTACTGAGTCATGGGGAAAATTATGTGAACTGCACAGCAAAGACTGGAGATGAATATAAAGAAAGCTTCTGTAAATGTAGACTCTTTGTGTCAAAATTAGCATGAAGTTTCAAGCCCATTTACGGCTCCATCCTAGGCACTTGTGAAAGACGAGCAGGAGGCCTATTCAGTGCTGACAGGCTGTGGCTCTGACCAAGTGACATTTACACATATCTGCAGCAATTATAAAAAGGAAATTAGGAAAAGCCTGCGTCTCTGTGATGGAGATATTTAAGCAAGCCATTCTGAATGTGTTAAAAAATTAAAATTGTAGAAAGCCAAACCATAGGTGCCATGTTTTGCCTGAAGTGGTAAAAATACCATCTGCCCAGTCTTTTAGCAGCATGCTTATGTCACGTAGCAGTAGGCTAAACTACAGGCATACGCTCGGCTCCAGCTGGGGAAAATACACAGACGCTTGTAGATGTTTTTCTAAGCAAGAGTAGGCAACATAGTCCCTTTCCTTCAGACATATATGTTAGTTACCATAGCAAACTGAGTGCGACTGTGGTCTGAGGAGCTCAGGCAGCAGTCCCAACACACGGCCACAGATTCCTGCAGTTCCGTAGGTGGCACTCTTCCCTCTAGCACTGAACTGAATCACTAGAGCTTAACCTTGGGGCCAGAAGCCTCCACAACCAGGCTCCAGACCAATCACTGTAATTAAGGTCCCCATGGTATTGTGCATATGAGCAAAACTGGTAGCACCAGCTTCTTGGTCACAATTCACTCCTGGTAATTACATTCTGTCTAATAAAATGCCTCCTGCAGTTTTAACTAGGTAAGTAAGATGTTTCTTGTTTTTCCATTTTAGAAGCTACTGGATAGAATCACCTTACAGTTAAGCAGCTGCCTTCCCTGCCCAGCCCCCAGAGGGACGAGTTTCAGTCGTGGTAGAGGACGCCTGTGCTTGCATTAACCACCTTACCGAGGCAGGAGAGACTTAATGAATTAATAGATGTCGAGGGCTTTGATATCTTAAGATGAAAGGCACTGCAGCCGTGCAAAGCATTCATATCCAGACTCTATTGCATCAGGAACTCAATTAAAAAGTAATTCAATTTCTTATTTGAGTGTTTGAATACAGACCACTGTTTTGCTGAATGTGACAGACATCCTACAGATCCAGCTGAGGCTGATTTTGAAGCTATGGCCTTTTCTGCCCTTTTTCCTTCTGCCTCCGCCATTCTGAGACTGACTAAATCTGAGGTGGCGTCTACAGCCACAGAGCACCCGGACAAAATAATTTCCTATGGCTCTTGAAATCTTATTTTTCAGATAAAATTTGGCTTTTGAGTAAATACTCACAACTTGGCAATAAAGAAATTTCCAGCTACAGATAAATTTCATGACAGTCTCCAGAAATAGCCATTGAGTTTCCAATGTAGTTTTACAGATAAACCCACCAGGGAAGCCCCAAGTCACGAGGCACGGTGCGTGTAATAGTCAGCATGAGCACTGTGACCACACAGACCGAGATGAGTAGAACTGAGGTCATGATGTGAATACGCCATAAGAGAATACGCAAGCTGCATCCTGCCGACATCTCCTCCATACTTAGTAGAGATGGATATAATCTATCTTTCCCGTGGTACTTGGGTTTAGGTCAGTGTAAGGATGACAGGTCTGGATTAATTACCTAGATAGTTATGCCCTTAACTATCAGACTACTGCCATATATTCCAGGTGGCGGGTTTCTGTTTACTGCCTGAGATACATGGTCACTGGGCACTTGGGAAGGTAAACTTAGGGTTACTGAACATTGGAACGGACTGTGTTGTATAGTCAACATACTGTTAAAAAGGCTAATTTGAGTCTACAATTGATTCCAGACCTCTTGCAGTGTCCTGCACTTCTGGCATAACTCTGATGCAACACTCATCCAACGCATTTATCAAGCACTCCTATGTGTAAGCCAGTGTTGGACACAGGTGATGCAACCAGGAACAAAGAACCACCCTGTGCCTTGCCTGCAGGGCTCTATAGTCGAGTAGGAGAAAGAAAGAAACAAGTACCTAAATAAAAAAGAAAAAAAAAGACCAGAACTTGGCTGGAGATCCTGGCTAGGCTGCTGATCAACTGAACCCTGTCTCCATGTCATTCCTTCTTACCAACTATTCTGCTGTATTGCCTCTAAGGAGATGATCCAGAATTTAGCATAGAGAAATAACTCAATGGACAAGATGAGACATTGAGGTGTGGAGGGTGAAATTAAAAAGACTAACATGCATCTGCAGTCACTCTCTTCCTTGACATTTGCTGAGCCACACGCCTGGATTTCCAGCTTCTCCGCTGGCTGCTGCATCTCCCTCTTAGGCTTGTTCCTCCTCGTATCTCTGACCTCTTAACACTGGACCACCCAGGGCTCAGTCTGCAGACTCTTCTCTTCTCTGGATTCCTCACCCACTTAATAATCTCATATAGTTCAGAGCTTTTAATATCTTCATAAGGATTACTTCCACTTTGCCTTCTATGTATAGGTACATCAGAAAAGAAAAAAAAGAAAGAAAAAAAGGAAATAAATAAAATTGAAAAATGTTAAGAAGGAAAATAAAATAGAGCAAATGGGGAGTGGCTACTTAAGATAGGGAGGTCTGAGTCCTGGAAGTGTGTGATGGAGAGGCCTGTGTCAATCTTGTTCATGCTGGGAGTGAGCACCCGCACAGTGCGGCACGCATATTAAATGTCAAAACATAGCGATTGGGTGGACGAGTGGATAAAGGAATGAATCTGGACTGCAGAAATATAGAAGATAAGAATGCCTCCCTCCCCCAAATGTCTCCTCTCAAATTTGGAATGGGCCTACAGAATAAAACAGCACTACTTTAAATTGCTTGTTTTATACTAAAGACGCTGAGGGAAGACTGAAGAGGTCAAGTGATTGATACCGGATTTTTGTTGTTGTTAATCCTCACCTGAGGATATTTTTTCCCCATTAATTTATTTTTATTTTTTTAGAGAGAGTGGAAGGGGGCGGGAGAGAAACATTGATGTGAGAGAGACACATTGATCAATTGACTCCTGCACGTGCCCCGAGGTATGTGCAGGAGTCATGGAACCTGGGACCCTTCAGTCTGTAGGCCAACACTCTATCCACTGAGCCAAACTGGCTAGGGCTGATACCAGATTTTGCAATGAATTGGTGGCAGAGCTCGGTCCTGGGGTGTTTCATCTGTGCACCCTATTTTTTTATTTTTTTCAAACTTCTTCCATTGTCATGTGCTTCTGCAATAAGAAACCCTAAAGGAGTTCTTTGAGTCATAAATATGCAGCAATGATCAATAGTTACTCGATTGCTTTACTTTTTGGTTCATAAGTTAGCTTTTTTTTACTATCACAGTAAAATCCCAGCCTTTATCTCCCAACTAATTTATTACAACCTTTCTCAGCAACCTTCTCAATCTACTTAATACCTGTAACAGGTGTCAAAAGCTTTCCTTTCTTCTCTAAGATAAAAATCTATATCAGAGTTTCTCCTGAACTAACTTCATGTGCCTTCTATTTTTTCACTCACTCACTCACTCACTCACTCACTCACTCACTCACACACCAAGTGTACAAAGGCAAATAAGACACTGTCCCTGCCCTCCGAGAGCTCACAGGCCATGATCTGTCTCATAAGTGGATCATGGTAACAGTTAAGTGCAGTGACTGAGACCCACAATGTACAGAAGAATGGAGGAAAGCACCTACTCCAGCCTGGGGAACCAGGGAGGACTTGCTGCAGCACATGATCCTAAATTAAGCCACACAGGAGGACAGGAGGGGCCCGAGAAAGGGGGAAGGGCATTCCGAGCAAAGGGGCCAGTATGAAGAACAGAAACTGCACGTTTTATGTAATTTGGTGCCGCTGGAGCACAGGGTAGAAGGAGAAGAAGCCGGAGAGTCCCTCTCGAGGGTGTGAGCACAGAGCTTTATATGCCAATCTAGCAAGCTTTGAAACTGCTTTACAGACAACATGGAGCTAACGAAGGTTTTAAGCTGGAGTGCGAAATTGTCAGATTTGTGGTTTTGACATTCTGAGTACTAATGGATTTGTGGGGACAAGGGAGAGGCAGGGAGACCAGTTAGTAGGTTTCCAGTGGTTCAGATGAAGGGACTTACATTGAGCACTGGCTGAAAGATCAAGATGGGTTGGATTCAAGATAATGTAGGACATAAAATTGGCATGACTTGGTCATGGAATATAGGGTGAGGAAGTAGGAGCACTCAGGGTGACTTCTAAGTTTCTCATATGGTTGACTGGTGGGATGATAGTGCCAACAACAGGAGAAAGAAAAGTAACAAGGACCAGAGATATAACACTAAAAGTGGACCCTAATGGACACCATGGACTTTGGGTGATAATGATGTGTCAATGTAAGTTCATTGTAACAGATGTACTAGTACCACTCCGGAGAATATTGATAGTGGGGGGGGGCTGTGCCTGTGTGTGGATGGGGGGAACTCCATACTTTTTGCTCAATTTTGCTGTAAACCTAAAGCTGCTCTAAAAAATAAAATCTATTAAAAAAAAAAAAGACCAGAGACGTCAGGGAAGGGGCTGAGTTCCATTTAAGCATTGAGCTCCTTTGCCTGTGGGAGACCCAAGAGGATATGTCCACAACTCACATTTGGGTATCTGACAAGACTCAAACAAACATCTAAGACAAAGTGACAGATATGGAAGTTCTCAAGTTAGAGGTGCTCCTATTATCTAATTTTCTTGAGAAACAGAGAAAAGGAGAGACCCCATTTCAGGCAAGGAAAGGGGTTAGAGAAAAGGCGTAAACCTAGGGTGGCCAGGAGAGCGCAGGGTTCCGGTCAGCCCTGAGAACGCTGTGGGTTTCAGCTGTTTCCCCTGCAAGCAGAACCCTTCCAGGTCGTATTTCTCCCTCCCTGTCTTTGGAGTGCAGGTGTGCTCACACCCTGGATATTCCTGCTTTTGTATAATCCAGATGGTTAACATGTTCCTTTAGCCCAGCAGCTACATGCATCCCACACACCTGCTAACATGTTCCATTTGCCCCTGAGGGGAAAACAGAATGCGACCCACGTGTGCTCCTAGGCTTCACTGGTAAGCTGAAATCTGAACTCCCCAAAGCAATTTTCAGCCAAGGACGTGTGTCAGATTATCTGCAGCACCTTCTCTCAAACCCTTCCTCCTGCCCCTGCACCGCTGTTCCTACCAGGGGATTCTGATCTCGGTGAAAGAGGGGGTGATGCAATGGTAACCTAGGCATGTGTGTTTTCAAGAACTCCACAGGCGATGTGAGAAATACTGCCGTCAGGAGCCCAAGTCTGCCCTGTTTGGTGCTTCCTAGGTATGATCTGATGGCATAACAGCTCTTTCCCATCCACTGGCCAAAGGCATCTTTCCAGCAATGCTTCCTGGTCTTACTTTGTTTAGTTTTTTCTTCATAGCACTTACACCCATCTGGCATTATATTATGTATCCATTTAGTTTTTTTCCATTAGTTATCTGTCTCCCCCACTAGATTGTAAATGTCCAGAAAGGAAAGACTGGACCTGATTCACTGTTGTATTCCCCACACCTACCCTGTTGTCTGGAATGAAGCAGGCGCTTAGTAAATAAACTTATTGTTGAATGAATCTTGCTTTACCTACTAATGCCTGTTACTTAACAGGGAATGTCCCTCAGCTTTGAATGTGATTGTTCTTTTGACCTTTCAAATATAAACAGAAAAACAAACACCAAACTGAAATGTATAAAACTGTGTGCTATAAATAAAATTTACCTACCTTAGCATAGTCTAATCTTCCTTTCTCTTGAGCCTACAATAGAAAAAAGAAATATTAATTCATCAGTTCTTTAAAAATTTAGTAAATATGTATATACTTCAGTAGGTAGTTTACATATAAGACATTCAAACATAGTGAAAACTTGAGAGAACAGCACAATGAGCACACATATATGCTCTATCTGGATTTGACAGTAGCAGACAAGACTCTTCACGCCTTCCTGCTTTAGCACACATCTTGTAAGCATAAAACATCTCATACTAGTACATAACCACAGGTCCATTCTCAAAGTAACAATAATGACATACCACCTAACATACAACTCCATATTCAAATTTCTCCAATTGACCCTAGAATACTTTTCATAGCTTTTTTTTTTAAACCCAAATCAGAATTAGTCAAGGTTCACACATTGCATTATTGCATTTTTTAAAAAAAAAACTTTATTTTTATTCTTGACACTATTACAGGTAAACCTATCTCCAACACCCCCCTGCCCCCCGCTGCCGCTGCTTTGCCCATTTCCACCCAGCCCCCTTCCCTCTGTCCCTCACTCTGTTGCCTGTGTGTATGGATTATGCATATATGCTCTTTGGCTAATCTCTCACCTTCTTTCCTCCAGTCCTCCTACCCCCTATTCCCCTCTAACTTCTGTCAGTCTGTTCCATGTATCCATGCCTCTGGTCTTTGTTCATCAGTTTATTAGATTCCATACTTGTATATGGTATTTGTCTTTCTCTGACTGACTTATTTCACTTAGCATAATAATCAGCAGGTCCATCCATTATGTCACAAAAGGTAAAGGTTCCCTTTATAAAATTATTTATTTTTTAAATATTTTTATTGATTTCAAAGAGGAAGGGAAAGGGAGAGATAGAAACATCAATGATGAGAGAGAATCATTGATCAGTTGCCTTCTGCATACCCCACACTGGGGATCAAGCCCATAACTCAGGGCTTGGCCGGAATTGAACCCAGGACCCTTCAGTCCACAGGCTGATGATCTATCCACTGAGCCAAACCAGCTAGGGCAAAAAGTTCCCCTTTTATGGCTGTGTAGTATTCCATGTGTAAATGTAGCACAGCTTTTTCTGTCCACTCCATTGATGGGCACATGTGCTGCTTCCAGATCGTGGCTGTTGTAAATAACACTGCTATGAACACAAGGTGGTATTCTTGTGCACCCTTTCTGATTAGGGTTTCAGATTCTTAGAATACATTCCGAGAAGTGGGATCACTGGTCAAAAGGCCGTTTCATTTTTAATTATTTGAGAAGCTCCATATTGTTTTCCACTGTGGCTGCACCAGTCTACATGCCCACCAACAGTGCATGAGTATTTCCTTTTCTCCACATCTTCACCAGCACTTGTTTGATTTATTGATGATAGCCATTCTGGCAGGTATGAGGTGATATCTCACTATGGTTTTAATTTGCATCTCTCTAATGATTTGTGACATTGAGCGTTTTTTGTTTTTTTCATATGTTTATTAGCCATCTGTACGTCCACTTTGGAGAATAATCTACTCAGGTCCTTTGCCCATTCTTTAAAGGGATTGTCTTCCTGGTGTTGAGCTGTATGAGTTCTTTGTATACTAGTATTTTGGAAATTTACCCCTTATCAGATGTATTGTTGGCAAATATTTTCTCCCATCCAGTGGGTTCCCTTTTCATTTTGTTGATGGTTTCTTTTGCTGTTCAGTTTTTTGGTTTGATGTAATCCCATTTGTTTTTTTCCTTTGTTTCTCTTGCTCTAGAAGATATATAAGCAAAAATATTGCTACAAGGGATATCTGTACTTTACTGCCTATGTTTCCTTCTAGGATTTTTATGGTTTTGCAATTACATTTAAGTCTTTAATCCATTTTGAGTTTATTCTTGTGTATAATGTAAGTTGGTGGTCTAGTTTCATTTTTTTGCATGTATCTGTCCAATTTTTCCAACACCATTTATTGATGAAACTGCCTTTATTCTATTGCATGCTCTTGCCTCCTTTGTCAAATATTAATTGACTATAAAGATGTGGGTTGATTTTTGGGCTCTCTGTTCTGTTCCGTTGATATAGATGCCTATTCTTATACTAGTACTAGAGGTCTGATGCACGAAATTCATGCAAGAGTAGGCCTTCCTTCCCCTGGCTGCCAGCACCGGCTTTCCTTTGGCACCTGGGACCCAGGCTCCCCTCCAGCTGCTGGCAGGCACCCGGGGACCCGGGCTTCCCTCACAGCCCCGGCTTTGTCTGGAAGGTCATCTGGTCTAATTAGCATATTACACTTTTATTATTATAGATGCCAGTACCAGGCTGTTTTGATTTCGAGGGCCTTGTAATATAGTTTGATATCAGGTATTGTGACACCTCCAACTTTGTTCTTCTTTCTCAGGATTGCTGAAGCTACTAAGATTTTTCTTGGTTGCATATAAATTTTTTGAATATTTGTTCTAGGTCTGTGATATGCTAGTGAGATTTTAATAGGAATTGTGTTGAATCTTTGCTTTGGGTAGCATGGACATTTTAATGATGTTAATTCTTCCAATTCATGAACATGGTATATGCTTCCGCTTATTTGTCTCTTTTTCTATTTCCTTTTTAAATGTCCTATAGTTTTTCTGAATCTAGGCCTTTTACCTCCTTGGTTAAGTTTATTATTTTTTGTTGTTGCATGCATTTGGTTTTAATGTCTAGGTTAAATCTACACTAGTTCCTCTCCATTTTTCATGACATGAAAATAAAAACTATTAACTTTTTTCATAAAAATCATTGACTTTTTGAAGAGACCAGAGCAGCTGTCTTATAAAAATGTCTTTTGGGATTTGTCATATTATTCTACATTGTGTCATTTACCTTGTCCCAATTTGCTTGAAAACTGGAAGCTGGGCCCGAGGAAGCTTGCTTAGGTTTAGGTTAAGCACTTTTGGCACGAACACTTTATCCGGACTTTTATGTATTTCACATTGCATCAATTCAGGAGGCACACAGTGTCAGAGAGAGAACGAGGTTTATAACCTTGGTCCTGACTCTTCTTGCTTCTTTACAATCTTTTAAAAATTTATCCAATATGTCTGTATTAAATGTTAACACCATCACAAACCACTTTAATTTAAAATTGTGACTAAAACATTTTTTTAAATTAAATCTTTATTGCTCAGATTATATTTGTTCCTCTTTTTCCCCCCACAACTCCTCTCCACCCAACCCCAGTTCTCACCCCACCCTCCGCTCTGACTCCCCATCCACTGTCCTCATTCATAGGTGCACGATTGTTGTCCAGTCTGTTCCCGCATCCCCCACACCCCTTTCCCCACCAAGAATAGTCAGTCCATTCCCTTTCTATGCCCCTGATTCTATTATAATCACCAGTTCATTCTGTTCATCAGATTATTTATTCACTTGATTTTTAGATTCACTTGTTGGTAGATGTGTATTTGTTGTTCATAATTTGTATCTTTACTTTTTTCTTCTTCTTCCTCTTCTTAAAGGATACCTTTCAGCATTTCATATAATACTGGTTTGGTGGTGATGAACTCCTTTAGCTTTTCCTTATCTGTGAAGCTCTTTATCTGACCTTCACTTCTGAATGATAGCTTTGTTGGATAAAGTAATCTTGGTTGTAGGTTCTTGGCATTCATCACTTTGAATATTTCTTGCCACTCCCTTCTGGCCTGCAC
>NW_006300376.1:2109242-2122965 GCF_000327345.1 Myotis davidii | reverse complement strand
TGCTGGCCCTTTCCAAGTTCGCCTCCTTACCTCTGCACTTTACTTCCGCACCTCCTCTGAGTCTCAGTGTGCTTTTCTCTTTCCTTCTAGTTGTAGGATTTCCACTCAGCCAGCCTTCCTGTGGTTCTGGGTAATGTCCATTCTGTCTTTTAGTTGTATTTTTGTAGTGGTTGTGTGAGGCAGCAATCTCTGGTGTTTACCTATGCCGCAATCTTGGTTTCTCTATAAATTCTTATAAAACCACCTTTTTCATCACATGCTTTGCTTATAAACTAATCATCTTAGAGAATTCTATTATCTGGAAGTATTGGTGCTTAATTAATCCCAAGCTATTTTCAAACTCTCATTTTATTTGTGTTCTTAGCGTGGCCACCGCCCTTTCACCCAGAGATACACTTTGCTGGTGAGGATGACAGAGAAACCCCATGTATGTAATCCATGTGTGTTCAGTATCAGCCCTTAAATGTTTTGGAGGCTGAGAGATTAGAAGGCTACATAGAAATGGCAGCATGATCACCACAGCCATTACAACCTGAGCAGACTGATGGGTAGCTCACCTTAATGACCTTTCTAAAATAACAAAACAAAACATTTTTATTGATTTTAGAGAGGAAAACAGAGGGAGATAGAAACATCCATGAGTAATATTTCTCATTAAGCATTGTCTATTCCATTTCTTTTTGTAAAATAGTTGATTTGGGAGGGGCTATAGTTTCTATTTCTCCTGATGGATGAAACAGAATGCAGTAATTCCATTCACTAAATAACTACCCATTGTGCAGTTACTAGGCTTAGGCACCAGAGGCACAACCATGAACAGCACAGATGAAGATCTCTGCCTCCTGGAGCTTACACTCCAGGGGGCTGCACAGCCTTTAGACAGGCTTCGCATACAATTTCCCTTAGAACCAATGCTCCATGAGTAGGCAAGTTTCTCCCCTGCTCACTATGTAGGTCATGTCTGGATCAGTGCTAACATACAGTAGCTGGCCAACAATATCTGGTGAATGAATGAACAGATGGATGGATGCTTTTTCTTTATATGTGTTGGTTATGTACTATCTATTCAGGAAACTTACAAAGCAAAGTTCACTTTACTCACTCTTAGTTCTAGGAAAGCTGGGTGTTCAGGTTCAGAGCCAGTAAGTATGTAGCAAATGTGGAGTCACTGGCTGTGTCTTACAAATATTTTTTTATCTATATTGAACATTATCATTTTCACTTTAGTACCCAGCTTCTAAGTAGACTAAGGAAGGGAACCTATAGAAAATAAAGAATTCATGAAAATCAGTTGTAGAATAGAGAAGAATGAGCTCGTAGCCTTCTCACAGAGGCAGTGGTTTAGTGTAATTAAGTGACTCAACTTGAAGGCAGTATGTTAAAGTGAAGAGAGCCGAGAATGGAAGTCAGGGGCCTTCAGATTTCAACATGACATCACAAAGCCTCTGGTGTTAAGTAGGTCTTGTCTACAGAGGAAAGCAAGTGGCCTAAGACCTTAACTGTGACCACTCCAGGAGGCACTGTGACCGGGGAGGATGGGTTTGCTGGGAGACAGGAAATATGGTTCATATGGTCCATAATATGTTAACATCTTGGATAATTTAAAAAATGTTATGTAGGCCTTTATTTTCTTATCTGTAAATAAGAGTTCTGGACTGGACCAGACCAGATGTCCCCAAATGCTGGGCTCTCACAAACACTGGGCTGGCTGTAGCAGAATCGCTTGGGCAGCTTGTTAAAAATACAGATCCTCTGAATCCTCGCCCCAAGATTCTGATCCATTTGAGGATCACTGGTCCAACCTACATTTACTGTCCTTTTCGACTTGGGCTTCTGGATGCACCAGTGTTTACTTATAAAGGTTAAACGAGAACAAACAACTTTATAAACTTCTTAAAGTCTCAAGGAAAATGGAGTGCTATAACTTCCCTTTTTCTGACACCTGCCACTTGTGTATATTTCTAGCAGAGCAAGATTTTATTAAAATAACTTTCTCACTGGGGACCAAAATAGGCTGATATAAAATAAACGCAGACTATTCCAACAGCAAGCAGTGCTGAACCTCTCCCTGCCACCCTGCTCATTGCCAGGGGCCCCAGTAAATTCTACCACACACGGCAATGCCCCAAGGGCTTCATTACTAGGGTCTGTAAAACAGATTCACTCCTCTTTTTGCCTCCTGTAGGTGTGCTTCTTGTCAATTTAGGCCATGAGAAAAGAAAGTAATTTTTCCTAATCTTTAGCAGTTCACAGAAAATGTATGGTTTGAACCTTGTTTTATCTTAAAAACATGTGAAATGGGGGGTGAGGGGAGGGATCTGAAATGGCAGCAGAGTAGGCGGAAGCTATACTCACCTCCTCCCAGAACCAAACTGGAATTACAACTAAAATATAGAGCAATCAACCCAAATAACCAACTGGAGACTAGCTGAACAGAAGTCTTATAACCAAGGAATTACAGAACAAGCCACATGGCAAAAGGGGCTGGGCCTGCTCCCACAGGCAGTGGTTGAGATTCAAGAGGGATAACTCAGCTGCAAAAGTTTCCCCCTGAGAAGAGTAGGGTCTCAAACCCAAGCCGGACTCCCCCACCCAGAGCACCACAGCTAGGAAGAGGTGCCCACATTATATCTGTCTGTAAAAATCAGCAGGGACAGATTACAACTAATGAAATTGAAGCATTAATAAAAACACTTCTAATAAACAGAAGTCCTGGACTGGATGGCTTCACAGGTAAATTTTACCAAATATTCAAAGAAGAACTAACACCTATCCTTCTCAAAGTATTACCAAAAATTTAAGAGGAGGGAAGGCTCCCAAGCTCATTTTACGAGGACAGCATTATCCTAATTCCAAAACCAGAAAAAGATACCACAAAGAAAATTATAGGCCAATATCCCTGATGAACACACATGCTAAAATCCTCCTCAAAATATTAGCAAAACAGGTTTGATTCCTGGTCAGGGCACAGGCCCCAGGTTGCAGGTTCAATCCCCAGTGTGGGATGTGCAGGAGGCAGCTGATCAATGATTCTCTTTCATCATTGATGTTTCTATCTCTCTCTCCCTCTCCCTTCCTTTCTGAAATCAATAAAAATATACATAAAAGAAATCTCAGCAAAGTGGGAATAGAAGGAGTATACCTCAACATAATAAAAGCCATGTATGACAAACCCATAGCCAACTTCATAATGAATGGGCAAAAATTAAAAGTGTTTCCCTTAAGATCAGGAACAAGAGAGGGATGTTGGCTTTTGCCACTCTCTTTTTTTGTTTTGTTAATTCTCATCCAAGAATATGTTTTCCATTGATTTTTAGAGAGATGGAGGGGGAGAGAGAGATATCGATGTGAGAGACATTGATTGGTTGCCTCCCACATGTGCCTCACTGGGGCCTGGGATTGAACCTGCAACCCAGGTATGTGCCCTCGACTGGGAATCGAACCCATGGCCCTTTGGTGCATGGGCTGATGCTCTAACCACTGAGAAAACAGGCCAGGGCCACCACTCTCTTTTCTAAAAAATATGTTTTTATTGATTTTTTTAGAGAGAGTGGAAAAGAGAGGGAGAGAGAAACATCAATGTGAGAGAGAAATATTGATCAGCTGCCTCCTGTATACATCCTAACCAGGACTGAACCTGCAACCTGGGCATGTGCCCCTACTGAGAATTGAACCAGAGACCTTTTGGTTCATGGGATGGCATTAAACCAACTAAGCCACACTGGCCAGCCTTGCTTTCACTACTCTTATTCAACACTGTACTGGAAGTCCTAGCCACAGCAATCAGACAAGAAGAAATAAAAGGCAGCCAAATTGGAAAGGAAGAAGTAAAACTGTCAATATTTGAAGATGACATGATACTGTATAGAGAGAACCTAAAGATTCCACCAAGAAACTACTAGAACTGATAAATGAATTCAGTAAAGTAGCAGGATACAAAATAAATATCCAGTAATCAGTTGCATTTTTATGCACTAATAATAAACTATAAGAAAGGGAAACTAAGAAAACAACCCCATTCACAATTATTTCCAAATAATAAAGTACCTTGGAATAAATTTAACCAAGTGTGTAAAAGACACATACTTGGAAAATTTTAAGACACTGAAGAAAGAAACTGAAGAAGATACAAATAAGTGAAAGCATACATTGTGTTCATGGATAATACTCAATTAATATTTGACACAGGAGGCAAGAACATATAATGGCTTAAAAACAGTTTAATCAATAAATGGTGTTGGGAAAATTGGACAGATATGTGCAAGAAAATGAAACTAGACCACCTTCTTACATTGTGCACAAGAATATACTAAAAATAGGTTAAAGACTTAAATGTTAGATAGCACCTCACATGTGTCAGAATGGCTATCATCAATACATCAACAAACAACAAGTGCTGGTGAGGATGTGGAGAAAAGGGAACCTTTGTGCCCTGTTGGTGGGAATGCAGACTGGTGTAGCCATTGTAGAAAGTAGTATAAAGCTATCTCCCAAAATTAAAAATGGAACTGCAATTTGACTCAGTGATCCCACTTCTGGGAATAAAACCTAAGAATCCTGAAACTCCAATCAGAAAGAATATACACATCCCTATGTTCATTGCAGCCTTATTTATAATAGCTAAGATTTGGAAGCAGCCCAAGTGTCCATTGGTGGATGAGTAGATAAAACCAATGTGGTACTTTTACACAATGGAATACTACTTGTCTGTAAAAAAAGAAGGAAATCTTACCTTTTGTGATAGCACTGACGGACCTGGAGAGCATTATGTTAAGTGAAATAAGCCAGTCAGAAAAAGACAAGTACCATATGATTTCACTTATATGTGGAATCTAATGAACAAAATAAAGTAACAATCAAAATAGAAACAGACTCATAGATACAGAGAATAGACTGACAACTGTTACTGGGGAGGGAGGTTGGGTGGAAAATGTGACGGGATTAAGCAAAAACCAAAACCAAAACCAAAACCAAAACTCATAGACACAGACAACAGTATGGGATTACCAGAGGCAAAGAGGGGTGGGGAGAGGTAGAAGAAGGTAAAGGGATAAATTACTTGGGGTGGTGAACTCACAATACAATATACAGATGATATATTACAGAATTATACACCTGAACTTATATAAGTTTTATTAACCAATTCACCCTAATAAATTAAAAAACACGCAAAATGATATGAAGTAGACAAGATTGTGTGCCAGTGCTCATGACATTGGAGGCCTGCTCAGACAGCTATAGTGAGTACTGTAAAACAATATTCTATACAAAAGCAAAAAAAGCCAGCACTCTGAGAGGATGCACAGAGGGATTAATTCCGAATGTTTATATACCAGTCTCTGCAGACTGAGCCAGATAAATTCCCAGTTGGTTAGTAATGGATGTACAATGTGGTCTTTTATTTTAAGAAGCAAATGCTTTTTTATAAGTCAGGTAACAAAGAAGGATCAGATGACATAAATGAACTGTTTCCAGTTTCCACCTACTGTTATCTGGACTTGAAAGCTGGATATGGGGAAACCTTTTTCTAAAAGCAGAAAACTAATATTCCACAGCAGGGAGTGGAGAAATCCCTGAGACTGATCATCTCTATTACCATTTTATTCTTCACCCATGCTATCCACTATAGTCTTTTTAAAAATTTATTTTAAAGATTCTCTTCTTTAGCTTCCAATGAAAACTACTTTTCTCTCAAACTGTTTAGTTGAAAGAATATATTAAACACCCATTTGCCCTTCACCTAGATTAACCAATTGGTAGTATTTTGCCATATTTGCTTTCTCTCTATATGATCATTTGCTGAGTATATGAGAGTAAATGTAGATATCATGATGCCTCATCCCTTCAGCATTTATTTCCAAAGAATAAAATGATGTTCTACATAACCCAAGACATGATCACACCTGACAAGTGTAACATTTACTATAATATTTAAGATATAATCTATACTCAAAATTTCCAAGTCAACCAACAGTGTCCTTCAGAGCTGTTTTTGTCCCAATCGAAGATCAAATTAAAAATCATGTATTCCTAATGGATGTCATGGCTTTTTAATATCTTCTCATCTACAACAGTCCACACACCGCTATATTTTCTTTAATAATATTGACATTTTTGACAGATCTTTTTAAAATTCAAACACCATTCTGATCACTCATATTCCAAGAACTTTCAAATAATAAACCAAAAAGAAACAGATGTTAAAGATTGATCTTCAAACATTATAGCCAAGGATGCCACACTGGCTTATGATCTTGCTGACATAAAATCACATCCACACTTCAGTGTTCACCAAACCATTCAGCAGAGCTTCCTTAACTGTGAGCTGTCTGAAACTACCAGTTTGAGCACCATGACTATATTTTTCCAGGTCTGAATATCTGTAGGGATCTAAGCAGGGGTTGGCATAGTGCCAAAATATGGTCAATCAAGGCTTCCATAAGTCACAGTAGCGTTTACTAGTGGGGCCTCCTCTGCAAGGTTATGGACAAATTGGGACATGGGCCTAGGATGGAAAGTCTGTGGCCCTGACGGCCAGCTTTATGTCCAACATTGGCATTTAGTCCAGGTCAGTTGCTCTGCAGAATGTCCCTTATCTGGGATTTGTCTGATTGTTTTCTTATGATTAAAGCTTAAACATTCTGGCAAGGTAACTATACAGATGATGCTGTATACTTCCCTGTTACATCAGGAATTATACAATAGCAGTTTGTCTCATTATTGGAGAAACTAAGTTGGTTTGATGTATTTATTTTGTAATCGACAGGGTGCTTTGAGTCCATGTGAATACTTGGTTTCCTGTTTAATTAAAATATTATATTGGTGGCTGCAAAAAGAAAGACATTTAAAAGGTATTTTGCCTTGGCAGAGGCAGAAATATAATTGGTTCCTTTAGAGAAAACAGGTCCTATTGAAAATAAACTCTCTGTACATTTGCATTGGTATTAAAAGGTAGAGTTTATACATAAAAAGGAGACTTGTTAGGGATAGAGAAGAATGGTTTGGGTATAGTGTGAGAGGATTAAAAAGGTCACAAATCAGAAATCTACTCTATCTGCTAGTCCAGCAGGTGAAGTAGCCAATGAGTTTTTTTTTTTGTTTGGTAGAAGAATCAGGTTCTCCAGTTACAGAGCTGGAAAGGTATTAGATTGCGAGTATGCATGTGTGATGTTCATACATACCAGCTTTGCCTATGACTTTTCTATTTCCCTTTGTCTCAACTTTTTGAATAAGAATAGTAGGATATCTAGGGACAAGTGAGTTACAGCCTAGCATTGGTAATATGCAGTTCACATAAGGTATTTTATGGCTGGTTATGACACTGTCAGAATGCCACAAGCCTAAGTGACATTTCGGTACTTTCAGAAATAACCAAGAGAATATCATAATTCTCATTTCTCTAGGTGACTTGTAATGGCAGCAGAAAACGAGAAGGATCATTAAAAATAAAGCTGCTGACCTGCAATAGCCCCTGGACTCCCCAAGAGAGTCAGAGCTCTGTGATTCCCGGGAAGATTCCACCTTCTTTTATTAGGGATCAAATGATAACTGAGTAATGACTTCACCTCCCTAGGGCGAATCACCATTCACTATCAGTATTTTTACCTGATCATTATTTTCCAGGAGCTACAAATTTAAATTTAAAATTAAGGTAGGGAGAAATCTGTAGAATTTATATGGAGACATTGCCCAACAAATATTTTTCAGCTGTTTCAGGCCTGGTTAGTGCCCTAAATTGCCTCTTGTGAAAGAGTATGGTGTGTATGTGTGTGTGTGTGTGTGTGTGTGTGTGTGCACCTATGGGCGCGATGGAAGAGGGCTAGCTAATCTTAAGATTTTTTTGGGGGAAAGAGAGAGTTGGAGAGGAGGTAACAGCGCTTGATATGAAAAATTCCAGAAGTGCTCTTTCTCCTGACTTCACAATGATGTTGAACACACCTATCTGAGAAGAACAGGGAAGTTATTTCATATGTGAAAGTAAGAAATCATAGGTGACTTCTACCTTCAGGAGCAAGACTTTTCTATTTCCCAATGTCAAAACAAGTATTAATCTTCTAATAGAGATAAATATTTTTCTTACGATGCATCTCTTGCCTAAGAGACCTATTTCTTAGATTTATTTAAGAGCTGATAGGGACCTTAGAAATGATCTAGTTCAAATGCCATCATTTTGCAGAAAATAATAAAAAAGACGTGAAAGGAGGTGATAAAGGTTTTGCAGATGCTAGCAAAGCCCAAACTAGAACCCAGGTCTTCCAAATCCTGGTCCTCTATGGGCCATTTCCACTACACCAACTTGACTCTATTTAACAAAATGGGCTGCCATCAAATATAGCTTACCCTGTGAAGACCACAACACACATATTTTTTTTTTCGTTTTTTTTAAAAAATATATTTTATTGATTTTTTACAGAGAGGAAGGGAGAGAGATAGAGAGTTAGAAACATCGATGAGAGAGAAACATGGATCAGCTGCCTCTTGCACATCTATTGGGGATGTGCCCGCCACCCAGGGTACATGCCCTTGACCGGAATCGAACCTGGGACCCTTCAGTCCGCAGGCCGATTTCCAGATCCTTCACAGTGGCTCTGGTCCTTTCCCAGATATTCTTTTTTAAAAAAAATATATTTTATTGATTTTTTACAGAGAGGAAGGGAGAGGGATAGAGAGTTAGAAACATCAACGAGAGAGAAACATCGATCAGCTGCATCATGCACATTTCCTATTGGGGATGTGCCCGCAACCCAGGTACATGCCTTTGACCGGAATCGAACCTGGGACTCTTCAGTCCGCAGGCTGACCCTCTATCCACTGAGCCAAACCAGTCAGGGCCACACATACTTTTTGATAAATATTAATTGAATGACTACTCCAAGTAAGTTACTAAGCCAGGTACTATGAATAATTCAAAGGTTAATTCACTATTATCCTTAAGGATGCTGCAATAAAATTCAAAACGTGGGGGAGGAGAGGACTGCAAAAATGCAGAGGAGGCAAATTTCACGAAAAAACTGGAAAAGAGCATTAGAAAGGACTGCTTTTAGAATTAATATGAAACCTCCTTGAGATTTAGGATAGAATGTCTCTCTCAAGTGCTTGTAAATTGTGTTCCCTAACTCATTCACAGTGCCAGATCATTCTCTTATAGAGCTTTATATAAATATGAATATTATAATTTAGAAGATTAAAGAAAACTTGTTAGGCATCTTCAATCTGAAGAATGTTGCCACTTGCATGACAGAAACTAACATTTATTTGCTTCAGATGAATGCATCCTCTCTCATCAGAGACCCTGTTCATGACTCAGACATGCAGATATAAGGAGAAGAGCCTGGAGTCAGTGGCTAAACACAGATGATTTGGAAAGGATATCCCGTTGAATTTAAATCAAGTTGGGGATACTGGTTTGGGAATATTTCACCAGCTGTTTAGGAAATCTTGGACTCTCGTGTTGTCTACATTGACAATTTAGCATGCTTACAAAGAAACTAAGAGTTAAATATGTTCCTTTTCTGTGAAGTTCCTTTAAAATTCATATCTATGCTACTCTTACATGTATATGTATATATATGAATAGTTGGTAGGGAGGATTGGTAACTTTCATTGAACACATTTAGCTGTATTTTTTCAACCAAAATGTAAATCTGTAATGTATTCTAATGTAACTCAATTAGAGCTACTAACACCATCTGTATATATATATTTTCAGTTCAGCTGTCAAGAAATACACAAATATACCCTAGTAATACAATATTCAATAGCCATGTGATATCCCAATTGTATGATACTTCATTTAACATTTTTCTATATTGAAATGCATCAATTTTCATGTTCTTCCTTTTAGAATTAGTATTTTACTATATTTTAATACGTAAGTCTTTGCCCAATCTCTGATATTTTTTTCCTGGTATAGATGACTCAAAGTAAAATCACTGTAATAAAGTATATAAAATTTTAAAATAAAAGTTTTAAAATAAAACCAAATATATGTATATTATTTAAAAAGTCAAATAGTATAAGACTTCTAATAAAACTCCTAGCACTCTCCAGATTCTCTCTGTCCTGTGTCCCTCTCTTTGTTTCTTTTGCTGTTAATCTTCAAATATTATTTCTCTTTGATTAAATTTTAGACATTATCTATTGATCCTACCATGAAAAAAATAATCACATTTCTTTTCTTTTTTCTTTTTGAGAAACCTACCTTTTATTTAAACAATTCTCAGCCAAGCTCAAAGCAATCCCACTTTGTAAGTAATTTACATGGACAATTTAGGCAGAGGTAAGGGGTACCTGAATTGTAAGGAAAATGATCTTATCTCTCTCTTTTTAAAAAATTCTTTATTGTTTAAAGTATTACATAAGTCTCCTTTTCCCCCCAGCTGCCCCCACCCCCTACATTTCTTACATGACCAAAATACATTTTTTCCTTCACTTCCTTGCATTGATGACATTTTTGCTTTAAATCAATATTTGATATTTGTATTTTATGCTACATAAATATTTTTTAGGCCATGTAGAGAACTATTACATTTCCTTTCTTACACATTAAATTTTTTTATTATAGCTAATAACTACGTCATTTTATCCATGTTTAGTGTGGCTCTTTTAAAATGTGGGCCCCAAATTCTTGGAAACTCTTCCCATTTGATAGGTGAGATCTACAACCCTCCCCTTGAATTGACAGGAGACCGTGGAAGTGACTGTGGGACTTGGGAGGCTTAATCCGAAGACATGGTGCGGCTGGAACACTTGCATTTGGAGTTCTCATCAGACAGGTAAACAGTTGGACTACTCTGCTGCTGCCGGGCTGTGAGAAAGCCAAACTAAATGGAGGGGCCATGTGTGAGCACTCTGGGTGGTCAGCAGCCTGGTTTCTTGACAGCCCAGCCCAGGTGCCAGGTGAGAGTGGAGCCTCCAAACAATCCCAGGCCCCAGCATTACTGAGTCACTTCTAGCCACTGGGTCTTTCCAGCGGAGGCCCCAGAAATCACAGAGCAGTCACCCCCTCGGTGCACTGTCCAAATTCCTGACCCAGAGAATCCATGAACACAATAAAATTATTATTTGAAGTAGCTAAGTTTTGGGGCAAATTTTGTGTTTGCAGTAAAAGCAACAGGAACCCTTACTTTTCTGTGCCTATCATTAATTTGTCCCTAAATTCTCTAGATGGTCAAGGACATTAGGCAATCATCAGTCCCATTTTTCCCTTAGAGATAGTTCTCCTGGAGGTCTCTGTCTTCTTGTTCCAATGTAGACTGGATGTATAGCCGTCAGCCAAGGTCTTGCTTGAATTAGAAACAGTGTAGCATGTTACTCTAAGGACATGGGCCCTGGAGCTAGGCTACAAGGGCTTGAATCCTAGATCCACCATGTGCTACCTGTGCGACTGTGCACAGGGTAGTTAATCTCTCTGTGCCTCTGATTTCTCATTAGAACAGTTCTTGGCACATGGTAAGTGCTCTTATTATTGGCAACACTGTTGGCTTATTATTCTTTCCTTCATTTTGGCCTAGGATTTCCCACTGCCTCACACCTAGGTCTGATCTCCTACTTCCTAAAGTCCATGACTTTCTTTTTCTTTTCTTTTCTTTTTTTTTTTTTTTGCATATTACATCTTTATTATATAGACTAGATGCCCGTTGCAGGAAGATTCCTGCAAGAATAGGGCTTCCAGTGGCTGGAGCCAAGCAGAGAGGGGAGCGAAACCAGCTGAGGCAGGCTTCGCTCCCACTCCGAGCTGCTCCTGCTGGGTTTCCCCTCCCACTCCCAGGCGCTTTGGCGGGTTTCCTCTCCAGCTCCCAGGCGCTGTGGCGGGTTTCCCCTCCAGCTCCCAGGCGCTGTGGCGGGTTTCCCCTCCCTCTCCCAGGCGCTGTCTCTTTTTCTTGATTACTTCTTACCTTGATAGAAATACCTCACCTACTCCCTGAAAAAAGATGCTTGGGAGGTAAGTTTTCTTGAGATCTTGCTTATCTGTTTTAAGTTGTCTTTATTTAATGTTACATTGGCAACATGACTGGCATAAAATTCTAAGTTGGAAATAATTTTATCTTTGAATACTGAAGTAAACTCCATTGTCTTGAAGCTTTCAGTGTCTCCATGGCCATTCGGATTACTATTATTATTTTTTAAAAAGTGTCCTGAGTGGGAATCAAACCCATAACCTTGGTGTATCGGAACAATGCTCTAACCAACTGATTCTTGATCCTTTGCAGGTAGGATTTTCTTTTTCTTTCTATAAATATTAGGATATCTTCTTTATCCCCAATGTTTCAAAATCTGATAATGATGTGACTTGGCATGGGTCTTTTAAAATTCATTATTTAGGGCACCAGTTCAATTTGGAGACTGAGGTCCTTCAATTTTTAGAACTTTTCTTTTAAAAAATTCATTGTTAATTTTTTTTGTCTGCATTTTCAGTATTCTCTTTTTGGGATTCATAATGCATAGAGAATCTTTTAAATTGGTCCTCCAATTTTCTTAACTTTTCTATTTTCTATTATCTTTTCATTCAAATTTCTGGGAGATTTTCTCATTTATATTTTCTATTTAAAAATATTTTGCTTTATATTTTTTATTTTATAATTCTGATTTCTCATTTTTTCTTTTTTTAATAATTGTATTACCTGAATGTGCTGGTCTAGGCACCACAGTTAGTCTTATCCATTTTATTTATTTATTTATTTTTAATATATATATATATTATTGATTTTTTACAGAGAGGATGGGAGAGGGATAGAGAGTTAGAAACATCGATGAAAGAGAAATATCGATAAGCTGCCTCCTGCACACCCCTTCCTGGGGATGTGCCCGCAACCAAGGTACAAGCCCTTGATGGGAATCGAACCCGGGACCCTTCAGTCCGCAGGCCAACGCTCTATCCACTGAGCCAAACCAGCCAGGGCTGATTTCTCATTCTTGGATTGTCATTTTTAAAATATATAACCTGCTCTTATTTTATGGATTTAATATCTCCTGAGTATACTGACTACAGTACTTTTGAAAATGTCATTTTTTTTAACAGCCTGTTTTCTTCTAAGTTCCCTCTTTTTATCAGTTTGTATTTGATTCATTCTTTTCTTTTATTAATGTTAGTTCATGTCTTTTCTTAACCCATATACAATTACTTGTCTTCTGATTTGTTGAAGTAATACATCAGACAACATTTGCCACAATACCATCTGTCAAAGTGACTGGCCATAAAAACTCCAGCACCACATTCATCTGAAGGCCATGCCTGTGAGGGCGACTGATTTTGCCATTCTAATCCACTATAGTATTTCAGGACAGCCAGCCTAACCTTCTTTCTCTTATGCTTATTCTTCTTGGGAGTGGTGTAAGACTTCTGCCTTTTCTTAGCACCACCACGAAGTCTCAACACAAGATGAAGAGTGGACTCCTTTTGAACGTCATAGTCATAGACAAAGTATGTCCATCTGCCAGTTGCTTGCCAACCAAGATCAGTCTTTGCTGATCAGGAGGAATTCCTTCCTTATCCTGGATCTAGGCCAGGGGTGGGTAACCCCTGGCACGCGTGCCAAACATGGCATGCCAGTAACTTTTGCGGGCACGCGAAACCCTCTCTTATAATCTTCCATTTACAATTTTTTTCTTAATATGGACTTTTTTATTTTTCAGATAAATTCAGTGTAGGTGCATCTTAGATAAATAAATAATTTTACATAACAAGTTATCTTAAAGACCACAGACATGGACTGACGAGAGG